>NW_008794598.1:1031659-1033527 GCF_000699145.1 Aptenodytes forsteri | reverse complement strand
TCTGCGGACACGGGGGGGAGCTGCAGCCACGCGAACGAGGGCGCGGTTCCCAAATCCACCCGCGTCCCGGCTGCAGGGATTCCCAGCCCGCCGGCTGCCGCTTGGCCGCGCTGACCCGAGCTGCGGAGAGCTGCGGGGCTGCAAACACCCACCGCTGCCCTGAGCCGCACCCCCGGGCATCCGCCTCGGTCGTTGGAGGCCTTGGAAGCATTTGATTCTCGAAACGCGATCGACTTCTTAAAGCCACTGCAAAAGCGCAGGTGGTCGGGAAAGTCCCCCGTATCAGAGTGCGTGTTCATTGCAGCGATGGGCGAGCGTGAATCGCCCGCCTGGCCGCAACCACTCGATAGGGCTCTCGTAGTCTCTACCCGCTTTTTTCCCTAAAGCCTGGTTGGGTTTTTTTTCCAGGGAGATGAGATGCAGCGCCAGCTTACAGCCTAGATCTCCTTGGCAGGCTCCATGTCCTGCACTCGCAAGATGTGGTGAGTTAAGTCAGCTTTTGTTTTGCCTGACTTCCTTCCTTCGTGGCACTCCGCTAGCCCCCTTCCCCTTTTCCCCAGCCGCAGACAGCGAGCGACCCTCCTGCAGACAGCAGGTCTCCCTCTGCCAGCAGCCATCTCTTCCCCCGGGGCCGCCTGGCCCTCTCGGAGCACAGCCCTCCTCCTACACCCTTTCCAGCCCATCCTTGCTCCACCAAGGGCTTCACCCAGCGCCGCCACTTCTCTAGTGGGGGTGGAAAATCGTGCATGGGAAGTAAAGAAAAGCCTGTGAGCAGGAACCTTGATACGAGCTGCTACCATTTTTCATGTACGTGATGAAAAATGCCCTAAAACCATATTCCAAGGATAAAAGAAGAGACAACAGGTGAAAAGCAGAGAGCCAGGAGAAGCACAGTGTAAGAGAAAGGTAATCGCAATTAGAGATCTTAACGTACCAGCTGCCTGGCAGTGCCACAAGGGCACTTACAGCCTAGCACAGCTCGGAGGAGGTAACCCGCGTGCTTTTTTTTCCCCTGGGCTCTGAGATCGCTAGACCAGAGGCTCTGCAAAAGTTCCAGTATTTATCAAGGCTGGGAAATAGTGCTCAGACAGCCCTGTCTAGACAAAACCATCTTCTGAACATACTAGACAGCAGGCTGCAATGGTTAGAGGTGAGGTTTATTGCTGGCATTGTCACTGTGTAAAGTCCTGTCACTATGTGACACTACTTTTTGCAGTGGATTCAGAAATTTCTACTTCAGAAACTGCTGGTTTCACAGCACGTGTCACCATCCGACGGTGCAGGCCCTGCGCTGCAGCACCGAGCAGACCCAGCGCTCCCCCGCAGTCAGGCTCCCAATGGTGGGAAAGGCCATGAAAAAACCGTTTTCAGCTCTTCAGAATTGAGCGCGTTAGCAATGCCGAGCACATCTCGTAGGAAGGTCAGAGACAGAATGATTTGCCACGTTCTCCAGAGGAAGGGTTAGTTCTTGTTTCAGCTGCCACGCCGGCTTAGCAGACTGCTGGGTAAGCAGCTCCGACAGCAAAAAAAAACCCTGCTGCCCTCAACAGCGTCAGGCGCCCAGCAGTGGCCCCGCGCCGGCTGAGGCACCCGTGGGCGACACTCCCTCCAGCAAGCGTCTCCAACGTATTCTGGGCTCTTTCCTCAGCCGACGGCAGGTAAATAAATCTAAAAAACGCTGAGCTTCCCGCGGCACCTCTGCGCAGCGCCTGCCTCTGCCATCACAGCGTCGCTCGGCGCTTGCAAGAGATCATCAGAGGGAAGCTGTGACCAGGCTGGTGAGGGGTCTGGAGAACAAGTCTGATGAGGAGCAGCTGAGGGAACTGGGACTGTTCAGCCTGGAGAAAAGGAGGCTGAGGGGAGACCTC
>NW_008794598.1:1005113-1029833 GCF_000699145.1 Aptenodytes forsteri | reverse complement strand
TGGGCTTGGCTTCTCTCGTCCCTTGGCTTCTCTCGTCCCTTGGCTTCTCTCGTCCCTTGGCTTCTCTCGTCCCTTGGCTTCTCTCGTCCCTTGGCTTCTCTCGTCCCTTGGCTTCTCTCGTCCCTTGGCTTCTCTCGTCCCTTGGCTTCTCTCGTCCCTTGGCTTCTCTCGTCCACCGCCCCCGGGGATGTTGTGGAGTCTGGAGGTTAGAGGAACTAGGTGATCGTTTTAATTTTCTCCCAAGGAGCTGCAGTTGCCGCATGCTGGTTGTTCAAGGACTTTAGCAACATTTTGAACGTGGACGTTACGTATTTGCTTCAACCAAAGTAGTACTTCAACAAATAACTGGGCGAGGAGGGTTTTGGGGGGTAGGTGTCCTTTCTCCTTTTAGTCCTAAGATACAGAGGTGGGGGATTTAAACACTGCTCATTTTAACCTGATTCTCTAAAGTTCTGATGCAACGCCAGGTAGCATTGTGGGCGCACAATTATAAAGTGTATGTTCGTTTTTTTGACATAAGCGTATCACGTAATTATTTTAACAATTCAAACATCATGCTACACATGCAGCAGCATTTTTAGAAACTTGTCTGTCAAGAGTTTTCAAACTACTCGTTTAGGTTCTCGTATGAATGCGATTACGCCCATGCAAGCTCCTGGAAAATATCAGTTCCTCTTTAGGGACAGGAAAAAAAAAAATGAAGCTGATTCAGGATTATAGACATAGCGGCATTGTTGCATTGGCGTAGCTGTAACCGTGGCTTATGAAAGGAAATACCCCCCTTCAGAGGGAAGAAGGAACGAGAAGCTACGTTCTTCACAGTATTTTTAAAAAAGTAGAAGAGTTCTGAGCCAAGTGCTTGCAGTGTATCTTGAAGCTTCCACTTGACAAACTCCCCTGGCTGTGCCTCGGGCTGTGCGCTCCGGCTGTTCCTTGGTTAGTGCCCGCTGCGTAGTGACTCAAACCTTCGCTGAAGTCGGTGGGTGAAGTTCTTCTGCGCTAGCAATGTTGGTTAACTTGGTTCGTGCTCACGTGTATGTGAGCCTAAGCGAAATGTAACCTCTAATGGTTTCATAATCATCGCAGCGTGATTCAGTGGTGGAGGAGCTGCCACGGTCTAGAAGCTTATCTCCTTTGTTCCTGAAGTGGCACATGCCAAAGATAACTTACCCTGGTTTGTTAGCTTGCATGGTTGTATGTACGCTTGAACTGGTCTTGGTATTTATTTTCAGTTAAATACTGGGAAATAACTTTCAAAAGAAGAGTTTTATCCCTTTCAAGGGTAGGTATGGGTCTGCTGAGGAGACTCTTTAATGGTTCATAGCACAGCTACAAAGAAGTTTACCTTTAGGCAAGCAGTAAGTCATTATCTTTGTTTATGCTCTGAACTCTTGCTTATTGTCCAAAAATGGTGGTATATCTCAGACTCAGGGAAAATATTTATACCATCAGACTAAACAATGAGGTCCTTGTGGTTTGTGATCTTGTGTGATTGGACTGGCCAGGATATTTCACTGAATGTAAAGGGGTAGCATGCCCTGGGTATTGCTAGATCTTGTTTCCAGTGCTGTGAAACTCTATCTCTTGGTTAAAGGGTTTGAAATAACGGGTCAGGTTCCCCAGCTGACGACTACAGATCTGTTTGGCAGAATGGGACTGTTTGCAAGGGAGAGAACTGGGTAATTGAATAGGGTTGGTGTGATCTTTTATTAAAAAGTGGGACGAGGGAAGGCACAGGGACGTGTAACCGGAAAGCAGCCTTGGAAAGGTCAGCTCAGGAGCCTGTGACGCTGGAGGGCCAGGAAGGGATTCGGATTTGGACAGAGGAGGAGGAGCTTAGATATGTGCTTATTAGCTCTTTGATCCAGAGATGCTTCTTGTTCTTGTAAAATAATAATGTAAAATGAATAGAGCTCTTTTCCCGTTTTTCAGCTCCCTAGTATTGAGCGGCCCTAAAAGGGGACACTTGGGATTGTTATAGATTCAGCGCAACGGGTATCTGCCAGTTGTGCTCTAATGCATTAAAAAGTTCCTTGTAAATCATTGCAGAATACAAGTGCGATTCAGCGGGGTTTTTTAGGGCAGTGACTTTATTTGTAGCATCTGCTCCCAGTCTGTCGCCTCAGCAGCGTGGGATAGCCCATGCAAACAGAGCAGTTAAAGGTCTTCTATAGCAGCAGGTTGCACACAAGGAAGCTGAGGCTGTACCACTTACATATCTTTAATGTTACCTGTTGTTGTATAAATGATTGCTGTGCCAACTGGCTCCTGCTCTTTACTTCTGTAAGTATTTTTACCCATATATTTTAGGACAGGGCTTGTTTATGTTATTAAGCTGATTAAAGACTATAGCCATAGAGGCATGTTAAGAATAGCATGGCTTATTTCTATAACACTGTGAAGTACAAGTCACAATGGGAGTATTTAGAATATAGCATAGAAACGATTACCGCCCAGACTAATTGCTTTAAAATATCAAACTGCAGTTGGTAGCTGTCCATGCTCTCAGAGTGTGCTGTTCGGTAGCTAATGGAGAGATGCAGCTGCACGTTCCCATGTCTTCTCTTTTTAAGAGAAAAGCACAGACGCAGTCACGTTGAAAGTCCATGTTCAAGGTTTACTGTCCTGGGGTAACGGAGTTAGATGACATGCTTTGTTCTAAGATCTCAAAGAAAACTGCCTTTTTAGTTCTGGTTTATAATGCCACAAAACTAATATAACTTGATGAGAATCTGGCAAAAAAAGCTGTTGCTATTTCCCATCAGTACTGATTCAGTCTTAGCACCTCGGAATTTAGTCTGAGCAAGGACTGAGATGGTTTTGAAATTAAGTTGTGCATCCCCTAAGCAGACGTTCAGATGTTCCGTATTTAAAACCTGCCCAGGGAAGTGATGCAGCTCAGGCTTAAGTACCAACATAAGCACGGTAAATGTTGAAGGCTAAAAACAGGCCCCCTCTTTTCTCACCCCGTATGGCTACTTATTTATGTATTAACATTAATTTGCTGCTTCTATTGCACTCTCTCCCTTTTTGTGTAAGATGAGCAAGTTGTCAGTCACACTCCTTCTATGCGATCTCAGCTAGCCAGGCTCCCTGTGGCGACAGAACCGTCAGCAGATGTACCCGAAGCTGAGGGAGATGGTCAGGTTCACGTCCTGGACGACTCTCTGTAAAGGTCTGTCAGCTGATCTGAAAGCGTAGCTGTTGCTGAACAGCGACCAACGCTGCCCTGGCCCGCTGAAAGGGGATTTGAGTCAATATAGTCAGTTTCCTAAATGACACTTTTGTGTCAAGTCTTCATCGGGCTTTTTTTTTTTTTTTTTAAATTATGACAGATGTGAACAGGCTTACCAAACACTCCGCTCCTGTGTTTTGCTCTTGAACATACGTTAATGGATCTGCAATAGGGAACGTACATGCAATGCTGACAGATCCGTGGTGTCCAGTTAAATTGGTTTTGGAACAACCCCAATACCCCGGACAGTCCTGGTCACTTCCACTGAAGTTTCCTTGAGCAGCCCATGCCAATGGTACGGCTGGCCAGAGAAGTCTGTAAGAAACGTTGCTGCTTTATGGAATTTCATGTAAAACGCTGTGTGAAGCAAGAACGCGACTGCATGATGAGCAACTTGCCTGCTTAGCAGAGGGGGCACGAAGTAGATTTCTGATTTCTCTTGCTGTGTGAAGGCTACCTACTCCTCTCTGTAAGCAGAACTTTCTATTCCCAGCAACTGGAAAACTGCTTTGGCATAAACAAGACAGAACTTGCATTTGTGCGTAATTCTCCAAGGCACAGTTATGCAAATCAGTTGTAAAGCAGCAGTGACTTCAGAAAAATTAGAGTTGAGTTGAATGTTTTAGTTGGATAGGTTTCTCTAGTAAAGGTTAAGTTAACCCTTTAAGACTTGCCAATGAAGTGGAGTTTGATACCTCTGAGTAGCTGCTTCGTGCTGTAGCATTTTCTGGTTGATACAAAGAGTGGCGAATGATGGATGTGACTTGGACTCAGAAAAGTATTTGATTGTTGCGCGAAGCACAAGAGTATATCATCAACGGGTATATTTGCATCGGGGACAAGGATTTAGTCTGTGAAATTATTGCCATTGTTAACAAAATAATGTAATAAAAGAGCTTATTACGTGGCAGCGTTAAGTGTATCGGCAAAGATGCTGGGGAGAAAAAAGCTTTTTGTATATGCAGTTCAGATGGTGGATCTTTGTTCTTATGTGAGCAGTAAAATTGTATTTAATAAATGATGGTGGTATTGAAACAGTTTGAAAGAATAGTAATTAAATGTGTGTTTTTTGTGGCATTGATTTTTGTAAAGTGGTTTGGGCCTGTTCCACTAGTAATGCTTAATGGCATTCCTAGGAAACCTATCGTAGCACTGAAATGTTAACTTTACCATTAAGTTTGTGTAGCTGGCTCAGTTTGGACCGCATTCATCGCAGCTCTTCGGTCTCCTTTCAGGGATGTTTGCAGCTGTGTGATCCGGATGTGTAATTTCCAGTAGTATGGCTTTTAAATATCTCTGTTTTTCCCTCTCCTGTTAACTTTGGCTGCTTCTTGGTGAATATTACACTGTCGTGTTAGCCCATACGTTCTGCCTTCCCCTTGGGAAAAGGTGAAAAATGCATCTTCTACGACTGGTCTTGGAAGTTAAAGAGAAAATGTTTGCCTTGTGTATTCTCCCCTTTCTCCCGCGGGGCAATTTGCAGTCCAAAAAACTGGAAGCTGAAGTTAAATGGAAATTATATGTCATAGCTTAGAACACTGATTTTAATGTACAAAGAAATACCTGGTAAACTATGTTCCATTTTTCAGGTTTTCAGGATGAATCTGGAAAAACTCAGCAAACCAGAACTACTGACGCTGTTTAGCATTCTTGAGGGAGAATTAGAAGCAAGAGATCTTGTCATAGAAGCCTTAAAGGTATGTTGTAAGTACCACAATAAGAGACAAAAATGACAACAGTACTACTATAGGTTCTGCAGAGCGCTTGCATCCAAGGTGAAGTTCAGAGGCAAAGATTTATTGCTGGTTCAGAGTCCCATTTTAATATCAGAAGTATTAGATAATAAATGCTGTATATCATTCTACGTCTTGGAATTCATTATTGAAAGCTGGCTGCAAGAAGCATTTCAGTGCTGAAATACAGTGTTACGCATGTGATTTCATCCTTTCTGATAAAGAACCGAGTGTTTCTGCTGTCGTGAGAAATGTAAAAGGTCTACGTGACTTCCTTCGTTGGGTTTGCTCTCCTTTAGTAAGGAGGGCTGCTTAAAGCAGAAACTCTCCTCGCCAGGAGGGATCACAGATTAGTCTTTTAGTGAGAATAACGTCACACTAAGAAAAAAGCATCCGTGGCTTTGTATTGTACTAAGCCAACGTAGGCTGGCACTGCTGCCGAGAGCCGCAGACCTGTGCGCTCAGCTACTTATTCTTTCCCTTTGCTGGCACAAGCATTAGTGTAACCTTCCAGTGAAGTAGATAGCAGCTAAAACTAACCCATCAAAAAAGTTAGTTTCAGCCTGTGTCAGTGCAGCTGAGGTCATGGTTGTGTGAGCACTTGTGATGGGACAGGGCAGGGGGTGGTGCTGGAGCAAGTGGAACCTCTTCTTGCAGGGATGGCTCATGCTGCGGGAAAACTGTGGCCGAAGTGGTGTTACTGTATGTGGCGTTAGCTCTGTGCTTCTGCTTCCCTTGTTCAGGTAGCATGGGCTGCGGCACTCCGTGGCCGGTTTGCTGTGTTAATGTTGAGCCTAGACAATACTCCAAAAATGTGTAGTCCGTGTGTAATACTGCTGCTTTTTGGAGGATGCTTAGTTGACGCTCGGCCTCAGTAAGGTGGAAAACAAATAGTGGTATAAATGATGGAAAGGATCAATTTTTGAAGAAATGAGTTGTGACAGGGTCGAGTATTGAAGGCTTTTTCAAGCTGAACTGTCACCCCTCATAATGTTTAAACTTTCAGCTGTTTCAGAAGAGGAATGGCAGCTCGCAGGCCTGAGAGCTGCGGGGACTTGGTTTTCCAGCAAAAGCTTCTGTAGCTTGATTCCAAATACAAACCCCTTTTGGGCGGACGGAGGGAGATCCTTCTCCAAAACAGTCAGGACAGTTATGTGTTTATTGTTAATTGGTTTTGCATTTAGACAGTCTTTTTGTTTTGGAGGAATATTGTTACCCTCTCAAAACTATTGATCGGGTGGAAGGCTTGGCTCCTCTCTTGGAACAGACTTGCCAATCTCTCCTCTGTCCTGGGATCAGTCTTCTAATTCTGTGTCGTCAGAATGTGTTACCAAACAAGCATCAATTTAATATCGCCCTGTGAAATGCGTGTAATGGAGCACGGAGGGACCGATGGGAAGGAGTGCAGCAGCTCCGTTCCAAAGGCTTTTTAACGTGTACCTTCCGATAGCAGAAAGCAATTATCTTTCCTGTTGAAATTTAACCTGCAGTTCCCTCTTGCATGAGAGATTAATATAGTTAGAATACCCTTTGACATAATTTGTCAAGTGCTCATGACGGAGAAGAAATTAAATGAAATTGTAACCTATATTTGATAATTATGTAGTATAAGATACCGAGCTAATCAAAGGTTAGTGCATGTTTTCCCTCTTCCGTAAGGGATACACGGTAATGTTTCATCTTTAAGAATGGGAGGAAAGCTGAGGGTGGTAGGAAAAGGGCAGTTAAAGCTTTGAATCGGAGCTGGCTCTTGCTGCCCGCAGCCCTGCCTCGGCTGCCCGCAGCCCTGCCTCCTGAGCGCGACCTCGCGGGAAGATGGAACCCCTCCAAAACTGGCCTGTGCCTGCGGCAAATGGTGAGATGGTGTAGGTCTCCAGCTGTGCTGTTACTCGGGTCCAAAAGCTGTGTTCAGTAACGCCGCAGCTCAAGTCTGGCTTCCTGCTGGCAGAGGGCTGCGTTGCCCTTTCCGTACGTGAAAGGAGAAAAAGTCATGTAAGGACTTAATCTGGTGGCTGGACAGAGTTTCAGAAGCAGAAAACTCCCAGCTTTGTGTTGTCCGTTTATTTGGAATATACAGTTAGAGAAATTCTGGCCTTACTGTGCTTTTCTTTTTGTTTACTGATAGTAACTGTGGTAACCGCTTTACAGTGCTTCACCGGCTGAAATAGTTTTATTGTGTGTGACTGTAATTAAAGAAAAACCCACCTTCCTAATCTCTTTACTCACGTTTTGAAACATATACAAATGCTGCCCTGAAGAAAAAAAGCCTTCTAAGACCAAATGAAAGATTGAAACTCTGAGAGCATTGAGGTTGACTTGCACGCGTTGGATAAATTGAGCTGCAACGTACACTGAGAGGGGTCGAAACACGCGGGGCTGGCGGGAGCGTTGGTTGTTCCCTGCACAGAGGAATCATCTGACTGTGGGCTCGCAGCCGTCTCTCTGTGTTCCCCGAGTGTTATGAACAGCGTATTCTGCCTCTGCAATCAGATTGCTTTGGAGGCGTGGTAGTTTTATATTAAGTGCACGTGTACGTTGGAAAGAGGCGGAGTGGAACCTGAACCTTGTTAGAGGATTGCATGATCTTAAACAATGGCGGTGTTTTTCTCCAGCAGTTACGTGAGACACATAGGTGTCAGTGGTTAAAAATCAGAGCTTTATCTGCCTATTTACTTCCCATATAGTAAGAAAAATGCATTTCCCCTCAATCATGGGCTAATTTGACTTCTAATTCAGATTTAAATGCTTCTGAACTCTGTAGATGTTTGAGGCAGATCCTTTGGTACGTTATAGGAAAGAACGAGCACTTGCAGAGAAAAAGAATACCTTAATTTGTAACTTTGTAATTTGATTATAGTACAGTCTGCAATAAATGATATTCCTGCATGCTTAGAGAAAAGCATTTAGCATCTGGCATCTAGCAGAGAGAATCCATGCGTGCAGATGACAAAGCCTAAAATAGTTTTCTTCTCCCTCATGATACCAGGCCCCTTGTTGGCTGGCGCTGGCCCCGTTTCTCACTGTGTCAAAATCGAGCTTCTGAGCCTGGCTTTCCAGAGACTGCTTGCTTAACGTGCTCCTTTGCTTTCCTCCCTTTTCTTCACCTCCCCTCCCCAAATCTTCACCCTTTCTTCCGTGCTGCTGGGTTCTGCCTGGGTATCTCTTTGCACCCTGCCCGGAGGCGGCATCCCTCCTCTGCATGCTGGGAGAAAGGGTTTAACTCCTGAGGTTTATTTGTCTGGTGCTCAGGTTCATATTATAAAGAGCAGTTGTTAGGTCACCTCTAATTGATGCTTCTACCATATCATGACTTGCCCTTGCTGACTTCTCTCCTTCACTGTTTTCTTCTGTGGTTTACTCTTTTTTTTTCTTGTGTTTTGTTTTTAATTGAGCGGTGGGCGTTCGTGACAGGGACCATCATCTCTCCCTGTGCATTTGCAGTAGACCTGGTCTTGACTTTTGACGTCCTTTTCAAATTGCAATGTTACTTCAATTCAAACGCGAGATACAAGTATAAAGGATTAAGTGAACAAATCTACGGTATTCAAAATATTCTCTTCCAGTGCTTCAGTTTGTTTCCTCTATTTTAAAACCTCTTTGAAAAAAAGCTTGCTTTTTTCCCTGAAAGTAGCTTCCTGTCCACTACATAAATCTCAGTGTTCTTCTCAGAACAGACCTTAAGTCTCACTTCTTATTGTGCTCCTTTTCCTGTAGTTATAATTGTATTTAAATCGTCCAAAAAACCAGATGCTGTCAGAGAGTTGCATAACGCTACGGGCTAGATTCTCGGTCCTTATTGCCATGTAGAAAGGATTGCATGCGTGAACCACAGGTTAGTCTTCTGAAATAGCACACCATGGTTGGAAACAATTCAATATTTAAATAGGTCTCTATCGCTATGTTAGAGCACTTTGTTCCCTGACCCCTGTTCTTTAAATTAGAATTTTCCATACATTAGAAATGAAGTTCTGTTTACTTTTAGAAAACAGGAAACAGCTTTCTGGCTTACTCTTTCATGTTAATAAGGCCTTAGGCAGTTTACACTGGAATAGAAACTATCTATTTTGTGTTAATGACGGGGAGCTGGTATTCATTGCTTTGCTTCTGAATTCAGTGATTCACTCTATAAAGCAGTATTAATGCATTGCAAAATTAAGTGTTCATTTGTCAGTGGATTTAGAAATTAAGTTTACAGTGCAGTTTCAAAAACTAGAAGTCTACCTCTTGTTTAAATAAAAGTTCAGTAATATAAAACCTTACTGCAGATGCTAGTAAATCTTTCACAGATGGGGCAAAATGGGCTTTTGCATCACTTATAAGCAGCTTAGATCTAGCAGTATTCCCATGGGCGCTGTCCTCCTGGAATGCGGGCTTTTCTTACAGCTTTTCTTGCAAGTTTGGGGAATTTTTTGTTTATTTCTTGCTTGAAGCGGCACTGTTTGCCGGTATTTTTTGAAAGATTGATTCTTTCTACCTTCTCAGTACCCAGATAAGTCCTGAATGAAGGAGCAGGGGTGGGGGAATGGCTTCCATGCTGGAATGGCTCCAGCTCTGAATTTCAGCCGTCCAGGTGTCGTCAGGCTCCCTGTTTTAACGGTGACCAAAGTGCAGTTTGTGAGCACGGTACAGCCCCCGGGCCATCGTCACAAGTGTGCTGGGAGCTGTGCGTGGCCAAGCTCATCCTGGGATTTGTACTGTCTGTGCTACAGACCAAAAGTTCCCAGGAAAAGGAGCTGCAGTTTTGTGCTGCTTGATATTTCCCAAGAAAATTTCTTACATTTTTCAGAGCTGATAACAGGTCTTATGTCTTATGTGGGCACATCTGGGTAGCTCTCGTTTATCTGGTTTGTTCACTTGATATAATGATGGCAATTAAGACAGATACTGTGTTTGAGCAATATAATTTCTGCTGTTTAGATCTCTGCTAGGCATCGCTTCAGAGCTGGAGCTAAAGTAAGACTCAGGATCCCACTCCAGCATTTTGACATTTATTTTCCTGCAAAGCAAGTGGTCCCCACCCCCATTTCCCTTCCCTCTGTCAGGGATTGCTGTGACCTCAGCTTGTCTTTATTCCCAATATCTGTCTTGGGGGAGAGAAGCTAATAAGGAAGTTCAAGGCAGTAAGAAGCTATATAAAGATTATACTACACTCTGCAGCATAAAGGAGGAACTTCTGTGCAAATTATTACTGGACAACTGCATACGCAGCAGCTACAGTTAATTAACATTGTGTTTGTGCTGTGCCGAGGGTTAAAACCTAAACTTTAAAATTACAGGCAAGAGTAATATTCTACTTTGTGTCCAAAAAAAATACTTGAAACAAGTGTTGGAAATTCCCCGTTTGATGTTCCAGTAAAACAAGTTGTAAAGATTATTGAAGGCAGAGAGAAAATGCTGTCTCATAAACAAGGTTTCAGAAACAGGAAATCATTTATAAAAAAAAAAAAAAAAATTACACAAATAGATTATGGGAAACATTCATCCCAAACCAGTCTAGAAATCCCAAGAGGAAGCAGTAGCTTTTCCCTGACAAAGCGAAGCCTTTGCTTTGCCTGCCTGCACAGGAAACATCTCTTCAGTTGTGTCAGATACTGCTTCTGCTCCATAAAATCAGAATTACCTCTTTTCAAACGGACTAGCAGTGGTCAATTACCCTAACTCGAGCTAAGAGCCAGCCAGCTTAAAGCGGTACCCTCTCTGCGTGTGCCTAATTCTTCTCATCGTCAGGAGTTTTATTTTTAAGAGTAGTTGACGTGCGTAGCTGCTTCCTTTTTTTAAGAGCAGCCCAAGCTTACATGTTATCTTTTTTCCTGTTGGGGGAGGGCAATTTAATAGTCTTCAAAATCGCCAAATAGTCCATTTAGTTGCTTTTGGAGTTTCAGTGTTTTGATAGGAAACGCGTAAGTCTGCATATTTGAGATGATACAGGTGGAGATACTAAATTAGAGGATCTTCTAATTGCAGAAGATTGCATCTTCTTTCAAAGCGCAGTTGATGTTGTTGGAAGTATGTATGTCATCTCTGGTTTTCCAGATTAAATTTTCCACTTCTAAGTTAACAATGCTTTTTGTAACCTTATTTCCTTATTATTGAAGCTTGATTTCCTGTGGATTTATGTGCTTTAATAGGTTGATACTGGGATCTGAGATCTAAGTTGTTTTTTTCCACTTTGGGTTCATTAATAGACTGTTTCTATTCCATCATCAGGTTGCTTCTGTTTTGAAAGTTGAACAAAACCTGTATTCAAGACTGAATTCCAGTTCAGACAGGACAAAATCAAAACCTTTGGAGATGTTTGTACGTGACCTCCAGCGTTACAAGTTGAGCTGAAGAGTTGCCTCAGTGAGGAGCATAAGCCATGGGAGAAGTCACTCGTGTGTGACAGCTCGATACCTGTATAAAATAACCTGTGTAGATTATGGCACTGAGACTTAATTTTAGAAGAGCTGTCCTGATTGTTTTAGTGACAGAGGTGGCTGCTCAGTGGGACCCTTGGCACAGAGGTGTCGGGGCAGCCGCCTGAAAATCCGTATTTGCATTTCCAAGTGCATGGTGGCCCAAATGCCAAAGCACTGGATTTGTTTTTGTAAACTAGATGTGGTCGGTGTGGGATGACCTGTTTAAGACTTTTCCTGGTCTAGACAACTTTTAATTAAATGTTTATGTTCTGCTAGCTACTGAAGAAGAATAGCTGGACTTCAGAAAGCTATTAATGTTATGATAGTCTCAGCTGTTTGTCATGCTAGTTCAGGAAAATACTTAATTGCTCAAAGTAGCAAGGAAGAACTTCTTGTTCTTTCCCAGGCAGGAAATAAACCACCCCACTAAATTCTCAGAGCCCAGTGCTGCGAGGAGCAGAGGGAAAACATGGCTTTTGTTACACCTTCAGTACTTGCAAGAAACCAGAGGTTACAGGCAGTGGGTGTGACCTTAACCCTAGTTCTTTAAGCTTTTATTAGAAGGAACTTGCCCAGAAGTAAACTCTTCAAGCGTCCCCCCGTTTGCTTACACTGTTAAAGCACAGGCACCCCTCTGAAGGGTTTCTCCCATGTTTCTGTGTGGCTGTAGAGTGACTGGCACCGGGGTGGGTTGGGTATAAGGGAAGAGCATCTTTGACATCTGTCAAAGCAGTTAGGCCAGCTGGATGAATATCCCAATTCGTATTTACAGACTTTTTAATGTTTGAGTCACTTAGAAATTCCATACACACTTGTAGTGAGGTTTGGTTGAGTCATTTTTATAAATCCTTCAGAATAACTGAAGACTCTCAGCCCCTCAAAAAAAAAAAAAGCCTGTAGTTTTTCCTGTGATTCATTAAACCAGGGGCAGCTCATTATCCAGGGCCACCCTCCCATTTCCAGGGCTGATCTTTTCCTTCCTCTTCTTTTTTTTATGTAAAATTAGAACAATATCTTAAGCTCTGATCAAAGGTGTCCACTGTTCCTGGTGGATATCCCTGATAAAGAGGGAGGGGTATTCGTGAGTGTGAGCTGTTCCTCTGTATTTGTTTACTGCAAGGGTTAAAATACAACCCCAAACCAGTATCATAGGACAAATGTCCCTAATTGGGTTTGGCCATTGAGGAGATATGGAAAGAAAAGTATTTTGTTTTGGCTTTGTTATGCCTCTTGTCAAGGTAATGCATACACTTCTCCCTTTGAGAGCAGAGATTGACTTTTTTTAATTTTTTTTGTGCTAATCACATGGTTGCATCTTAGAATATAGGCAGGACCAGAAAATCTCATCAGCTATTTGAGTTAAAGCAAAGCTTTATTGTTTATCTATCAGTCTTCTGACCTATAAAGCTCAGTTACAGCAGTTTGTGTTTCTGTTTCAGTATATCTATCTGTACCAACTGGTGAGCGGGGTGGCGTCTGGAGCATCGCTACTGCTCTTCTGTGCTCGAGGGAAGCATTCGCGTTTTCAATACAGTTTACTGGGACATCAGAAAACAACCATTCCAATAAATACTGGCTTCTAAGTTGTCTTTTCATTTTAGTCACTCAGTCTTTCCTATCTAAAAGATGTCCTTAAGCGGTCCCATAAGAAATGGGTAACAGTTAGCCATTGATAGTTTGCCATTCTTGTAAGCTGAAAGGGTTTCTGAAGAAGCGCGCAGCGAGGCTGACGCAGTTTCGCTCTGTATTCAAAGCAGATAGCTTGTTTTCCACCCTGCCACAGCCAAATGCCGTTTCACAGCATCAGCAGAGCTGGGGCTTTGTGGAGCTTGTGCTAAGAGCCCTTCGCCAACTCTGAAAAGCTACCGTGTTTAATTTGGAATGGCTTACTTTCTGTTTATGCTCGTAAGGATGCCCAGATGTGAGCAATGCATACCTAGAAAGCCGAAGCACACCTGGTAGCATGCAGGCGGCATTTGTTTGGAGCAGTCTCCCGAGGCAAAAACATGTCATGCGTGTGCTCTGTCCAGAAAAGTGTATCGTAACTTTCCTCTGTAGGTCACACAGTGCTTTGCTAGTTAAACATGCTAAAGTGTGCTTTAAATTAAACTACTTTAAAGGTGATAGCACACTGTGGTTAAAGGTGCTGGGGCTCTTGCATTTCAGAGACAGGTGGTGTAGGTAACCGGTGCAGAGGAAAGCCCACATCTTTATGGCCTCACTAAGAACGTGCCTATGCAGAACAGTACGTAATCATTTATGTGCTCTAGAAAAGTAAAGGTATGAATTATCTCATAAGGGCTGGTTACCATGACTATAATGAATCAAGAAGAATCAAATTTAAACCTCAGATTTGGAAGGTATTCTTCCTTGGCAGGGTGCATCAGCTCTGCCATGCATGGGATTGTGCTGTCAGTGTACTTGCAGGAATGAAACACCGTCACAGGTTTTTCACAAATGCATAGCATTTAGCCCGTAACCGTTTCAGTTGAAATCAATGATTAAATTTCTTGGAGCCGAGGTAGGTCCGTTCTGAGGGCTCTTTTGAGTTTAGGTCTGTTTTCCCTCTTATGTTTTCATATGGTTTCTTACCGTGGTGGTATACATGTAGGTAATATTTTAATATCTGTGTGTTTATGAAATCTTGTTTCGTTTTTTAGAACTTCACAGTAGTCATTTGGTAGGATAAGGCTATCGGTATCCTAACAAACAGATTTCCAGCTGGAATGGCTGATTCTAAATGTTGTAAATGTAAAGCCTAGTACATGTGAGCTTCCTTGATTCTTACATGTCACCAAAAGAAAACTAATCATTCCTCTCTTGCTTCTTGAGAAACTAAACTTTGTTTAGTCTGGATGAGAATATTAAGGATTTTATTAACAATTTACAGATTTATAGGCTACTGCAAGGAAAAAAACTCTCTAATTGCTCAACATGAAATTCTTTGACGGTGACATAATCAAGACAACCACACAACTGCTCTTCCACTGAAACAGCAGTAAATGATTAAATCTTTTGTTGCGCAAGAATTGATACTTACCTTCTTTCCTTTTGCACAGTTGTGGAATGTAAGTCATGGACATAGGTAGCAGGTAGCTGTGGTATGAGGATGTTAGTAGACTGAATATATTGTGGAGATGCTGTGGTTTTAAGCAAGACTTTCCTTTGTTTCCAGTTTGTTTGGGGCCACTTGGTTAAAAGACATTGTTCAACTGGAGGGACAGTGGGAAATTAGTCGAGCACGTGCTTCATGTAGCCCCCCCACACGCACTTTTCAGACTGCCTGTGAATAGTATGTAGTTGCTTGTGTTCCAGCTGTGGAAATGCAAGTGTTTTTTGCAAATTTTTTCGAGACTGAAGTATCTTACCTGGAGAGCAGGTGGCTTCTAGGAGCAGTTGTGAAGCAGGGGGGAGATCCAGCTGTGTGGTGCTGGTTCAGCCTGCGGGAGCTGGGCTCACTGGCATATATTTGATCCTTCTAGATTTTATTGTCTTTTGTGGGGGACCATCAACTTTTGCCCATTTTAAATGTATTAATGAGGGTTTTTATTAGCTGGGAGCCTAGCTGAAACCTTAATTGTTAACAGTTTAAAAATCCCTTCTGATGATAGAAGGGTTATTGTCCTCTCCATACTCTTAACTTTCCATAGTCTTAACTTAGTTGATCAGAGTCTGCATTAATAGTATGTGCACCTAGCGTGTTAAAAACACGGTGTTTGTCCCCTTGTTACTGGTCTGATCAGAAATGGCAAGCTCCAGGCGGGCTTTGCAGATCACACAGGTGGCATGGACTGCACTGCTGTTCAGCAGGCAGGTCACTTGACCAGTTTGTCTTATGAATTACTGTCTCGTTCTTGCCTATTAATCAAGGACCTTTAACATGACACACTTGTGTGTTTTCCTGTCTGAATATTCTTAATCTTATAGCAGATAACAGGATATGAATCAGACTGTTTTAAGATCTCTTTATCTCTAAGTCGAAAACTGGGGAAGAGGAATATTAACTATAAATTACTTTCTTCTTTAACTAGCTTTCTATTTTAAGTATATTGAAATGCAAATTTGTTTTTGTGTTGCAGGCCCAGCATAGAGACACGTTCATTGAAGAACGCTATGGGAAGTACAACATCAGTGATCCATTAATGGCTTTGCAGAGAGATTTTGAGACCCTGAAAGAGGGAAATCATGGTGAAAAGCAACCAGTATGCTCCAATCCGTTATCTATTTTGAAAGTGGTGATGAAACATTGCAAGAATATGCAGGAAAGAATGTTATCTCAACTAGCTGCTGCGGAAAGCAGGCACAGAAAGGTAAGTTTTGCTTCAAATAGGCTGTGTAGAAGTTAATAGTTATATTTTTATAATACATTAACTTCAGCAAAAACACTTAAATGCTTTGAGTTCTGGTAACTGAAAGGGCTTTGCACCTTTGTTTAAACTTCTCACTCAATACGATGCAGCTGGTAAGCTTGTTAATTGTAATTCCAAAATTTGAAATATATGCAAGATGTTCTTGTTAGGACACACAAAAAAGGAACTAGCTTATTCACAGCTGGGAGGTATAGTGCTTACCAAGATGTAAGAAAGGATTTCTGGAAGACTGAATTCTCAGCAGACATACCACTGTTCTGCTTGTGACTTGTTCTCGGTGACTGTTGAAGAGCTGGTACCAGGTGCTTATGGGAGTGCACCTCCTTGTGCTTTCCTGAGGAAGTATGGCATGACCAAAACTTTTTCATGCTATTTGGCCTCTTTAATAAAGCACCTATTATTCTTCATATGTAGCTTTAACATACATTGACACCAATTAAGTGCTTGGTCTGCGTGTCAAACTGTACTTCCACAGAGGTTTGCTCCTCCAGCATACCGTAGTTTGCTAGAGGAGCATAAAGCTGCACACAAGTCCGAAAGCAAGAGTCCACTGAACTCTGCTTCTTGGAGTCTTGCTACAACATAGTCTCTTTATGTAACTAGTTAGCTTTTAAAAAAAAACACGTTTACATGTTTTTGTCCTGCAGTAAACTTAAACAAGTCAAAATGACTGAAGTATTTGTCCCTGCTGTGTAGTCAGGGCAGAGAATAATTACCTAAGAGTACATCGCTGGAATCTGCGACTGGGAGGAGCTCTCTGGAGCACCCCTGCAGTCACCTGCATTGCAGCGCTGTATCTTAACCTCTTCACATACTTCTTTTCCATCTTAAAAAATAGCTGGTATTTTTGCTTTTACTTGTGTCAGTGGCAGACTGTGAGGTGGTGCCGTTACACTGGTGTCTAGAAGCTATCAATGTCAGATCTAGGTGTACGTTTGACTAGTGCCTGTGCCAATACCATCCTGTATTTTTTCAGGTATGTCACTCTTGCTTTGATTAAAACTTACTAAATCATGTACAAAGATCTCAAGCACAAGTAGTTGCGTTCTGTTTCTAATCAAAAAGTTCAAAGTTGAACCCTCTGTTTCATTGCTCATCAGCATGTGGGTTTATTTTCCCATAGTCTGTTTTGATGGGGATAAGATAGAGCAAGTTCCTTTCAGTCTGTGAATAATCTGAAGCATTTCTGTTGCAGAAACCTTTCTATGACATAAGCAACCAGCCAGCTTGACGTTTACATCACAGACTGTGCTTAGGGTGGGCAGCTGGAGGTATCTTAAGCTTTCGGTTTGTCCTCTTAAGTCACTGGAAGTAACAGCAAGGCTGTGTGTTTCACTTTTCAGCCAAGTATCTAGCCAAATCGTGCTATTACAATCAGATACTTTTCCCCTTCTCATTCTATCCTTCCTGTCTCCTTCTGTAAAAAAGTTCCTTGTGTACTTAAAGGTATTTAAGCATTGTTTGGAAGCTTAAATTTCAGGAAGACTGAGGAGCTGCTGAATTCAGGGTGAGCATGTGTTGGGAGAGCCTAGAGTTTTGGTGGTGAGGTACGGCAGAGTCTCTTGGAAAGTTTGTATTCTGGCTCTTTTGTTGAGTTAACAGAATTTCAATTATTCATGTAATTCAGCGTTAAAGCTGAAGGAGCTCCTTAACTGGGTCCTTATGGCAAGCAGTTTCATTTCAAGAGCTCATCATGTTCTTAAGTGGAAGAACAAATTAATGTTCTTTAAAATAAACTTTGCACTGCAGTCCTCAAATCCCCTGTAAGAAACTGGGGGAGAAGCCTGTATGCGAATTACTGCTGAAACCGTAGCAAGGATCTTCTTGTTGTAATTGTTAGTGCCCTGGGTCCCCTGGATGCGCGTTCTTCGGGGCAGTGCCTCTGCTGCTGCTGGGGTTTATGTTAATGGTCCTGCCAGGAAATTCTGGTGAGGGCACCGTACAACCAAGGACGGGTAACGTGAACTTCTCAAGGCTATTCTGCAGTCTGGACGAAAAGCATGCAATTTAGCTATTTAATAATAAAATGAAGATACATACAGCGTGAGGTTTTCCTAACTTCTTTCGCAAACTGACTTAACTATACCAAATAATAACGTAGTACTGTAACTTGTCCAAAAGCTGCTTTTATGTGATTTTGAGTTGGATTCGGATGTCTGAGGCTGCAGTGGTTTCTCTCCCGTGTCATTTGGCTTCGGACCGTGTGCGAAAGCGCCGATCTCTCCCTGTGTTACGCCAGCCTGTAAGTGTGCCTGGGCATCAAAGTGACCGATGTTTGTTTGGCAGGTGATACTGGACCTGGAGGAAGAGAGACAGCGGCACGCCCAGGACACGGCGGAGGGGGATGATGTCACCTACATGCTGGAGAAGGAGCGGGAGCGGCTCACCCAGCAGGTACGCTTTGGTAGCCGGCAATTACCCAACCCACGGAAAGCTCGGGCTCCTGGGTGGTGAACGCGGTAGTGATGTCTAATTGCACCTTCGTGTTGAAAGAGTAGTAGGGACCTCCCTCCTCTGTGAGGCACTCCTAGCTTTTATCATTTTGATATGAAAAACAACCTTAATTTTTCGGGGTGTTTTGGCAGCTGAGCAGTGCTGAAAGTTATTAATAGGCAATCAAATGCTTTGAAATCTTACTTCAGCCTGAAATCTGAGAAGTTCTCAAGAACAGGGCTGCACTTAGAAATGATAGGGCTCTCTAGTACTCAAAATTCAGAATAAGTCATGAAAGATCTCCTGGGGGGGTTATTCAGAGATTATAATAAATATTTAAGCTACTGTTCTCTGTTACTCAAGTGCTGTGGACTTACTAAACATACATAACACATCAGTATCTTAAAGTCTAAATGCCTTTAAAAGGCAAATGGACAAAGTAGTAAATGAGGTGGAAGGTAGCTTTGCTCCAGCTCGCCTGTTCAATCAGTGCATGGCAGACTGGGTGTATATCTCACTAAAGGTCAATTGAATTTCATACATGATAAAACTACTAGTATACAATATATACATGCAACCTGAGTCATACAAGACTGTCTTGCAGATACCTGGGGCAAGAACCTCTTTCCTAGCCATTGCCATCTTTTACCGTGTAATTTCTCTAAGATACATAGTAACCTCATTCCCTTTTGGGGCATTATACTCCATTTACTTTTGGGAGGTTTTGTGGTTCTCTTACAGTCCTTTTTTTGTTCTTGTCTTCCAGTTGGAGTTTGAAAAATCCCAAGTGAAAAAGTTTGAAAAAGAACAGAAGAAGCTGTCAAGCCAGTTGGAGGAGGAAAGGGCACGCCACAAGCAACTGTCTTCCATGCTTGTAGTGGAGTGCAAGAAAGCCACTGCCAAAGCAGCTGAAGAGGGGCAGAAGACAGCAGAATTGAGCTTGAAATTGGAAAAAGAGAAGAGTAAGGTGAGTAAACTGGAAGAGGAGCTGGCGTCCAAGAAGAAGCGGGGTTTACAGATGGAAGCACAAGTAGAAAAGCAGCTCTCAGAGTTTGACATTGAAAGAGAACAGCTGAAAGCCAAGCTGAACAGAGAAGAAAACCGTACAAAAGCACTCAAAGAAGAGGTGGAATGTCTGAAGAAAGCCCTGAAAGAGCTGGAGGCTTCTTGCCAGGAGCACAGTCCTACCGAGCCTTTGCAGCCAAGCCCCTCGGTGATGTCCAGAGGTATTGCAACTGACAGTCCCACAGTGAAGTCTATGTCTTGTCAGACAGAGTGTCTGCAGGCAGACCGAGCAAATCCTGCCAGCACAAGCAAAGCTGTACACGCCGTGTTTCCCAGCCCTACTACACCTACTCATTCCTATGCAAAATCCAATGGTCATTGTGATACAGAGATGCAGACGGGTAGTGAGCTACTGCAGACAAATGCAGCAGAGAACCAAGTTCAGAAGGAGAAATCTGCTTGTGCAGCCTCAGAAAACGCAGTTGAGAATGGAAGTTCTCCTGTAAGAACAGAGTCACCGGTGCATCTGATGTCCCAGCTCCCTTCCAGTGGGGTCTCCCTGTCTCCCAGCGGCACAGCTGCCTCCTCTCTAACACCTTCTCCCTGCTCCTCACCAGTTCTGACTAAACGCTTAGTGGGAGCTTCAGCAAGCAGCCCTGGTTACCAGTCATCCTACCAGGTGGGGATCAATCAACGTTTCCATGCAGCTCGGCACAAGTTTCAGTCTCAAGCTGAACAGGACCATCAGTCAAGTGGTCTGCAGAGCCCACCGTCACGGGATTTGTCTCCTACTCTAGCAGATAACTCTGCCGCCAAGCAGTTGGCCCGCAATACAGTCACTCAGGTCCTTTCCAGATTTACCAGCCAGCAGGGACCTATTAAACCTGTCTCCCCTAACAGCTCACCTTTTGGCACAGACTATCGAAATCTGGCAAATGCTGTGAGCCCCAAAAGCGAATCCGGTCACTCCCCAAGCCCTGGCAAGGTTTCCAGTCCGCTAAGCCCGTTGTCTCCTGGAATTAAGTCACCAACCATTCCTAGAGCAGAAAGAGGGAACCCTCCACCCATTCCTCCAAAGAAACCCGGCCTCGCTCAGTCACCTGCTGCTCCTGCTCCACTAACTAAAACCTCTTCCCAGACATCCTCTCTGGGTGCCCCCATGGACGTGGCAAGTAGCTGCTCTAACAACACTGTAGTGTCAAATGGCAAAGACATTGAGATACTCCTGCCAACTAGCAGCTAGTCTCCAGAAAATGTGAATGTGACATTCCATGGCTTAGCATCCTAGAGCTAAGACACTGTTTCTCCACTCCATGTTATTTATTTCCATAGTAGCAGATTCTGTCTGTATAAAGCATTTAGTATATTTTTTCTTTTTTAATAGGTAGGAAAATATTTTTGTTTATGAAGAAACCTTAACTACAGCTATACAGTAGCCTCAAAATGTCTCACGGCAACAGTCAAGTCATTAGAGATAACAAGAACCATAATCATGTGGTGGGACCTAACTATCAAACTCTAATGGGACTGAAATGCTACTTTTAAATTATGCAGAAATAACTTTTGCAGACTTTTTACTCCAGATGAACATTTTATAAAAAGTGCCTGAACTAAGCCTGCAATATGAATGTGATTCTCTGAAAAAGGTGAGGAGGGGGGACCATCTAGCTGCAGAAACAAATTCTTCTACGAGTCCTGAATGTTGAAACCAACACTGTTTTTCTTTTTAATTCTTTCCATTTGCTAAAATAAGTTAGCAAATGTGCTACAAATTCTGCAAGGTGACCACCAGATTGACGCAGCCAGCATACTTTGTCCTTTAGGACATAGCTCCTAGCTATTTGAGGAAGCACACATAAGCTTCTTGGGGTAAAATTTAGCCATAATACAATCCAGATTACTTTTCTCTCAGTATTCATTGTCCATGTAGTTCTTTTTGCTCTCCTGTAACACATTCTGCAGAGATGCCTGGGTGCTTTAAATGGCTAAACTCTGGTTTCTGGTGTGTCACCTTGAATTTTCAAGCTCTTCAAGCATTCTACTGTTGTGTGTAGAACTTCTGAGAAAAGGATCTTGCTATTACTTGACAAAGATCTCGCTATTACTTGAAAAAAAATCACTAGTCCATATGATACAGGTTTTTTGCAACAGTAACGTGGGATCTTCTACTATAAACAAAAGCAATAATTTTGTTCCTCATCTCTATCAGTTGTGTCCGGCTGACCTGGATTTTACCCACTAGTTAGCTATGGGATCTTGCTGGCTTTCCTTGGCTGCAAATACAGAACCAAATCATTACTGTCGTGTAATTGAATTATGTATATACGTGTAAGTAGTTTCACACACATACATACTAAATACACAATGTATTAGGAAAATCTTTATCTATTCTTGATGTTCTGCCTAATATGAAGAAAATGCAATTCATTGAGATTAAAAAAAATGACTTGGTGAGGAACTGCCTGTTTGAGGCAAATCATGTGTGTGAAAAATTATTTGGGCCCAAGGGGGGAGAAGCAACTGATTCCTGTGCAGAAGCGTTTGCTGCAAGAAGTGTAGTCCTCACTGCAGACGTGCCGCGTGTGCTGCCCATCGTTCAGCGGCGCAGCATGGTTGGTTTTCTGAGTCACTGGGGCGAGAAATACAAGACAAACACACCACAGGTCAGTGGCAGAGGCTGAGAGCACCCTAACCCTGAGTTAATTATCTCAGGTGTTGTATGTGAACTGATCCTAAATTTAGAAACTGGACTTGCTGCTCAGTGTCGGTCAATGTTCAGCGTTTCCCTCTGCAGCAGCGTCACCTTTACGCAGAGCACAGCTACCCACTGCCAGAGACGCTTTCTCCTCTGTCATCTTTCAATATTTAATTAGACAAAATACATCCACCTTTATTGTAGGAAAGATCCCTGCGGCAGCTGGGAGGATGCACTACTGTACCTGACCTGATAGGTTCCTTCTAGCTTTGAGTCTCGTTTTGTAGGACATCAGAGCTCTTGTGCTGCTTTGAAGTGGCTGTTGTCTGAAGTGACCCTGCTGTTCTCTCCCGCACAGCCATGGCAGGTATTTAGACTAGAACAAGAGGTTTTTACAGACCTTTTAGTAGCCTTTTAAATCGTGGTATTATGTGCTACCGTTCCCAGTCCAGTGGAACGGGCTGTGTACGAGCTGTAGGGAGACAGAGGCAGCCTAGAGATAAATGGGCAGTGACTCTTTTGGAAGCACATTTATTACTTTTTTAACTTTTAAGTATCCACAGCAGATTTTTCCTCTTGATGAGAGTAATTGTAAAAACTGATGGGCAGACGGATTTCTGGCCCATGTATCACTTCCGATTTAAAAGTGAGGCTTTTGTATACACTGCTTTACGTGTTTCTTTGCTTTTACGTTAATCTAAATGGTATTATCCCCTTTCTTTATCAATAGCTCTATAGAGAGAGATATACTATGATGAAGTCTATTAGGAAATGCACTGAGTACTGTTTCTTCTAAAATATAATGTGGGAAGGGGGTATGCAAAAGAATGTATTTTTGCTAGTAGCCTATCTTCTGAGAGAAACTAAGCACAAGATATTAAAATGGATCCAACTAATTCAGTAAGACATTTAGAGTTAGTATTTAACTGTTGATGTAGATTCTGTGTGGAAGCAACTAAATATTTCTTCTATAACTCACATCTGTTACAAGCAGACATTGTTGCAGAGTTTGTCACTGGCTAATGGAGTATAATGAAGTGCAAAATGTATACACTAGTATTAATTCATTAACACTTGTAAATTTGTAAAGCCAAATGTACCAAGCTGAAGTCTTTAATCATTTTTATAGCTGATGGCATTAAACATGTTAAACATTCATATTATCAATAAAGGATTTTATTTTTAAGATGTGCAAATTGCTTAAGAAATTGGAGTCAGGACTGTGTGTGGACTGAGGCTGCCTAGCAGGAAACAGTCCAGGTAGTGATAGCTGGGCGTCTGTATTCATGTGGAAAATTAAGCTTTAATGTATGCTCTGAAATGTCAGAAGAAAGCACATTTCTTCGGAGTACAATAGATAATGAGCAATTGTGGCTGGCTGCAGTCCGGGCTGAATTGCTCGTCCATCTCCCCGCCTCTGAAACTGGTGGTGCCGTCGCCTGGGAGGTTCTCTGTGGCAGCAGTGTGCTTCAGGTGACACGGCACAGCCAGCTCTGGACAACCGTGGCTTTTAGGCATTTTTAAGTAAAAACAATTTTCCTGGATTACCTCTTTGCCGCAGTGCTATGGTATTAAACCGATAGTACTTTGGGGGTATTATACTAACAAACACTTCGGGGTTTTGGGGGGAAGTAGGTGTGCCAGCGCGCTGCTGACGTTTTTTCAAGCAGGATACAGAATTTCTGACAGGACTCCCCTCAGCAACGTCGGCACTCCTCTGCCACGGGGGAGCACAGCTCGGTTATGTCACGGGATACAGCTGAGAGTGTCCCAGCCCGGTAAAGCGGCTACAGAAAAGTCCCCTTTGCCCGGGGTGCAGTGTGTCCATGCGAGGAACCAGCACCTTTCTTCCCTGCGGAGCTGGGGGCTGCTCTAGGTGCCTCCCAGCCCAACTGTAGGGAACAGTCCACAGCTGCTTTGTCTCCCTGATACATGCCTCAATAGTGACCTGATTTTCTTATCTTTACATCGGTTCGGTTGAACAGGTTTTGCAACAACCTGGGAAGAAGCTCTTTGTTCATCTCTTCAGGCTTGATGACATTTCGGAGGAGTGCTGCGCGAGTGATGGTACCTGCTTCCTTCCTGTAACCATCTTCTCCCCTGACGCCGACACCGAGGAGCCCAGGCAGGAATCGGAACGGGGGTGCGTCCCAGCTACAGCCCTGCTTGCTTTTTATAGCACAGAGGTGGAAGGTCCTTGCCCAAGTCTGGAATGCCTACAAACCCTTCTGCAAACACCACTGTACTATGTTTCTCTTGCCCTCTGATATGCCATGCTGTGTACAATGGGCGTTAATCCCAACTCCAGCTGTGGGTGAGGCTTAAGCCCATTTATAGTGCGATGAGCCGAACCCGGCCCTGCGTCCCTGCTCCCAGCCATTTTCTGCGCAGGAGAGAGTGAGTCAGTTCCTCAAACACAAGGCTTCTATTCAGTCCCCCCAAAACTCACCCACGTGAGCTCTGCCTGGCTGTGCCCCGGCTGACGGGGACGCGTGGCTGTGCGTACAGTGCTGCGTGCGTGTGCACGGAGCAGGGGGTGAGAAGAGGGGCCGCAGGGGGGTTTGCCATCTCTCCCTCGTGCAGGCAGCAGGCACGGCTCGGTGGAGCGCTACAACCATGCTGCGACGTGCAGAGTAATCCCTGCACCTTGGGAGCGCTGCGGCTGCATCCTCTGACCCCCAGCCATCCGACGCTCGCTCCTGGGGCAGATGTGCCGCCTGCCCGCCCCGCTCCAGCCCCGCGGCCGGGCCCTGTTTTCTCGGTGTGAAGCCAAGCGTTACCGAGAGCTGGCAAAGGCCGAGTCGCTGTTTCTCTTCTGCCAACGTCCCCCCGGCTCCCCCCGCCCCCCCAT
>NW_008794598.1:995639-1004688 GCF_000699145.1 Aptenodytes forsteri | reverse complement strand
CATCACAGGGCACCCGCCGCCGCAGGGCACCCCCATCACAGGGCATCCCCATCACAGGGCATCCCCATCACAGGGCATCCCCATCACAGGGCATCCCCATCACAGGGCATCCCCATCACAGGGCATCCCCATCACAGGGCATCCCCATCACAGGGCATCCCCATCACAGGGCATCCCCATCACAGGGCACCCGCATCACAGGGCACCCGCTGCCACAGGGCATCCCCATCACAGGGCATCCCCATCACAGGGCACCCCCATCACAGGGCGCCCGCCGCCGCAGGGCACCCCCATCACAGGGCATCCCCATCACAGGGCATCCCCATCACGGGGCATCCCCTGTTACAGGCTGTCCCACCAGGGCAGACAGGATTTACTGCATTGTCATGACGCTCTCAGCAAGAGCTGGCTCCCTGCACAGTCCCCAGCGGAAGCTCAGCCCTGGAGGATTCCCGCACCCAGCCGCTGTCCCAGGAAAACATGCCGGCTCCCCAGGGCTGCTCCTGGCTATACGCTGTGAGTCCTGCCGACACACTGGCTTCATGTGCCACCTCCCACCCTCCTGTCCCTGGCTACAAGCTCCTGCAAGCACAGACGAAACGGTGTGGAACAGAGCCTGAGAGCAGTGCCTGCACGGCCGGGGACATGGGCTGCAGGACGGGTGTGGTGTCAGGTGCTGGCAGGGCCATGGCTGCCCTGCAGGGAGGGCAGGGTGGCTCAGAGCTGCTCAGCCAGGAGCAGTGCTGCCAGCTGGGCTGCGAGAGCTGCTGTGCGTTGCTACCGGCCTTGTGCTTGGCAATTTTCCTCCGTGGAAAATGGGTGATAGCTGACCAGCTGATCCCATCGGCTCTACTGTTATCAGAATAATCGCAGAAGTGCCAAGAGAAACTGTAACCAAATAGGCTCAGCAAAACCAATCCAGTCCTCCACCAAGCTCCCAGGAGCTTTGGTTTGCTAAATTAATTGGCAACCAGGAATGGATTTGTTTGGGCTTAGCTCACACATGTTCGGGGCAGCTGCATGCTTGCACCTCTCCCCGGGGCTGGGAACTTGCGCTGCAGGGTCAGTCAGCAGCTCCAGCGCACAGGTGTGTGCGGTGTCCGGCCATGCTGCCCCAGAGCATCTTATCGGTGAGAAACGACCAGGGGCGAGCAAAACTGGAGCAACGGCAGGGCAACGAACTGCACTGCCAGGGAGAGAAACCTGCCAGGGGGCCTGCGGTGGGGTGTTGGGGGACGCAGGGTGTCGGTGGGGCTCTGTTGGGTGATGGCAAGAGCGGGGCCGGGGTGAGCACATCATGTAACTGCAGCTCCCGGGAGCGTCCCTTGGGAAGCCTGGCTAACCTGCACTTCTGCTGGGAGAAAGAGCTTTTGCTTCGGCGTGCATTCACCCTGTAGCATTGGCTTCGGGCTGTCCCGGCCGCGGTGCCTGCGGACGTGATTTGTTTGCACAATCCAGCCCACAAGCCAGACCTGGCTCTCGCCCTCCACCGGGGCACACACAGCCAAGGAAGGCTTCAAGCGCTGAGTGTTGTTGTGAAAAGTTTTCATGCTACAGGTTTAGCACAAGCAAACATGCCAAGAAGCTGAGGTCTGCTTACCCCACTTTCCTGCCCTGCTATTTCAGCCTCGGCCACTGCTGCTGATAACCCCTGGGCGCCGTCCAGGCGCCGCAGTCACCGCCACGGCCTCATCACCCGTCAGCTGCCAGCCGCGGGCAACAACCCATCGCAGCAGTCGGAGCAGCAGGTTAAAGGGTCCGGAAAATCAATTTGGGGGCAATCATCTCTTTTGGGATGAGGACAGAGAAAGCAGCAAACACAGGGCTAGATTCAGAGGTCGAAATGCCACGTGCCTGGGTTTCAGTCCTCTACTTCCAGTTTGTGCATCCTGCTGGTGTGTGTTTCCCAGCGCTGTCTTGTGCTGGGTCCTCTGCTCAGCCCTGTGTGTCTGTACCTGCTCAGCTGTTACAGGCAGATCCTGCCCTGTAGCCACAGGGTTGCAAACTGCCTTCATAAAATCAGTGTGCATGGCTGCAGCAGTGTTTGTACAGATGTAATTGCAACACAAACCAAATTCGGTTCAGCTAATTAGGAATCAGTGGATGTCCAGCTGAAAACACATTCCCCCACAGCTGCACGATTTCAGCTCCTCTGGGCCACTGTTCCCATGTACTGTGTGCCTCGAGTCTGCTCTTGGCTCTGGCTGAAAAACCGGTGGCTGGGAGGGGTGGTGAGGGGCCAGCTCTGCGCCGAGTGATCAGGCGGGTTGCTGAGCCCGGTGGAGAGCCGCACTGGATGCGGCCAGGTGATGCTTTGGAAGCTGAAGCCAGTGCTGGATCCGGGCTGGCTCCTCTGGTCGCAGCTTGCTCCTGGGCCAGGCGGGTCTGGGGCCATGCAGGGCTCGTTCCCCCGGAGCAGGGGGCTGCAGAGCACCCCGCCGCAGGCTCCAGTCCTCTGTGCTGCACTCCCATGGGGTGAACAGCTCTCGAGTGCCGTGCGGAAGAGGGAATCCAGCTGAAGAGCTGATTCTGATGGTTTTCATCCTGCTCTGAAAGCAAGAGGGGAATGTGTTTCGTGGGAGTCCAAGAGCTGTTTACATGTTAATGAAGCAGCTCCATGTCCTGCTCATGAAGAGCCTGAGGAGCAGCACGTTCACTGGGCCTGGGCACGATCTCACCTTGTGCCTGCATGCCACGGGCAAAGACCCCACCCCGGAACCCCCACGCTGCCCAGTCCTCTCCCCCCGCTGCCTGCCCTGGCCTGGGGATGGGTCTGCTGCCACCAGCATCTACAGCCGGGTGCCAGAAATGGTGACATTATCCAGAGCATGGGGGCCAGCAGGGCTGCAAATCCCAGATAAATCCTGGTAACTTGGAGGATGGAGCGCGGGGTCTCCAGGGTGTCCTGGAGCCACAGCTGCCCACAGCCACATTTTGGGCCAAGCAGGAGTGCAGTGCTCAGGGCATTTAATGCAAGGTGGCATGGTGACAAAATGGACCGAGACAGGCACATGGCTTTGCCACGAGCAAGCGGGGAGCAGGACCGGTCCCCTTCTCTCCCCTACAGCTTGAGCAGCTTCCCGGGTGGGTTTCTGGGAGCCCCTTGGTGTGCAACCTGCCCAGACCCTGCTGAGCCTCCCGAAAGCACGGCCCCACCATGGCCCGGGGGCAGCCCCATCCTCCCCAGGGGCAGTCCTGTCCTCCCTGGGCGCAGCGAGGGGCCAGCGGCTCAGCCAGCGCAGGAGCCCGGCTCTGCCACAGCTGCCTCTTGTCTGCAGGAGCCTCACGGGCAGCGCAGCCTCGGCGGTGTGATTAATCTTTTGTCACGGAGGAGTAGGGAGAACCAGCAATTAATAAACCCCCGGCTTAGGCAGTAACACGGCTCTGCCATCCCCGCCATAAACATCGCCCTTTTACTGACTGTGACTCGGGATGTGCCGACTGCCGGGCACGGGCGCAGCACAGATGTTATTGTAGGGGCTGCCCGTGGGGAGCGGGGTCAGGGCTGTTTGACGAGGAGGAATCGCCATCGGGAGGATGTTTGTTTTTGTAGCAGCTGGATGTGTCTCGGGGAGGGATGGGAACGTCTTCTGTCACTCGTGGGCCGGGAGGAGGCTGGCAGGGCAGGGATAAAGCTCCTGACAAGTTTGGACTAGCAGGCGAGTTGATTAGCTGAGAGATGAAAATTCACAGCTCTGCTCTTGCAGGGGCCGTGAGCTGCTGGAGATGTGTTTATGCAAGGGGAAAGCAACCCCGTGCACGCTGCCCCGCTGCCTGGCCCTCGCTGACTCTGAGCCTGCGGTCCTGGTGAGCCAGAGCAGCGCAGGGCTGGGCAAAGCGCCTTGGGCCAGTAACGGGTCCCCATGGCAAGGACAAGAGCCTTCCTGGCTCTGCAGAGCCGCATCCCCCTGCCCGAAGCCGTGGCTGTGCAGGGCAGGTGGGAGGCAGCAGGGACAAGGGGACCCGGGGCAGCATTTCAAGGGGATGAGCATCCCAATTTCTCCATGGCCCCAGCGTGTGCTGTAGGAGCAGGTCATTGCTGGCTGCCTGAGCCCTGCCACAGTAGCCTGGATGTGCCCGTGTCCTGCCGTGGCCGTGGGCGTTGGGGTCTGGACACCCGGCAGTGCCTTGGATGTTGATTTGCAGCTGAAGGTGGAAAAGACCCAGCATGGCGAGCTCGGGCCCTTGTCAGCTGAGAGCCCGGGCTGGGCTGTGTCCGATGGTACAGATTACCCGATGATAGACAGAGATAAATGCATACAGCTGGAGGCAGAATAAATCGATGCTATACATTGTATAATTATCTTGAAAATAAGGTAATGACTGGCTCTTGGAATGCTTTGATCTTATCAGAAAGACAAGGAATACACTAATGGCTTTAATTAGACTTTGGGGATGAAATGAATTCAGCCTCCTGGGTGAGCTGGTTTCTGGAATTGACCACTGGTGGGGATCGAAAGGCTTTAATCAGATTTAGGCTCTTTAATACCCACAATAGTATGTGTCTGCATGTGTGATACAGACCTACTGTTATGCCTCTTTTGGGGGAGGGTCTGCAGGCTGCGTGTGCTTGGGCTGCCTGTGCATTCGGGAGCCTTTTTCAATGTACTTTTGCGTTTGTGTTTGAGCTCTGCAGGGCACCGTGCCGTCAGAAAGACCAGGGAGGTTTGTGTGGAAGAAAGGCTATTTTTATGCCTTCAAGCTCAGCATCTTTTGAGGAGGAGCAGAGTCTACTATTTTTATTTATTGACTTCTAAAGGAAATTTGAAAACAACTTATCAAAAAGCAGTGGAGAGCTGGTAATTGTTTAATTTCCCAACAGCAGGGTCATGGCAGCTGCGCCGGCAGCAGGGCAGTGTGCTGGCCACGCTCGAGCATCCAGACTAAGCAATTGCCAATTACCACAGCTTAATTATTGCATGTAATGGCTACAGTCAAAGCAATGGAAAAGCTTCTTATCTCTCTGGGAACATATCTTCGTGTTGTCCCCCAGAACACATAGAATAAGCGGTATTTAATGCGCAGAGGATGAGCAGGGTCTGACTCAGCGCTGTGACTCACCGGGTGAAGCCGCTGCTCGTCAGCTGGCGGTCACGGTCCAGGCTCTGCGGCGCTGGGCGGGGAGGCGCGGGCGGCCGGAGCGGGCTCTGCCCCGCGCTCCTCCGGGGCTGCAGCACCGCTGGGGTTCCCAGCCCGCGCCCCAGGGATGCAAACAGGGGTGGGGATGCCGTGGCTCTCGGGGGGTTCTGTCTCTCCTCCCCCCGTGCCCGTGGCGGGGCCGAGTCCCGGGGTGTCCCCAGAAGGGCCCCACACCGGCGTCCCTGAGCACCCGAGGGTTTGCCAGGGGCTGGCAGTTTTTCACAGGCTGCACCTGACCTTCCCCTAGTTATTTCCTAGCGAAACTGGACTGCTTTCTAAGCAGCAGCAGCCCAGATGCTGAAGCTAAACATGCAACAGTTATTCTTCCTAGGCCATGTTTATGTCTTCCCTGTTGTAACTACAGATTTGGATTATTTTGGTAGGTTGACATTAGCTATCGTGTTTCCCTTATGTTAATTTGTTGGGCTTAGATGAGCTCCTGAAAAGGATTTAATAACAAGATCCGTTGCCAACGAAAGCACAACCTTGTTCAACAGTTACTGTACAGCCAAATATTTTTAACGCCAAGCCTCCAGGCGTGGTATAAGCTTCTTGTAAGTAGCTGAGGTTTCATGTAAGTACAGGCAAGAGCGCAGCGAGGTCAGCACTCGCCCCGCAGGAGCAGGAGGTGGCTCCCATCTCTGCTGGGGCATGAGCCCCCCGGGAGCATCGCGATGGTGCTGGGAATGGGGAAAGCCACAAAGATGCAGCAGCTCAGCCTCAGAGGGAGAGCACTGATATTTGGTGATTCTGGCTCAAACAGTGGGGCCATGGCAGCGACTCCCAAAACAGTGAGCAAGGCTGAGCTCCCTCCTTTCCCATGTCCCCGGCGATGCCCACCCTGTATCCCCCATCCCAGAGGGGTGACAGCACCAGCGCAGCGGCGGGACCCCCCTGGTCCCCAGGGCTGCGGGGCCAGACCCTCCCGCCAGCGCAGGGCCGCGGATGCCCTCGTGGCTGTCCTGCTGCCAGCGCCGCCCTGGGAGATGGAGAGGAGGATGCGGGGATGCGAGGGGACGAAGGGCTGTGAGCCGCCAGGGCCAGGCAGCACCCGTGGGCCTGTCTCCCCAAACTGCCCCGCCGCCAGAGCCGCCCCACTCGCTGTGTTGCCCCAGGATGTGACAAATCACCTGTGTGTGTGTGTGTGTGTGTGTGTGTGTGCAGAAAGCTCCTCGCTGTGGCACAAACACACACATGCTTAGTAACATAATCTCTTAAAAGCAAAATCCCAGAAATTCCTTTTTCTTCGTGGAAAATGTTGCCTGGGGGAGAAGCTTATAATGAAGGATGAAGGCTTAATCCTTGAGGTAGAGCAGGACTTGGGGGGGAGAGTATAAACATGACAGTTGTTGCTCAGTGAGTCGAAAAAAAACGTTGAAGGGATAAAAGTTGCGGCGGGGCGGGACGGCGCAGGCTGCGGGTTCCGACTGTGAGGAGCTCCGGCAGTGCTTCCTCCCTGACCGTGCCACATTTGTCATTTCAGTGTTGGCCATGACAAATGCACAAGGTTATCCTGGCAATTTCAGACACAGAATAATGCTATTGCACTGTGGTAGGTGAAGGTGTGGGGAGAGTAAATTATGCTCCATACCTGTGTAATTCTCCAGCGAGGGCAGACCCGGGTTACCGGTTGTTGGCACCAGCAACTCTGGGAAGGGGCTTTAATCAAGATCAGGCTTTGACCATTATAAACCAAAACACCAGTGTGTCTGCAGACTGATTATTCACGTTTTCTGGGCCATCAGCACGAATGCTGGCAGGCGATGCGACAAAGCGCTGTAGTGGGAGCCCCATGTGCATGTGCAGGCTCCCCAGGCCGGCGGGACGGCGCGGAGCTCCCCGAGCGCTGGAGGATCCCACAGGGGACGTGGCAGCGCAGCCCACCCTGCCTGCACAATGCAGTGCCGGGGACGGCCGCGGGGACGGCACCCCGAGGGTGGCTGCTGGCCCTGCAATGGAGGAGCATCCCTGCCATCCCTGATGCGACGGGTGGGGGAGGCATGCGTTGTCCCCAGGCCTGAACTCTCATGGTTTTCTCCAGCACTGGAAGTTCACTTCTGATGAAAGAGAGAGCGGCCCAACAAGTCCGGGGAAGATGAACAGAGAGAGATCAGAGGGAAAAAAAAGCTCAGAAGAAATGCATTGAAGGAAGCAGCTTCTTGACACTGATAACCACCGCTCTAACCAGCCCTCTTCAAAGCCAGAGAAAACCTTTTTAAATCAAAGGTAAATCCCCACTGCAGCGCTGCTCCAGTTAAGCCAAACCTCCCTGCCAGTGGGCAGCAGAAAAGGCGGCGCGGTGCCAACCCAGGGCAGCAGCAGCGCAGGCAGCAGGAGGAGAACACGGCTCACAGCTGAGAGCCGGGGCCATGCTCGGGGTGGTGGAAGGCCGACAGTTTGGGGCAGAAACGGACATTGTTCGTGGCTCCTCACCAGAGCCAGCTCCCCAACCCCTGGGGAGCCCCACGTCCCACCCTGGAGCTGTGCAATGAGCTGCTGGGGCTCAGCTGGCTGGCCACGTGGCAGGGATGTCGGCAATGGCAGAGCCTGTCCCGGGCAGATGTCAGCCTTGTTCACCAGGCGTTTGCATGGGCCTCTGCAGTAAAACGCATCTCCTTGCACCACCGGGACTCGCTCTGCCCCGAGCACCCACCGCAGCCCATGCATAGACAGCAAGACCGGTCCTCAGAGCCCCCTGCACACCCAGCAGCCCCGTCCCACCACATGCTCCAGAAGTGTGAGGTTTGCCCTGGGCTCCCCTCGGGCACAGCAGGCGCTGGGCGCCTCACCGCCCGTTGGCATGGGAGGAATTTCACAGGGGTGGCCCCTGATGTGACTGCCCTGCACCACCTCCCCACCCGCTCGGCATCACCACACAGGCTGATGCGGTCAGAGAAGCAGAAACTGGATTTGGCCGGGTGGCTGGTAACCCAACATGCTGCAGGTGTCCTGCGGCCCCAGCCACAAGAGGACAGACCTTCGGTGCCACTGGCATGCGACTATGACGCCCAGGGGATGCTGCCACCCGGGGGACGCTGCCGCTGCCCTCCCGCCAGCCCGGCCGCACCGCAGGGAGCTGTTTAGTCTCACCTCTGCGCCAGGGCACCCGCAGTGCTGCGCAGCGTCAGCCACGCTGACAGGCGCCGCGAGCTTGGCCAAGACGCCGGCGCGGCTCTGAGCTGCCTGCACCACATCCCGGAGATCCTGCACGCCCTCACCCTGGGTACTACCCACCCCACGGGATGCCGGGTGTGCTGGGCAGTTCAGCGTGGGGGTCCGCATCTCCTGCCTGTGGGTTTGCTCTTCCCAGCTGCCTCTCTGCTGTGGAGTGCTGTCCCTGTGCTGCCATGGTGGCTTTTGGGAGCTGTGGGTGCCAGCTCCCTGGCTGTCTGGGAGACAACGGTGATCGGCACCAAGAGGTACCGCTGGACTAGTGGCTCCCCTGCAGGTAGCAGCCAGCCAGGCCAGGTCAGAGCCATCACATGCCCCCGGGGGGGTTCACAAGACAAAAGCTCCCCAAACAGTCTGTGAATGGGGTTTTTGCAGCCGGCGTTCCGGGGGTGGTGCACTTGCTCCCTGCATGGCATCCCCAAGCCTTCAGCATCTAATCTGAGAGGGACAAACAAACAGGCTCCGCTTCCCTTATTTATTTTTTAATTCAGAAGAGGAGTGGTGGAGGTGCGGTTACACTCTCCAGAGCACAACCTGCTCTGCCTTTGCTCACTGCGCAACAACACTGTTTACGGACTCGGATTCCAACCCTCTCCTCTCTCAAGGCTGTGAAGATGTATTTCCTCTTGTGCCATTTCTCCTTCTGGCAGGCAGGCTCCCAGGTGGGTCTGGAAAATGTCAAAGTAAAGTTGTAAGTTGTTTGCTGCAAAAAAAAAAAAAAAAAAAAAAAAAAGGAGAG
>NW_008794598.1:983827-995540 GCF_000699145.1 Aptenodytes forsteri | reverse complement strand
GAAAAAGGGAAAAAAAAAAGGCCAAGCGGCGCGGTGCTAGGGCCTGCCGGGGAGCCACCGGCACTCGGGCAGGAGTGGGGTGCTTCACACATGGGGCATCACAAGAGCCTTGGCTCCGCACTGTCACTACCATGTGCCCAGCACCGGGCACAATGGCTCTGCCACCGCCAGCACCTGCCCTACACTGCGGCTGAAGCCTCCGCAGGTTTTTCGCCCCTGGAGCAGGCTAAAAGCACAGCACAAGATGAAATGGCAGCAGCACAACGCGTGTGTCACCCATGGCCCTTCGACCTCCCGCCTCATGTCCAGCCCAGGTTCCTGCAGCTTTCCTGCCAGGAGCGCGTGTGCTGCCCCTCTGGGCTCATCTTGGAAGGCCTCATAGTGCTGAAACAGATGAGACTTTCTGAAGTGACTAATGGGCGAGCGCATTCCTGGCTCTGCCATCATCTGGTTCTCGTAACGTCAGTCGTGATTAGCGCTAACACACACACACACCAGCGTTTTCGGGTGGCGTTGGGAGGCAGTGAGGTGGGGTGGAGGTGGCATTTGTTCTCAATCATGCCGATTTTTAAAACCTTGCTGTTTTGCATAACACAAACCAACCGGTACTGTCGTGCTCCAGCAGCCGCGGCGTGGGGCCAGCAGAGCTGCTGCCACACCAGCACGGGGGCAGAGCCCCATCCAGCACCGGGGCAGGTGTGCGGTGGGGCAGAAAGAGCAGCGAAGGCGATGCGCCGCAGGGAAGTGGTGCAGCTGGCAACGGGGGGGACGCAGAGCGGCCCCCCCATCCCATGCCGCCCCCGTGCTGGAACGGTGGGCCCGGCTCCGTGCCGCGGCCGCCCGAGAGGGACCAGGAGCACCGGCCAGATCCCCCTGCCCAGGAAACTGGTTTCCCAGAGAAAATTAGATGTTGACAAAATAACGGGTTTTTTTCACCCAAACAAGTTTGCTCTTCGTGGAAAATATTTGGACTCAACATTTAGCCCTTCACGCAAACAGCTGGAAGGAAATGGCTGGTGCAGGAGCAGCCCTGCACTGGAGCTGCTGGCACTGGCAGGAGAGACCCCCAGGCACGTGGGCAACGAGCCCCCAGGGAGCCTGCCCATCCCCTGCCACGGGGCAGTGCAAAAACCACCCCATCCATCCAGTTTCTGGGTGAAAAAGTTTCCATCTGGCAAATCAGAGAGGTCAGCAGTGGTGAAGTAGCCATCACCAGGGCTGTCAGGGCTTGATGAGCTGTTGACCCCAGTGCACCGGGATGGCACTCGCTGCCTGCACCCTGGGTGCTGCAGGGACCCGCACCTGCCATCCACCTCAGGCTCGCTGCCACCTACGCCCGACTTAGCGGGAGCAGGAACCTGGCCCTGGTGCACCAGGGTCACCGCTACCTGCAACGGGCCAGGACTTCCCACATCACCATTAGTTAAGGGAATGCTGACGAACGCATAGGCAGGCTGCATCGGCTCACGTAGCTCATCTTGGCTATGCAACCAGTACCGCAAAGCAAAAAAAAAGTGCAAAAACCCCAAAACTGATCTCTCTGGCAGGAATTCGCTGCACGGTTTAAGGAGTGCAAACCGCGGGCAGGTGGCTGGCTTGTGGTGAGCAGCCCTGGTGATGGGAAGCCCTGCACTGCTTTCAGCCTGAGCGACCATCACCTTGCCTCCAGCCACCAGCCGAATCCCTCGCCCAGGCAGCAGCACGCAGCAGTGGGAGCCACGTGCGCAGAGGTGACAGGCGGCACCGCAGCACGAGCACGCGGCTGGCGAGCGGGGCTGCGGCGGGGCTGCCAGTGCCAGTGCCGCCTCCGCTGGCCGCGCTGCCCGGCAAGAGAGACTCAACCTGCATGTGCCTGCATGCGTGAACTCCCGGGAAAGGACACGCCACGACAGCCCGCAGGAGCGCCTGGGCTGGGCACAGATGCTGCAGATTAGAAAATTAAAAGCTGGGAGGTTTCTGTTGAAGACATTTTTCCGTTCATGAGGCCATGGGGTGGAGCGGGTGGAGCCGGGGGGGCAGCTGCCTGCAGCAACAACAAAAGGCAGAAGCGGGAGGGGAGCATGAGGGAGAGATTTTTGATTCATACTCAAAAATTACCCAAACTTTATTGCCAAAATGTCTACATTTTTATGTGCTTAAGCACAGTGAGTTATGGAAATCTTAAAACAATGGAATGATCTCCTTCCTTGCCCTCGTAGTGTTCAAAGTCACCACGCCTCCTAACCAAGTGGAATCTCTTTTTCCGTTTTATTGACTTACAAAAATGTCTCTGCTATCAACACCGTCCGTGTGCATCTCATAAATACCAGGGTGGGACACAGGGCTTTTGGTGGGTGATTTTATAAACCCATCTCTGCCCCAACCCTTCCTCAAGAAACGTTTTTATGGTCTTTGGTTGATTTGGCAAATTTTCTATTAGAACCTGCCTGAACAAGAGGGGCTGCAAATTCCTTGAATCAAGTCCAAGCATACAGCTTTCTGGTTCCCCGCTCTCATCTTTGCTCTGTGGGAGTCCCTTATCTGTCAGTCACGTACTGATCTTATAAATCTTCCGTAGCTCAATGTGAGAGCATTACAGGGTGTGTCTTACACACTCCATCTGCCAGGTAAGGGACCGCAGGGGCGAAAGCAAGCGCCAGCAATCCAGCTAGAGCACGTGTTTTGCAGTTCTGGACATGCAGAATAAAGTAGGTTTGCTGGGGTTTTTTGCATTGTGTAGCAGGCCTGGAGCAGACCCGTTCCTTTCTGAGCACAAGAGGAGCAGAGAGGGGCAGATGCCCTCACAGGCACCTCCAGCAGGACGTGCGCATCCATCCTTCTCTGCAGAGGTTGCACGCGAGGCTCCGAGCCAGCAGCACCCGGAGCGGTGGTGCGCTGCTGCAGGGAAAAATCCTTCATGCAGTGGCTGTGCCTGCATAGGAAACCGTAACTGAGTGTGCAGCAAGGGCCAACACGCACCAGGGTGGTTTCCTTCGCTGCCGAGATCATTTGTCCCCACCCCTCCAAAATAATGTCTTCCTCGGCTGCCCTGGGTGTGCAAAGCCCGGCCACATAGGCCTGGGCTCTGATTTACAGCCTGCCATCTGACAGAGTGACAAGCAGAGAAAGTGCTGATCTGGGAGAAAATGAGGATCAGATCGGGGAGAGGAGGTAGGTTTTGCCGGGGAGGGTTCAGAGCCGGAGGGGGGGCACCGCAGCCCCGGCAAGGAGCCATCCCACCTTGGCTGCGTGCACCAGCAGGGGCGAGTGATGCCCTTGGCCAAGGAGGGGGGCAACTCAGCCCCCCGACTGCAAGAAGAGCTTTGGGAGGAATTGAGGCACCGATGGGAAGCCCTGATGTCTGCACAAACCCCTCCACCAATCCCTTATTTCCCAGGCCCTGGGGCGGATGGCTCAGCCTTGGCCGTCCTGCCACGCTCAGAGCCCGACGAGGAGAGGAAAGCTGTGTGAGCCGCGGGAAAATGTCTTCAGCCCTATAAACTGACACAGTTGTTTATAATATTCCTAAGTGCCATTGCATGATGATAGCAATTCTCTGACAGGGAAAATTTACTTTTTTCCTTCTTTTTAAAATAAAGTTAGAAAGCTGTAAGTCCCACAAAAGATGTTTTGGCTATTATTCGGGGATTGTTTGTTTTTCTGTTTGCTATAAGTGACACAGTGAGGGCCATTTGCTGCTGATAATGTTACAGGGTTATTGCAGCGCCGTTAGCACAGTGCTGTGCTCAAGCTGAACCGGGCAAGCCATCTCCCTGCCAGCACCCGGCACCGGCAGCCGAAACCCCGAGGCCAAGGCTTTTGCTGCCCTCACTCCGGCCGCCCCGCCAGCCACCCCTGAGCCAGAGCTGCCTGCAGGGAGGCTGGCAGCGCAGGGGACATTTGCTGAGCAGAAAGCAAGAGCAGCACCAGCACTGGGCTGCAGTGCCCAGGGGATCCCAGCCCTGCCGGCTGCACCGACCCTGCAGCCAGCGCGCAGGCGGCAGTGGAGCAGGGAGCAATGAAGCAATGGAGCAGCAGGGCAGCCGTGCATGGAGCATGGAGCCATGGAGCATGGAGCAGCCTCTTGCAGCTCCTTGGCCAAAGCGCCTGCAGCCTCCTGAGCTGCCTGCAGCTGAACTTCCTGGGAAAACGGCTTGGATTTGAACAGCTGAAAGTTAAAAGTTGTTGACCTTCTGGATAAAACTTATCTGTGCACATTTCACATCCCAGGAGATGAAACCATTACTTTGTCATTGCTTCTTGTGTGGAAAAACTCCTCTGTATGAGTCAGGCGCTTTGCTGAGGACACTGCAATCTCCAGTTTGTTTATATTGTGCTAAAAACAAACAAACAAGTCCTGAAAGGCAGTGGAGAGCTGCAGCAATCCTCCAACCTAAAAAAGGAGTAGGGATTGATCAGAACTTCAGTATGCGACACAGCACAGCTCCCACAAGGCCGCCGAGCTGACTGACGGGCACCCCTCCAGCGCAGCCGTGCCTTTGGGTGTCAGCAGACACGGCTGTTTCCCGTGGTCAGGGATGGGGCTGACATTTCACTGACCTGCCCCTCCATCAGCCGAGACACAAGGAAGACAGTCACAGCCCAGAGTGGAGACCAGGGCTCGTGGAAATCACAGCTCCCTGGGCTGGATGGACAAGCTGATGTAGATTAGGATTTGTGTCCCTGAGGGGTGAGGAAGCATCACGGCAGCCTTCAGGTGCCCCCGAGGGGCGGCAGGAGGCAGGATGAGCTCGGCCGAGGCGAGGAGGGCTTCCTGAGAGCGGTGCCCTTGGAGGACCTCCTGCCCCTCCAACTCACTGTTCGCTGGATCATCAGTCAGTATAAGAAATCAGGCTGGAGGTGGAAGTATCCCTACCTCCTTGTCCTTGAGGAAAAAGCCCTGGAGGAGCTGACAGGATAATGTTAGCAAAGCAGCCAGGTATGATGGTCACTGCCACAGGCTAAGAGACCCCCTTCTGTCCGGGGGCTTTCCACCTAAGCCCTCCTCACAGATGGATGCAGGGCACAGCTCTGCACTGAGGTCCACAGGAAGGCTGCATTGCTCCATGCAAAAGTGTGTAAAACCCACAAGACTGAGTCCACGAGCGCTGAGACAGCGATTTCCTGATCAGAGTCGTTTTTCAGCTGGTGCGGCTGGGGAAGCGCTTGCCCGCGTCCTGCCGAGCACCCCCCGTGCCACCGCTGGGTTAGGGGTACATTGCACTCGCCCACAACGGTCCTCTTAAAACCTTCCCAGCAGCACCACTTGGCTGCAACAATGCTGATGCCTCCGCAGCTGACAGGGGGTTATTTCATCTTGGTCTGTACCTTTGGGAAACAGGAATTCAGACTGATAGGATCTTGTTACTTTGTCATCCAAGCTCCCAAATCCCCTCTTGCCCCCAGGAAAGCCCAGCTCAGCTCTGAGCGCAGCAGAGCAGCCCAGGCTTTTCCATGGCTGCAGCTACGGTTGGTGCTGCCCCAGGTACCACAGTCGCAGCCTCGCAGCCGCAGCCCTGCAGGCGTTTGCTGTGAGAGCCAGGAAACAAGAGATGGGAAGTTTATAAACATGCCGCGGATGGTTTATGGAAAGAGGTTATGAAATGCAATTAAATGTTTTATAAAGTGTCCTGATTGCACTCTTCAGTCACTGTATGATTTTGATCATAAATCAGAAAACGAGCTGGAGCTGGAGAACTGAAGGGAAGGGGACAGCCAGGAGGGCAAGGGAGCGACATGGATATTGGTGGATTCTCTTCAGCACTTGCTTGTGCCCGGGGTCGTGACATTCATGCTTTGGGAAACACCCCACAGATAACTAGTCCCAAATGGGAGGGAATCGCCCCCAACGCACCGGTGCTTCCTGCGGCTCAGCAGTCCCGCACCCTTGCCAGCGCCAACGGTGTCATCCTGCCCGGCGGTGTCCAGCAGAACAAACCCCATTCCCGTCCTCTGCACCAGCCCCCCCTGCCTGATGCTGCTTGTTTAATACACGATACCATTTTGATGATATGCAGATTATGCAGCAAGGGTGAAGGGGCTGATGGGGAAGCAGGGGCTGCCAGGCTGAGGGTACCCCGCTAACATGCCTCCCAGGGCTGTGTGCCCTGTGTTTTGGGGGGACCCCACGCAGCGCAGAGAGCCACAGGAATTGCACCAAGCCCGGCAGCTCCATCGCCCGTGGGGGCTCCACGGCACCAGCGTGGTGGTGGCTGGGCACACAGGTGTGACAAACCAGCCGGCCCCTGGCACCCAGGGAGCAGCGGGGGAATGTTGGCCAGAGAAGAGAAGCGAACATCAAGGGATCAAAATGAAACCACATTGAAGTGCATGATTTATGGACTGATTCAGGGCTGCAGCATGCCGCAAGGGCTCCCTGGAAGGAGCAGCCGACAGTCAGTGTTTACCAGGGATCGGCGCAGCCGCCGCAGAGCTGGCCAAGAGCTAATTGCAACAGTCTGAACTGTATCCTCCCAACTGTGGCAGCCACTCAGAGATGGAGGTACAAGACCTGGAGAGCAACCTGTAGCCCTGGCACGGGGTGCTGGAGCAGGGAGAGTAACCCCCCCAGGTGTAAGAGGGGGGCTTGTCATGGCAACCCACCCATGACTGATGCACAGTCAAACCCCTCAAAACTTGGAAAAACTAATTAACAAACCTCTAAAACCCAACGTGCAATATAGGCATCATGTGTCTGACATTTGGCTTCTCATCTCTGAGCTGCTCGTCCAACAGCTCGCAAGCCAGAGGTTAAGCTTCCCGGTTCCTCTTTTTGATCTGCATCATTCACATTTTTCCATGTTGTTGGACACAATAAAAAAAAAAACAAAAAAAAAAAACAAAAAAACCCAACCCTTTGAATCAGCAGGCAGGGTGAGACTCTAATTGCTTTCCCAGCTCCTCCCTTGTCAGGTCTGGATGGCTGCCCAGGGACCTGCACACATATCCTCAGCCCAGGAGTTCGACAGGTGAGACAAAAACGAGCGCTGCAGTTTGGGGTAGATGAACGGACTGCAAAATGCATCTGAAAAGGCCCTAATGCAAGCGCACTTCACACCAGCAGAGATGCTGCCTGAGCACCCGACAGCCCCAGGGATGCTGCCTGAGCACTGTCCCCGCCGAGGCCCATGGGCAGAGCAGGGCGGGGATGCTCCGGGCCACGCGTGGCTCCGCGTGCATGGGCCGACTTGGCAGACGTATGTCTATCCATTACCAGCTAATGCAATGGAACTGGCTGACAATGGGCTCGGCGGCTGCCAAATCCAACATGCGGCCTGCAGATGTCCCTGGGACCGGCAAACCCTGCTGGAAGATCCATGCGGTACGAAAGGTTACCCTCAATTTGCTTCAGATGCTGCTCACGCCGTTCAACAGCCATCATTGGAGGAGGGGCTCCTTCAGAGAGAAAAGCATAAATCCAGCTCTCCATCCAGACTGTTATTATCTTCTCTGGTTCAAATTAAGTGACTGGGGTCATTTTTTATATGTTGCAATTTGTCTTTTACCTGAGGGTATTGTGGAAAGGAAAGAAAAAAAGGTGAATGTAACACGAAAGCAGGGAAGGAGCAGAGTCTTTAGGAGACAATTAGCTGAACTAACGTCAGGTTCTCCCTAAAACATCAAAATGGAGATTACATGTAGGCAGACACAGCTAATTCCTTGCCAGTGGGTCCAGCGGTAAATCAGCGCCTGTGGCTGCACGGCAGAAGATGACAGGGAGGCACGTACAGCCCTGATCCCCAGTGACATTACAGGACAGGAGCAGGATGGGAGAGACCCCAGCACCAGCGCCGGCACCATCAGCCTCACATCAGCACCCTCCCAGTTTGCTTTCTATGGCCAAGGAGCAAGGTCGATGCAAATGGCCAGGGCAGCAACCAGACAGGCAGAGGATGACGCCAGTGCCACCACCAAAAGCCACCAAGCACTTGTTGTTTCAGGTAACCAAACTATGCAATTCAGAAAACAATGCCTCATTAAAGCATCTGCTCCACATTTCCAGAGCCAGCAACAAAGGGCTTTGTGTGTGCTTCACTCTGAAATGTGGGTTAACTTTGTTCAACAAGTATTTAAAGAAATTGGGTATTTTATCAACTACTATATTAAAGGCAAACGAACTGCTGGAAGCCCCAGGTTAGTGAACGTCAGCACCGTGGGGCGTGGGGGGAGCTGGCAGGGCTGCCTGCACGGGCAGGTCACACTGCCTGTGAACCTCGTCCCTTTCTGACGCTCATAGCAGTCCGGCTCACCCGCACGGAGCTTCGCACGGGGCTGTGTGTGCACCAAGGGCCACCCGGTGCTCGCCGCGGTGTTAGTGCCCACGAAAGTCCCTCCCATGGTCTGTGCGCCTCAACCCTCCCAGGCAGCGAGGGCACCCCTTTTCTGGAGCCTGGACTAGACCCAGGAAACCTTCCCACTCTTTCTCCCCACTTTAAACAAAACCCCACTTCTTACAGCCCCGCGGAGCCGGCAAAGCCGGTGACCCTGTTGGGCGGAGGCACACGAGGAACATGCTTGACTGGAAATGTTTACTGCGAAGATACACACAGAGTGCAGTGGTAGGGCAAGCCTGGGTGTATTTAGGTTCTGGCTTTGGAGGAGGGCACGTCCCTTATGGAGAAACCGCTTGGTGGAGGGGGAAAAAAAGGGTATCTAGTGCTTACAGCAATCTGATCTGCCCCAAAAGCACATTATTTGCCCTTCCCAAGACTTTTACGAGCCTGTAGAAACAAGCAAACTTGGATTAGTCCCAAGTTCCCCTTCCAGAAGGCAGGGAGAGGCCGGGCAAGAGGCGGGGAGCCCCTCCGCCCTGCCCACCCTGCCCGCCCCAGGGAGGCAGCCCTGGCCGCGGCTGGGGATGAGGCTACTCCTGCACAGCCCTCGCGCTCCCCAGGGTCGCATCCCTCTCGCCATGAGTATCAGACGGGACTGGAAGCAATCCCCGTGGTATCGGTCTGCGTTTGTCAGCGCCTTTCTCCCGAAGCAAACCCCAGCCCAGGATGCAGCGGAGGAGATTTATTTCTTCTGACAGGCTCCACACACGCTGCTATTTTTCCTCATTGCTCTTGACACGTCTCCTGCCACACTGGGCAAACTTTGGGGTCGGCTGAGAGCCAGTGGCAGGGGGGGTAAGATGTGAGCTGTTTTCAGATGGTTTATAAAATTAACATCCCCAAAGGATCCCGCCGTTTGCAGAGGTGAAATCAGTGACTGCACCGTGTCCGTTCTGGATGATTTCATCACCAAGTGACTCCTCATGTAGCTTTTCCTTGTCTTTTAAAGGAGGGACCTTACCACCGCCAGCCTGGCCAGGCATGAGGGGTGCCCTTCCACAGCCACCCTGCAGCGCCGAGCCCCTCACCAGCACCGGGGCGGCAGAGCCGGGCGAGAAGGGAAGCCTTGTTTCCAACGAGGGCTCTGGGGAGCCTACATCTGCAAAACCATCCAAGCTCCCAAACTCACCTGCACTGCCTTGCTGCAAGTGCCTCGGGGCAACCGAGCTCCCCGTAGAGCCCCACTGTGCTGCAGCCTGGGGATACCCTGCCACGGGGAGAAAAAGCATAACCTTGCCCTGAATTTTCCATATTGAAAAAAAACCCCAATATCAATTTCTTCAGTAGAAATTTAGACCTAAAACCTGTGATCTGTTGTATTTTGATCAGAACACAAGCAGCTCCATCCCGAAGCAGTCTCTTTTCAATATATTTGGTGATTTAATGAAAAATATTATTTCCTCTTTGCTGAAAGCAGATACATTTCATGTTTCCACTGAATAGACAATATAAGCTTTTAGAAAAAAACAATTTGATGAAAACCTGTTAAAGCCGCCCTGTTTGTAGCACCCACGGAGGAATCTACCTCAACACACAGCATTAGACCTGGCTAACCACAAACCACATGCGTGCTTTGGGTCAGTCTCTTTTTTTCCAGCACTCCGATTATTTTCTCTCCTGAGGATGGGGCTGGGAAGGACTCAGCCTTCAGTGCAATACAAATCCTGCCCTTTCGGTAAAGTGTAATAAACTTCTTCCCCTGACACATAGGAAAATGTTTTAAGGCAAGACTTTATAGAGAGCATCAATCACTTCGGAGGTGATGGAATTGCTGCAGAATTATAAGCAAGTCTGAAGTGTCTACAGAGGACTCTAAACACTGTCTTCTATTTATTCTCTGTGTCCTTTGTAAATGTAAACTTCAGTGGAGTCCAGAGGCCCTTCCGTCTCCACAGCTTGTCAATCCAGCACCTTTCACCACTGCTAAAATCACAATTAAAAAAAGGGGGGATTACAAAAACAAACACAGAGCTCGCGCTCGCGAGTGATGGCTGCGGACTGTTGTGCTGCCGCTGGCCGTCTCCCACTGGGAGCGGTGGTGGGATCCTGCCCCGTGCCTACATCTTCCCACCATCGGCGTGCAAGAGCAGGACCCCCGAGCCACCTCCTCCCCAACCCTCCTCGCTGGTGACCATCTGTCACAGTGGACAGGAGGCGAAGGAGGAGCAGGGGTGAGGCTGGAGGAGGACGTGTGTCCTGGCCACAGCACCCAGTCCTGGGTGCTCACCTGTGAACCCATCCCCTCCTCTCGGAGGGGCAGGAGCAGGGAAAGAAAGACCCAAACTAAATCCTGGAGAAGGCAGGGATGGAGACCTGGCTGGACACATGTGCACCCACATGTGCCCTCGCTGTGCATGGGCAGGTTCTTAATCTCCTACAGACATTAGACTACCAGTGAGGAACAGTTAACGGTGCACCACTGAATAAACACAGATTATGGCTCTGAAAGGCTCCGAGAAGATCAAGCAGAGGACAGTGCACTGACAGCGGGATGGAGTTGGGTGTGGGAGAGCCATCCCAGCTGGAATGCCGCTCAGAGGACCAAGCACGAGAGTGGGAAGTGACTTTTGCTTCCACAGAAAGAAAAAAGAAGATAAAAGCTCTTTAAAGTTTTGAAGGAAATCTATATTAAAAACTTCTCTTTGCCAAAATAGCTGGAAAAAATTATTTTATACATTGAAATGTCCCACAGCTGCTCTAGCAAAAAAAAAAAAAAAAAAGGCCTGTTTTGAAAAATACTTTGCACAAGAGACTTGACCCATCCCTGGAGCATCCTCATCCCAGCCAGGGAACAAAGCCAGCACACTCAACGCAGAGCCTGCAGTGGGACATGCTGCAATATTTTGTTCCTACCTTTGAAGGGGTCAGGAGATGCATATGGAAATAGAACACTGGGACCCTTTTGGTTATTTGCATTAGCAGATATTTTGGTAGATACAAGCAGCTCCTTCTTCACACACAACTGTGCACATCTATGATCATCGTTAACTCTGGGCAGACCTTATGTTAAACAGAGGAAAATTCCTCCTATAGCTGACAACACAGGTCAAACCATAACCCACCTTACCTGTGGCTTAGGGGTAATCCCAGGTCCCACGCGTTCTGCCACCTTGCTGGGAACTTGCTTTATCAGCCGGTATGTCACTGGCTCTTGCCAGCATCTCTAGTCTTCTCAAAAGCCATTTGCCCCAAAAGACAATTCAGAGCACGATTATTTTGACAGTAAAGCAGCATTTTGGGGGCTCCCCCACCAGCTCATAATATCCCTCACCAAGTCATGCTAACAAGCCAGAGCTCAGAAAGGCAACGTGGGGCACAAGTGCAGGGAGGTCCCCCGCACCTCCTGACGCTCGCTGTGACCCCACAGCTCCCCCGCAGGGCTGTGGACCCCCCACCCCCAC
>NW_008794598.1:966551-983653 GCF_000699145.1 Aptenodytes forsteri | reverse complement strand
ACCGCCGGGGGGGGTTCGTCTTTCCATCCTCCCCGGGCATCCTGCGGGTCCCACCCCTCCCTTGCAGGCGAAGGCACCCCCAGCAGTGTCCCCTGCAGGGACCACCGCCACGAGTGACAACACGCTTCAGCGCTCTTCCAGCACAACCTTTTCTCACCAGCTGCAAACCAGAGTCGGACCCTGCCCTCGGGCAGGTGCTCAGGACGCGACCCAGCACGAAGCACCGCTGCAGACTCCCGCTTCACGCCTCCGCCACGCGCCGCCACCCGCCACCCGTCGGGATTCCCAGTGTGAGACGTGCCGGGCAGCTCTGCGGGGACGGGTGTGGGGATGCTCCGGCAGGCTGAGACAGACAAGATCAGAGTTAAAGTTTTTCCTTTTTGCCAGTGCCACTGAGTGCCAGGCGTGACCCTGGGCACAAATTCCGGTGTTCACCCTTCTGCCAAATAGCTGTTGTAACCCTGACTCCCATCCCTCGCTGCTGCCTGCATTGAAGTGCAGAACTGCAAGGAAAGGGTCTGTCTCTGTGAGCATTATCCAGCCTTTTCTCCATGGCGGGCCATCTTGGTGCTATCACAGTAATTAATAATAGTGTTTTCAGCGGCACAAGGCAAACCATTCCTTTCTGCACTGCTTGGTTCTTCCTGTCTGATAACAAATGATTCCAGGGATGCCAAGCGATGGCTCCCTGCAAACTCCCCCCCGTGTACCTGGACTCGAAGCACAGGGCAGGAGCAGAGCCTCTGACAAGAGTGCTCTCGGCTGCCAGGTGGGTTGTGAACAAAATCTGCCTCTTACGCAACTCCTTAGTGAGCTAAGAATAGCTCAGAAGTGATCTTTCCTCAATTGCAGGGTCAGATTCTTCCTCTTCATGAATGGGCTTGATTTGTCATTAGTTACAGAGGAAAGGAGCAGGGGTGAGGGAAAATCAAGTCTCAAATTCAGACAGGCTCCGGTGCCGCGCTGCCAGCGCCGGGCACACGTGCAGCTCACCCCTTACGGGGTGATGCCGAGCTGCAGACCAGCTCCGACTCCTGCGTGTGCATTAGAGACACTGGTGCTGGGCAGCACTGTCCTCACCACTGCTGCTGCGACCGCTGCAGCGTCCCAGTGCTCAGGTCAGGAAAGGTTCAAGGCCCAAAGAGAGGTGGCAAGGAGGACAAGTGCCGCAGAAGGGATGGGGGAAAGAGAGGGCCTGGGACCTTCCAAACTCTTGTTTCATCCCTCTCAGGAGAAACTTTAAGGCTGAATTTTCCAACGCTGCCCTGGGAGAACAGGTATCGCTTCCCAGCACTGAACCAGGAACTGGGCGTTTCGATCCTATTTGTGACTCCAGCATGTCCTGGGCTGTCCTATGGCCATCGATAGTGCGATCAACCCAGGGACCTTCAGCCTTAGAAGGATGAGTCTCTGCCCTCGTGCTAACAGGGAGCGTGATTAAATGCAGCTCTTTTCTTGTGAGCATCTCCTGGACCAGCTGTTAATGGGAATGTGATCATGACCCACAGGCAGTTTCAGATCTGCCCGCTAACTTGTGCAGAGTCCTGTCTGGACACATGAAAATCTCTGGCCATGGCAGGGGCAGCAGGATGCAATCACGTGTCAGGGCAGTGAGATGGGCCAGCAGTGCCTCCCTGGCACAGCAGCGACGTGCCTGTGCGTATGCGTGGGTACAAACTCACCCTCCTGCAGAAGCCGTCTTCACGAGTGCCTGCCGCACCGCAGCAGACAGCAGCGCATGTCTTCCTCTGCCAGCTCGGCCCTCCTGCCTGTGGTGGTGGCGGCAGTTCGAACCGTGAGTGCTGCCGGCAGGAGATCTGTGCGGACAGGGAAGGAGAATACGGTCACATTTGCAACAGGTCCTTTTCCTGGCGCGCTCCAGAACGCCAAACATCCCTGTGGCTCCAGCACTCGCAGCGGCCGCGCTGCCTCCAGGCTGCCTCCCGGCTGCGATGCAAACAGCTGATCCCTGTAGGATCGCACCCGCAGCCTTTCCCGGGGCTGACCCAAAGCACTCCTGCCTTCCCAGCTCAGTGCGTGGCCTCAATAACTTTCTGCAGGCGGTTTGTTTTCACTGAAGAGTTGCTGTAGCAAAAGTGCAATACCAGCAAAAGCTGGCAGGGAATCCAGGGGCCAAGTCTGGAGTAAAATTCTGATAATGCTGTGTTTATACCAGGAATTTCTTTGGCAGATAAATCAAGTGAGTGAAGTAACAGATGGGAACTAGCTGGAGACACTATAACGGGAATTTCAGTGCAGGGCCAGGTTGGCAACTCACCCCCTGGAAACACCACTGCCGGAGCCACCTCTGCCCATAAGCAGCAGGGAGTTTAAACAGGGTCGGGTGCCGCAGCCCCACGCCGGGGCAAAGCAGCACCCAGGGGTGCAGCATGGCCAGGGCGGCACTTGGCCACCACATGCAAACTCTCCTCCAACAGCGAGAAGAGAGGAGCCAGGGCGGCATCGCATGTCCCCAGGCACATGCCAGCCCATGCTTCCAGCCCCGCAGTATTCGACAAATGACAGGTATCAAGGGCATCGCTAGAGGAAAGGTCTCGTGCTCCTGCTGCCGGCCGCTGTGGAGGCAGGGCACACACAGCAGCGAGTGCCGAACACCCTCACCTTCACTGCCTGATGGTTTTGCCAGCTCTGGACTCAGGTTGCACTCGGAGTTTAAAAACACACAAGGTCAAAACTCGCCAGGGAGCAGATGACCGGCCCGGGACCACGAGGCTCTGGCATGTCAATCAATGGGGAGGCCAGACGCCAGCTACCAGCACGGCTGCATTTTATTTCCCAGTGGTTGGGATGCCAAACTCCTCCCAGACTGGGGAATTATTCCCAGTGTCAGCCACTCAGGAACATGCCACACTCTTGTTTGAACAGCATCAGCCCACAGCCGTGCCTGTGTGCCCGGCGTCCCTAGGTGCTGCCCCGAGGAACAACCAGCTGCCAAGTCTGGCAACGGGCAGGGCAGGGAGCAGATGTGCCAGGAGGCAAGACCACAGAGGAGAGTGTGGGAAACGCTTCGCCGACCGCAGATGGCTGTTTGCAAGAGGCAATGGCCTTCCCATCACTTCCTTCTTCATTTGGAGGGGAACAAGATGGATTCTGATTTTTGTCTGAATAACTGCAACAAGCCAAAACACACCCTTAGCAGCAACACGCAAATGGAAAGGCGGCAGCAGTCTAGCCAGTGCTGTGCAAACAAAAGCGATGAGACAAAAGCCTTCCCCTAGTTCAGCCCTGGCATAGCACTGGTAGCGGTAAGCACAGGCTGTCAGAAATTACTCCAGGATGATCTCTTTATGTTGTAGGTCCTGGAAAGTGACCTGTTCAAGCTATGCAATCACCTTAGAGTGCCTCTGCTCCTCCAGAGAACTGCTGTGCTGCTCTGGTAGCCAGCCCAGGCAGCAGGAGCCGGGCGCAGGGGCCGGCAGCACCCGTGGGCAAATGTGGGAACATGCAACCAGGAGTCTGGGTGCTCAGGGAGGACATGGTCTACATTTGCTTGACTCGGGTTTTAACTGCTCCCTGCAATAAAGCTGCACACGTTTTTACTAAGCATGATTTGTGAGAGCTGATGGGTTATTTTAATGACACAGCAGCTTGCTGAGGAAACACACACACCCCCCTCAACAGGCTACAAGAGAGAGCTCCAAGCCAAGGGTATCAATTTGATCATGACAGTCTCTTGCAGAGCGAGAGATCCAGGTTAGCCAGGGTAGATTGGAGACTCTTTGATCTCTTCATAAATCTATCGAACCCGGCTCAGTGCTGCCTGCAAAGCTTGCCAGCGGCACCAGCCCCAGAGCCACAAGCACACATGCTCCTGCTACCCCCCCCCAAGGTTTGGACCCCTCAAACGCATCCGCAGCATGGCTCTGGCTGCTGCAGCAAGGAGGATGCACTCAGGTGTGAGCCCCAAGTCAGCCATGGACTGGGAGCCCTGGGAGGGGCAGAGCCAGGCATCGGCATGGTCCTGGTCCCTGCCCCGGCTCTGCAGCCAGCTCCTCGGAGCCAGATCCCGGAGCCAGTGAGGCTTCCTGCCCCGGGGCCCAGCACCACACCGAACAAGCCGCTCTCTCCTCAGGCTGCAGCGGTGGAACATATGGGACCCGTTAGCTGGAAGCATATAAAATTCAAAGCTGTATTAGTCATCGGCTCCGTCATGTTCATTCCACCGCTGGTAGACACTACTCTTGCAGAAGCGACCGACAACTGCTTGTGTTTCTACTGTCAGCTCCAATAAACAACTGTGTTTAATGCTGCGGGGGGGGAGAGGGGGCTGGGAAACTCGATCCAAAAATAACAATTTTTAAGCACGATATCCTCACCATCTAAATGGCCCAGTCTCTCCCCCAGTTTGCTGTGCTGCACTAGAGGGAAGCGGGGTCTAAAAGCCGAGATGACCCACCGTTAATAAATCACTGACCCCCCGCATGCTGTCCCAGCAGCCCTCCCGCATGAGCCCGCTGCATGGCCACGCATTTTTCAGCACGCAGGACCCTGTGAATCATGCGCCATTAACATTCTCGGAGTGACATCTCCAAAATACTTCAGGGATAAATTGGTTGCTGGCTGATTTGCAAAGCATTTAGGCAAAATTATTAGGAGGTACGTTGGTGGGGAGCCAAGGGCTGGATCCCGACGGGGGCCGCGCTCTCGCAAGTCGCTCGGATGATGCATGCTCACCCCATGGCCCTGGGGAGCTCAGCCCAGGTGCAACGGGCACCCAGCCAGGTGCCACCCCGGCAGACAGCGTCATGCACCAGCCAGCAAACATGGCATAACTCTTGCCCTCATAAAGGGCTTAAGTGCCCTGGCACTGTTGGATAAACAGGACCATGCTGAACACATACAAGGACTTGGCAGAGGCCCTTTAGGCATCTCAGCATCTTCACAAGCCCTCCTGTGCTCTGCAAGTGGCCTTGCCATCAGAGATGACCCAGAGCCCAGTGCCCACCACCAGCCCATCGCCTGCCCGCAGCCCTGCCGCCCACCCCTCGGCATGGCCAGGCACCGGCAGGCAGGATTCAGCCAGCCAAGGCGGGAATTAGACATCAAAAAGAAGGCAGGCAGGAACGCAGAAAGCCCCCACCATCTGTTTCGCACAGCCGCAGCTTCGCGTACCCCTGCTCTGCCCATAGATCAAAGCAGCGCCCGATGGCACTGATTAGCCTCTTCCCACAGAGCAGCACCCAGCCTGCCCCGACCCCCACACAGCTGAAACCTCATCGGCCAGAGGGAGAGAGCCGCAGTGCGAGGAGGGAGCAGAGGAGCTGGGCTTAACAGGAAGGGGTGCCTGGCTCGCAGAGCCAGCCCTGGGGAACCTGCGAGAGACAGGAGCACGATCCTCAGACGGGGGCATCTGTAGGGAGCCCCCGGCAGAAAAGGAGGAGAGCCCGTGGGGACAGGAGTCCCATCCCACATTGCCAGCCTGCAGAAGCACAGCGGGCACTGCCTCATTACGCAGAGAGAGACCAAGATTTTGGCAGAACGCTGAGAAGACGTCGGCTGGCAGAGCCCACAGCCTGCCCTCACAGCACTGGGCTTGTAATGAAGAGCAAAAGTTTTCACAGAAGAAAGCCAGGGCAGGCCTGAAGTCTGCATTTCTCCCCCCAGCACTCCCTTCTGGTTCCTATTAAAAGCTGCCCTGCCCCTGAGGTGTGGGGACACTCACTCCTTGGCACGGGAAAGGGTCCCTCCTGCCGCAACCCACCACAAGACCTTCAGGAAAGAACAGTGGCTCCTGGTGCAGCAGAGCCGATCCAGATGTCACCACCTCGGCATTAAGATCTCCATGTAAGCGATTTCCAGCAAAACTGTTAATGTACTTTCTGAACCAGTAATGGATCTTGTCCTGGATTAATAATAGATGAAAGCAAAAATGCTTTGCCCTGCTGTGGGTTGTGCCCCAAAATTGGGAAGGGTTTTGCATGGGTGTCTCAGGATACCACGCTCCCACTAACAACTTCCCAAGGACGTCAGCTCAGGATGGGCAGCAATATTAGTAACACTGTACATGTGCTTTATCACCTTCTCTCATATGTTGCTCTCTCATTTTTCACTGACTCTTCCAGTTTAAGCTAAAGCCCAGCTGTATGCAGTCTGTGGGTGCCCTCATGTCTTGTCTTCGAGCAAAACAAAAAACCAAAGGTTAGCAAACAGACCATGACCATGCACTCGCAGCTCCCTCATGCAGCAGCGCAGCCGCCTCCAGCCTGGCCGGGGAAGCCGGTGGAGCCGAGACGGAGCTGTTCCCACCTCTCCACATGGAAACCCAACCTGCCTGGCCAAGGACCTGGGACCAGGGCACGGGGGATGTGGAGTGAGAGGTTCCCGCAGAGCCAAACTGGAAGAGACAAGAAGAAACAGACACTCAGCGGCGAGCTGGCAGGCAGGGGTCCCGGGGGGCACACACCCAGCCCACGGCAGAGGGACAGATGCGGGCGATAACGGGAGCTCCCAGGGAGGAACCCACAGAGCTCAGCACATCTGTCCCTCATCAACGGCACTGCCAGGCCCTACAGGAGACCCCAGGTGAAAAAAGAGCCAAGGTTACTCATGCTCGGTTAGTTCAAGAAAAAAATGTTTCGCAAGAGTCTCTCTTCATTAGATTTTGGAGGTGCTATGAAGTTCTGAGCTGCTAGAGGGCTGGGCAGCTGCTGCTGGAAAACCTGAGCTGGGGAGAGAAACGTCGCCCCAAATTTATTGTATTTACTTTCTCCAGTGTTTTCAGAATTTTTTACCCTTCAATAGTTTATATTATACACATTTATCAGCTTTCCTTCAGGCTTTTAACCCCAGATTCACTGTCTCAGGTTATAGCAGAGAGTGATTAAATGGGTATTCCTGGGGCTGAACACTGGCATCTTCTCAGGGACAACCCATCTTTGGGTTGTAGCCAAAATTTAAATAATCAAATGGCCAAAATGAACCCAAAACGAGGGCTGCTGTGCACTGAAATCTTCTGTGCCCCTGGCACCGTGGGCTTCCCATGGATCTCCTTGCCTTCTCTCGGATGTGGGACTTCACAGCTGCTAGAGGCACTTGCACATTTTATTACTGGCTCTATCAACATATTTCTTATTCATCACCACTGGGTTCTTTCTTCTTCTTTTTTCAGGGGAGAGATGGGCAAAACCACATTTTGTCCAAAGAGGTTTGCAACTAAAATTGCCTATTTTGTAGAAATCATATTTTTAAACAGCATTTACAATCCTCCAAGAAACCAAGGCAGCCACCAGTGAAATAAACTCCACCAGACTGCGTCCTGCCTGTAAGAAGCCAGCAATGACAGAAGGGTGAAACTCCCCGAGATACGGGGAAATCACAGAAGTGAAGGGGGGACGTGAGCAAAAATAGCATTTAAAGCTTGGCAAATGTAAAATTAACTCCCTGGCTGTGACACTATTGAATGGTGCAGCCCCAAAAGCAGACAGTGGGATCAAAGTTGGGATTTCCCTGCACTCCGGCCAGCCTCAATGGAGCGCCCACCGGCTGCCGGGCTGCGTGCCCACCTTAACGCCCGGGGGACATAAGCTGCTCAGGAAAATTCAAAGAAGCCCACACAGCCTTGCACGGTTCCCGGGCCAGTACACAATTCCCAGGCTTTCCGGGGGCTCGCTTCCCAAAGGGAGGGGAGCAGGGCCAGCGGCGGGGGCTCCTGGGCTGCCCGCAGGGAGGGTAAAGGAGCCGGAGACACCCACAGTGACCCCAGTGCCTGGAGGGGCCAGAGAACCTCCCCTGGCAATGGGATAATGCACGCTCCTGCTGGCAGGATTAGCCATATAGCAGGACAGCTGAATCAGACGCTCAGCCCTTAACAGGATTACGCTCTCGGGAACGCCAATGAAAATACAGACGCCCTGCCTGCAGTGCGGCTGGGGCAGCTCAGCGCTGCCTCCACTCCCCTGCAGCCCCCCCGCTCACAGAGCATCCCTGCGGGTCCCCTGGGGTGTGAGATATGCTCCTGTTTTGTTTGAAATGTCATAATAAAATGTTGGGCTGAACTCCTCATGCATGCACGGGGAACGGGCTCAGCTTTCCGCCAACCACAGAGGATTCGGGCTCCTCCAGGGTCCGTGCTGACCCCGGCTTTCCAGCTGCCCCCAGAGCATCTCACCAGGCAGGACCAGGAGGCTGCTGTGCTCTGGCCGTCAGGGTGTCTGGAGCTGATCCTCGACCCTGTGCCACCCCAGCAGCACACGCTGCCATCACCTTAGCCACAGCACCCAGACTCTTGCTGAAACCTTGGTGAGCCACAGCCCGCAGGTTACAGAAGGGACAACACGCGGCAGTGGAGCTGGGATCCCATCCCAGCATCACCAGGAGTGGGTCGGAGCCCACTGGGAGCACAGGGGCCGTTCCTCAGGGCATGCACACTGCAGGGCGCTGGGCAGGGAAGTGGGTGCCCTGTCCTGCCAGATACCACAACCAGACAGCAGACGTGCAGGAGAGGAGCTGGCAAGTATTCTCCACTTACAGGTTTGATACCCCTGCTATCAAGGGGGGGGTCTTTCAATATTCTCTAATAACTCTGGATCAAACCCTCAATTTCCATGGAAACACAAACCTTCAGGTGTCCAACATAAGGGTCTTCTCCGCATTCCTCCAGAGAGCCTGGATGCTTCTCGAGCCACACTCCTCACCCACCAGGATTAACTGAATAATCAGGTCAAAAGCAAATCACGAATGCAGCTCAGTGAGATGCTGCTCTCATTACATCTCTATTTCTTTGAACAGCGGATTTGCGCCAGACCAGACATTTTTAAGGCATGGGGAAGCACCAAGCAAAACAGAGCTGTTCAATTTCCAGGTTAACAGTGATTTTCACCTGCTCCAGCCTGCAATCTCCACAATAGCTCTCGCTGCCTAACACTGGTTCCCAACACAGCAGCACACAGGTTATCAGAGCAAATGCTCTGTTCTTGGCACACCGGGGCTGAAAGCACAGCTTGCTGCCCTGACTCCTTGTTGGATTTCAGAGAGGCTGGCAACTGAAAAGCTGATCCAATTTAGCCACAGTTCATTATCTGACATAGCATGACACTGGGACACTTGCAGACATAATCCAGCTTCCTCCTGCCTTGCGAGATGTATTGACCAAAGGCAAGAAAACAGAGCATTAATAGCTCTCTGCTGTGCAGATGAATCCGGGCAGCAGCAATGAGATTCTTTGGGCTATTTCTATCCAATCTCACACAAGAGTAAATCAGAAGCTTCTACAGACTTCCATTAAATTTTTCTCCATTAATACCAATGTAAGAGAGATCAGAATTTGTCTTTATACTTTTCTGATATTTTAAAAAATGCTAAAACTCTTCAGCTTCTAGCTGAGCTTAAGATAAAAGTTAACCTCTGAACCATACCAGCATCTTTCATGTAAGGCACAATACAAAAAGGGCTTTTTACAACAAGTTTAGATCAGTAACATGTATTTCAGCTTGTCTCTATTTGTCCCCATCCTCAGCTAACTCCGGGAGCCAGAGTACAAGGGAACCACCGAACTTCACAACACGCTTCAGATGGTGGCGAGAACCACGAATGCCAGCTCTGCCCCTTTGAGCTCGAGGCCAGCCCACGTCACCAGGGGTGAAGGCAGTCACACCACGCCAACCAGAGTGGTCCCCAGTGAAACCCGTGGAACAAGACTGCCCAGGACTGGGTATAAACAAGAGGAGAAAGAGGCCCCTGTTCCCCCTACCCCCAAGAATGTCGCTCTTGTAGCAACAAAGAGAAATTCATTAATTAAGACTCACAACTCTCATGCTGGAGAGGTTTTAGCACATATGTATTTTTTAAAAAATATATGCATGTGTATGCACACCTAAGCACACATGCACACCAGCTCTCAGCACCCGAATGATTGTTTGCAGTTCTCATTACACCTAGCAGCCATTTCCACTGTCCATGGAAAGGGGACCTCAACAGTTCAGAAGGGGAATAAAGGGCAATGCTGTCTCCCATGGGGATTTCGGGGAGGGAGGGTGCAGACCCCAGCTGGAAAGTAGTCAGGGCTCCAGAGGTCCCGTCCCAGGCCCTGCAGGGAGCTGTGGTTTCGCAGCTCAGAGCAGCCCTGACGCAGGCTGCTCTCTTGCTCACTGCCTGCCTTTGTGGAGCAGCTCTCTGGGTAGGTTGTGTCCACTCCAGATGGGTCTCGGACAGGAGACAGCCTGGAACAGCCACACTGGACGCTTGGAAAAGGAGGAGGCTCAAGAAAGCATCACCTGGCCCTGCAGTGGGGTGTGCCAGACCTACCAGCACGGCTCTGCGGAGGGTCAGCTGTGCCAAGACTAAAGGGGGACTGCGCAGGGGACCACGCCGTGCCAGGACACCAGCAACCAGATCCCTCCTGAGAGCAGCACGCGGGTGCAAGGGGCTGCGCAGCATGGCGTGGTGAGGCAGCACGGGAGCTGGAGTCCCCTCCGCAGAGCAGCCTGCCCACACACAGGGTGCTGAGCATGTCCCGTCCCTGCCCCGCCAAGGCGAGCTGCCGCTTCCTGCAGAGCTGCCGCTGCCACCTCCTGCTGCCTCCCTCCCTCCTCCAGTGGGTCGGGGGATGCTCCCAGCCTCCCCTCCACACACATGAATCTGGAAAGCTGCTGCTGATCGATCTGAAAGGCAAAGCTGAGTCTCCCAGCCCTTTGTTTGACTGCAGCCCTGCCCGTCGGCTCCCACACATGCACCTCATGCTGCAGAGAGCCCATGCACGGTCTGCAGCAGGCTCCGGGAGAGGAGTTATTAATAGCCATGGCCTCACTGGCACTGCCTCTAGCTCTGCCTAACACCCGGTCCAGAGTGGACAAAGCTTGCAACTGCTCCTCACCATCAGCGCAGTGGGGCTGAGCCCAGCCCGTGTCCTGCTGAGCCCTCCGGGGCTCAGGCACAGAAAGCCCCAATCTGCTGCAGGTGCAGGCACGCACGGCAGCTCTGCCCAGCGGGGCTCTGCCCCATCCCGTCCCTCGCCCACATACAGCTCCCAGGAAGGCCTGGCACCTCCCGGCACGGGCTGCTGGAAGCAGGCAGGGATGCTGCCTGTCCCCCTCCAGCTGAGGCTCCGCCACCCCCTGCCCATCCAGAACCACACTTGAGAAACTGTATTTCGTCCCTCCCCTCCCCACGGGGCTGAGCAGCCCCAGCCGCTGTCCTGGCAGATGCCTCACGCAAGGCAGCGTGCAGGCTTTGTAATAACCTGTTATCTGATCTGGACTTCTCTGGCCTTTCGTCTCAGGCGGACAGTCCTTCAAGCCCATTCAGGGACTATGAGTCACTGAAGAAGCACTTAAAATCCATCCTCGATGATAAGGTTAGAGCTATATGCGGTGCATTTCCTGCCCTAGTTTGGAGTTATGCTTGGGCTCTCCGCACTTCCTCACTTATTCCACCTTCTCTTTCTCCTTCCAAACTCCCTGCCACACCGAGCTGCAAAACTGCGAGCAGTTCAGCAGAAATTCATCCAGACTCAGTGACTACACCGGGGCTGCAACAGGGAGCATGCAGCCAGGAAAGATCAGGTCTGTGCTGTTCACAGCAGGCCTGGGGAGGCACGGTGTTACCTGCTTCGAAGGGCAGAACAAAAAACATGGGAACTTTGACCACAGAAGCTGCTGCGATGCTGCCGCCAGCCCACGAGCAGCTCCTCCACTCACCCCGGGACCTGGCAGAAGGCTCCGGGGTGGCTCGATCCCACAGAGCCGCGCACCGCGCTGGCAGCAGAATGGGCTCGCTACGTGAAAGAAAAGGCAACTCAGCTGCCGAGCCAGCACTGGCCGCGCCGAGTGAACCAGCTGCAGTGCAATCAGGGATCTGGTCCCACACGGTGAGCCAGGCTCGCTGTGTGAGTGGTGCGCAGCTCTGGGTCAGCAGAGCCGGGGGGTTTCTCACCTCCACCCAGGCGAACGTGAACTCCCTGTCTGAGAGCCCCAGGAGCAGGCGAGCGCCGAGTGCGGGTTCCTGACAACAGCAGTAAATTGTCATCACTGTCGGGCACTCTTCCCAACTGCATCAGCGGCTCGGCAGCATCCCCCTCGCTATCAGCTGTGTAGGATAAGAAATTTGCCTTACATTAGTGAAATGATTATTCTTAACACTTAGACACCGATCATATTCCCAAGGAAAAGGAAATATAAATCCTTTCTTGCACTGACAGTGACAACCCACGTCCCTAGATATGAGGGAACTAATTAAGCCTGGTCTTTCCAGCCAAAGCCCAACCAGCGTGTTTGTACAAGCTTTGCGGTCGAAGTATGTGCAGGATTTGGCCCTATTTCCCCATTTTTATTAATCACAGGAAAAATTCTCCATTTAGAAACAATGCTAGAGATATACCTGATAGGTTTTTTTTGCCCTTGGCCACTTACCACTTGGCAACAGAGATGAAGTTCTGCCTTTGCAAAACATTTTAAAACCTGTTTCTGTTCCAATTCAGAATCACCCACTCCAAAGCTTTCCAGGTTATCTGTAAAAGAAAACCTAGAGAAATGGATGGCTTGAAATGCCTCCACTGATAAACTCTAAATATATTATTTTAACTGTAATTTTGTTTTGCATTATAAAGTAGAATGAAAATGTTAACAACCACAGAACAAAAAGTCATTAGAAATGGAAAAGGTTGTTTTGAAAATGAAGAAACGGAACATTTTTGTGCCCTTGGGACCACCTTCCCTTTCCCCCAAAGCTTGACAGAGTTTCACAAAACATTTCAAGTTTGATGTGCTGTGTTTTGGGGGGAGCCGAGCTGTCCCTGCTGGGGAGGGCGAGGAAAAACTCCAGGAGCAAAGAAAACAGCTGGAAACCCAGACATGGCGCACCAGTGCCGCAGTGGTATCGGTCTCTCCAGCCAGGCTCTGGTGCTCCCACGCTGGTTTAGGCTTGGCTTTGGCGCTCCCGAGCCCCGTTTCAGCCTCTCCAGCAGTGTCTGGCAGAGGTGGAGGTGTCCCCACCAGCGTGGGATGGCAGCTGCTCCGGAGGCATGGGACAGACACCCCACGCCGCTCCGCTCCCGTAAAAACCCACCTCAAACCCTTGTCTGGTTATAAATAAAGCAGCCACTGACCTCGGAGATTAATCAGTGGGCTGGTGTCTCTGCATGATGTCACCCCGTGTTTTTCCACAGGCCTGTCAAATTTCAGCCCTGTCTGATCTGCCGATGACAGCCAGGGCTTGCGCCTGCCAGACAGCACCGGGACGGCTGCGGTCGGTGGGAGGGAGAAGCCGAGAGCGGAGGCCGGCAGGATTTATGGCCAGTTTCTCCCTGGCATGCTCTCCCGTGCTCCCCACTGCACACACAATACACAGATGCCTCTGGAGGATGACGGAAACTGGGGCTGCTTGGTGCAGGGCGGGTATTTTTAGGTGTTATTGCACCATTTCTGGCCTTCAGTGACTTTTATGACTAACACAGCTGGATTTGCGGCAATCAATCTGAACCTGGTTGTTCGTGCACACCAAGCTGCCTTTCGCCAGCCGAGAGGAGCCCGTCAGGCTGGCAGACCGGGAAGGGAGGGATGGAGCCAGGTCCAAGCTGATGCCATGGTGCAGGATGGGTCCCGCAATGGGAAATGAGCTCTTCCCAGGGCACTGCACCTGGCAAAGGCCTCCAGGAAGGCACAAAACCTCCTGGATGGAAACCCAGGTCTGACATCAGGCAGGGTTTTCATTTCACTATTCAACCTTTACCCGTGCTTGCAGTTGGACCCGCTGCACAAACGCCTTCCCACATTTACCAGGCAGGAGTTGCCCACCTCCGGCTGGGCACCGGTGGGCACACACGGGAGGGGAGACTGTCCCCATGTTGTGTGTGCCCAGATATCAATGGATGGCAAAGGGTTACCAACACCATGTGGCTGCAAAGCCAGGCGCTGCATGTCCACACAGCAATTCATCAATTAATCTGAGAAGGAACAAAGCAATTAACAGGGGAACCAGGGGATAGACTAACAAAGCATATGCCATCGCTCTCCTAAAAGGGCTGGCTTGTGCCTGTTTGTTTGGCTCCTGTTTCTATGGTGGTGGAAGCCGTTATGAAGGGTCAATTCATCGTTCTGGTTATTTGTAGCTATCCAAAATGTATTCTTAGCCTCTCAGACCTCAGCGAGATAGCCGGGGGCTAACCGGGGACTGCTTGGCCATTGGGAGTTGTCGTTCTTTTAGGGGATAAAAGACCTTGCTTTCGTAAACAAGTACTGAAGTCATCAGGGCACGGTGCACCCGAGGCTGCGGCTCAGCACTAACCACACGGTCTCCTTTACCGAACCAGACAGATGCGGCTTGCAGAGAGCACTTGGCTCTTGTGGCCGTTGTGTCCCAGTGCTGCCCCCCAGCAACGAACCCCTTACCTGCCTCCAGCCAGCCTGGAACTGCTTCTCCCCGAGTGTCCTCCTTGGTGCAAGCCAGGGGACGTGGGGGCCCCAGGCCAGCTCTGCCGGCAGCGGAGCCCCCAGCATGGAGCAGGACATGCTGCCGCGAGCACACCCCTCGCCTGGGGCGCCGTCGGTGCCGCCGCGCTGGGCAGTGACAATGTCCAGCACCGTGTCCCCACGGTGCCCAGGCCCTGCTGTGCTGTGGCCGGAGAGGAGACAAGCATGGCGGAGGCTGTGCCCAGCGTGCTGCCCCTGCCAGCATGCGGCCCCTTTGTGGTCCCTTTTGCACAAGTTCAGGAGCTTGGTTGGGCCACAGTGTCCATCCCAAAATAAGTTCCCAATAAATACGTTTATAATGGGGCTTTGTTGCCTCAGAAAATAGGTTTCCCATGAGGTCAGCAGGCCTGGCACTGAGGGTTATCCTGGGACAGTGATTTTTCCCCTTGGGGTTCCAGGCGGCTGCGATTATGCAAGGCTCCGAGTTATTCCTGGGGCTGCCACATGAAAGGTTAGCTTCCTAGCTGTGCCCAGAACAGACATTTGGAGGTGCAGCAATCCCTCTGCAATCTCTGCTAGCTCTGCGTGCTCCTGGCGCAGCCCCAGCACCTGTGCCCGCACAATCAAAGCAGGAATCCAGCGCTGCGGCGGGGGAGGCAGCTCCCCGCTCACGCCGCCAGAGCAAGCCCTGCTCACGGGGCAGACCACCCTCACCAGGGGAAGGCAGCATGGGCAGGCAAGACCACGCTGCCTTTGCCTCTGTGAAAAGATGGGGAGACTTCTGCAGAGCAGGCGCGGATCTGGTACATGTCCCTGGCTTGCTAACCCTGCCCAACCATGCCCTGAGAACACTGCAGGCTGGATGCCACCTACGGGGCAGTTCTTTGGGGCAGGGAATGCCACAGGCCGTCCTCGTCTGCACATTTCCTTACCCTGCGTTCCTCCCAGGGGTAACAGGAACTGTGGACTGTCCCTCAGCCCCTCGCCGCAGCTCCGTGCTGCGCAAGGCATGACACCGGGCTCTGTAGTGGCTGCCTTGGCTGCCTGGCATGAGCTGCCGTCACCTTCAGCACCCCGAGCGAGTCTCCAGAGTGATTGACCTGCTAAGAAAATAGAGAGCTCGTTCCTTTGAAGTTAATGAATCATGAAAGCCTTTGAAAGCAGAGCCTTGTTTATTTACTCACCGCAGCTCATGTGGACGAAGCACCCAGACATCCTGAGCGCACTGCTAATTTGAATGAAAGATCAAACGCGAGTCTCTGCCCGGCTGAGCCGTAGTTGGAGGAGCGAGGGCTGCCCCGGCCTCCCCACGCTCCGCTGCGAGTCACTGCTGAATGCAGGCAGACAAGGGAGAGCCTGACACAAACCCAGGAAAGTCCAGGGAACAGACCGTGGGCTGCCAGCCAGGTCTTGTGGAGGAAAACATAAAAATAAGCAACCAGGTTGACAGAGAAATTCAGCACACTGTGTGAAACTCAGCCCAAGCGCGACCCCCCCCTCCCTGCAGACACCCACCACCCTCCCCTCCCAGGGCTGGCACCTCTGCCTGCACCGACTGCCTCTTGCCCTCATCCTGGAGCCAGTTACAGCCCGACCCAGAGGTCACCTGCCCAGCACCACGTCACAGCCGAGACCTGCACACCCAGATGAACACCCGGGAACGTGGCACTTGTCACCTTCTCCCCTCCGTTTCCCATAAGAGCAGGTTACAGAGAACTCGGCCTCCTCTCTTTGAATGAAAACAATCCAGTAACAGAGAAAAGCCCATGAAATGGCAACAGCAGAGACCCCAGCACGCTATCCACTATGATGGGTCTTCTAAACAAATGCACAGCCTTCCACACGAGTCTATAAATATCGGCCTTTTCAGTGCAATCGCTTTATGAATAAGCTGTAATGCAATATTCCATCTGGGCTCTCAGACAAAAGGACAGCACCCTACCAGCACCAGCTTTCTGTCACTACAGTTTTCAGAGGTATAATTGGATTATAACCAACTGCGAGTTTCTAGTCCCAGTTTCTCTCAGGCCAGGGAAGTCACTCCCTGATCCGCAACAACAGGAATGGGAAGGAAAGAGCAGAATGAGCTGAGCTGGGCGGAGGGGAGGGGGAGGCTGAGGGCTCCAGCAATGCGAAAAGGACTTTGGTGGATAATGAGGTTTGAAATCCCAGTAAATAATTAGACATATTGGGAAGTGCCAGCAATGAGAGGTTACCCATTGCAGCCTAATGCCTGCTCACCTCCAGGGTGTGGAAGAACCAGCCAGCCAGGGACCACACAGGGAAGAGGGAGCTCCCAGGTAAGGTTGGTCTTCACCAGCTACCAGCCAACAGTTTTAGGGTGCTGAAGGAAGGAGAGCTTAGAGCCAAGGGCAGCTCATCCGCCAGCTCTCCCTGTCCCGCAGCCACAGACGGCAGAGGCACAGCAGAGGTGGGAGACCACAGAGCCACACCACACTGGCACGAAGGGGGTGGCGGGTGCTCAGACACCGGCTGTTCCCGGGGAGGAAGGCGGTGGCCCTCACTGGGGACATCACCACCCCAGGGAGTGCGTGTCCTAAGAACAGCGGCTGCCGCCCGTCCCCCAGGCCCCTGCCTGCGGGTCCCCGTGCAGTTGCGGGCCTGCACCGCCCCCGACACCCGCGCTGAGACCCTCCCGACCAGCACCGGAGGCGCCGGCTCCCCGCAAGCCGGCCCGCGGGAGCGCTGCCAGCGCTGCCTGCGCCTGCCCGCACCGGC
>NW_008794598.1:915000-964894 GCF_000699145.1 Aptenodytes forsteri | reverse complement strand
CGGTTTAGAGCTGGGAAGCGGCAGCAGCGAGCAGCTCCCCTGATCCACCCTCTGCAGTCCGGAGATCACGCTGGAGCTCACAGATCCCCACGGGCTGCGGTATTGCCCGGCGCGCTTGTATTACAGCTTCTCATAAGCTAAGAAGTTGCTGTTCTCCCTCATTTGGGTAAGATGAGGCTCTGTAACAGATAGAAATGATGACACAGAAAATACCAGTCTTCTAGAAATTAATCTCCTCCTGTCCCGATTCCTGTAACAATGAAAATTCACGTATGCAGAATGAGAGTAACTAGAAAAACAAGGACTGTGAAGTTTTCCAAGCGACCCTGTGCTGCTTCAGTAGCTCAGTAACACTGGAGAAAATAGTTTGCTGCAGAAAAGTTCTCAGTGTCCCCCACCCTATGAAAGTCCTCTCTAATCTTGTGGAAAACACTGTTTTTCCACGCCAATCTCATCATCATTAGCACATTGCAGTGGATGAAGGAGAACTTAATCAAATTCAACCCATCTGCCACCGAAAGAGAAGGATGGTTTCTGGAATTCCTCAACTACCGTGGAGCACATTGCGAGGGCCCGGGAGCACTTAATAGTCATGCCGATAACACAAGTTTGAGAGCACGTCTGGGTGTGTGGCAGTCGTGGCCACGCTGGCATCCCTGGGAGAGCGATTCCAGGGCGAGGAAGGCGAACGGGAAAGCTGCCGGGCTGGGAGGGAGTGGGGAGCCCAGGGGACGTGCTGCTCGGGCAGCAGGTTGCAGCCAGGCACAAAAGGTGGGTCGCATGAGGAGCAACTTCTTCCAGAGGGCAGCACAGGCTTCAGGGGGCACATATAATGCAAACTAGCAAGACCAGTGCCGTTCCTGGCCATCCCCAGAGGTGATCTCCTGCAGCCTGATCAGCCCACGGGGAACTGAAATCACTGGGCGAGAAAATGAGTCACCATCGGCGAGTATCAGGTTGATACAAGCGCTGGCCTGGCTTCCAGCCGCCAGATCTGCCCCCCACCCATCAGGGCAGGTGAAGACAGGACGGCATCTGTGTGGAAGGTGATGTTGCTGATATGCTAAAAGCCAAGGAAGGAAGGAATAGTCTTAGGGCGGCGGCGAAGTTGGATTATTTCACTTGATTATCAAGGAGGCAAGAGAAGGGGAGGCTCGTTAGAGCTGAGGAGTGGGTGCTTTACAGTAGCTGGAAAAAGACGAGGTATGGAGTAGTCGCAGCATCATCTGCCCAGTGCTGGGCAGTTCTGGTAACACACTTGGATGCTGGCTGAAGGGTGAAAATTCTTTCTTTAGGAGGAGCGTGAAAAACACCTATTTTCCTTGCTGTTGTACCCCACTTCTCCCCACAATGACTCCACCGTGGTGTCTGCCCTAATTCCAAGCGCACGTCTCTTCCCCAAAAGTGGGAGGAAAACCAGCCACGCTTTAAGCCTCAGTAGCTGTGGCTTATTTGGAGGAAGCCAGATTTAGCTCCTGCCGCAGTTCGTGTTCTCAGCTTGCAGATCGACTCCCCGGCTGGAAGCTTCTCGTTCGAGGGAGAAAGGAGAGCGGGGGCAGCCCCCAGGGTGGCTGGGGCAGGAGCCCAGCTTGGGGCGGCCGGGGCCGGGCAGCTCCCCCGCACAACTGGCTGGCTCCTCAGCCGTGGTGCAGCCAGGCACGATTCCTTTAAATGTTTTCGGCAAGCAGAATTGGTCTCGGGGACCTTAAGTACGTGACTTTAACGTGTTTGGTTTCTAATTTTTTTTTTAAACTCTAAAGTTCACATTTTCAATCGTACTTTCTCTTCTGTAGACCAGAACATTCCTAAGAAAAGCCTTCATTGAAGCGAGCATTGTTCTGCTGCACGTGTCAGTTCTGATAAAATAGCATGTTTAGATGAAATTGTGTTTTACTAAAAATGGTTTCAACCAGCTGTAGTTTGGGAAAAAGTTATTCAGTGATTTACATAGGTTTCCAAGCATATCTTTAGCACTACTGATATTACAGCAAATAGATTTGGTGGTGCATCATCGTTCCTTATTTTTATTATTATTGCCAAATTCTTCTAGGGATTCACACACAATAAACTTGTGGAAATAGAGGAAATGCTTCTCATTTTCAGAGTTGACTTTTAAAGTAGATTAATAGAAAAAAATGGGTCCGTTCTGATCACAGTACATGGAAAGGAAATATCAACCAAATGTTTCTTCTAAACAACTGCAAATTATTAATTTTCAGTGACGTCAGGCACGGCCCGCGCCGCCTCACAAAAACGCCAGGAATTGGTGAACTTTGGCGCTTGAAAAAGTGTCTGTGGGCGCGTGTGTGTGTGCATGTGCTCGCAGCACGTAGCGGCGAGAACAGTGTTTGCGCGGGCAGAGAGGACGGGCTCAGGCTGGTGCGGTTGCGGCCAGTGGCGCTGCCTGGGCTCCAAGGCCGCCGTGACTAACAGCAGCAGCAGGATGGCCGTGGCTGGGGGGAGCAGCATCCATGCAGAATGCTCCCAAACTGTAAAGTGTTACTTAGCAACAAAATACCAGCTGAAACACAGACGGAAATTAGGAAAGAATGCAACGGGAAAATCCCTAAATCCCGTTTACACTTGAGTGCACTCTGGTAGGGAGAACAGCATCGTCCGGGGTACGGCGGCTCTCCCCGGGCGGGCGCCCGCCTGGCAGGGCTGTGCCCCGCACGCGCTGCGAGAGGATATCGGGCCCCAAAAGCGGCCTCTGAAATTCCTTCCGAAAGATTTGGAAGATTAGACAAATGTTGCTTATAAACATAAACTGTGCAATAAACAAACTTGGTGTAAATAACTAAGTAGAGTTTACTTGCTATTGAGAGCCCCGCTAGCTGCTCTGGTGTGGAAAGCCATTTTAAATTGAAGGTTTGGTTAAAGAAAAATGTACACAAAGCTGTATGCACACACACCCCTGCACCCCACCCTCACACATACCCGCTTGCCTGCAAGCCCACATGAACCCCTCCAGCCCCCAGGCACACCAAATCCTCGTTAGCTAACTTGTTTATTGCTAACCACAGCCCTTGGAAACTACAAATATTTAATTTCATCTGGCATTGGAACAGATGGGAGGCATCAGGCTCCCAAAGAGATAAAACAAATCTGTGGAAGGAAGACTAAGGCAAGCTTGGGCGCGGGTCGGGGAGCATGCAGGAGTCTGGCAGCCACGAGGGGCTCCTCAAGGCATCGGCAGGTTACGGGGGCTCCTGGGGGAGCCACCACACCCCGGGGCACGATGCCCGGACAGGCACTCTTAGGGATGCTCTAGCTGCCGTGCTCCAGCTCCCTTCCTTGGCCAGGGAAGGAGGTCCGTGTTCATGGGCAGGAAAAATGCACCAAGGGCAGATCGTGAAGCAAGAGTGCCCATCGCGCCCTCCATGCTAGAGCGACCCCAGGAGCTGGTGTCAAGCCCTTCCCGAGGGCTTTGCAAGGACACCCCCACTGCAGGTGGAGAAGGGGATGTTCCCACCACGACGAGTAGGAAGGAGCAGTGCTCCTGCAGCCATGCCTCTCCGGGGTTTGCCGTGCGTTTCCGTCGTGACACCAGTGCTGGGTCCTGGTCAGCAGACGCATGTGGATGGGCACAAAGAGTGATGGAAAAATCGAGCCATACGTATGCGTGGATATAGGAGAGAGGGGCTCATTTAAACAGGCATCACACTGAGGTGTGTGGGAGGGGAAATAGCATCAATAGGAATGTTTGAAATTAAGCCAAGGGAAAGACAGCTGCATGGAGGAACTCCACAGCCAGTCGGTGTAACCCTTTGGGGTGCGCGGGGGTGGCACTGCCTCCCCTCTGTGCCAGTCGCAGAAGGGCAGACCCGCAGCAGCCCCAGGAGGGCTTCGCTAGCAGAGGGTCTAGCAGCTTACGTGGCGGCTCCGAGGACTGCGTGTCTGTAGCTCCCGATGCCATCCTGCGCCGCAGACAAAGTGTTTCCCTCCTCCGCACGTGCCCCCGCTGAAGAGCAGCTCCTCATCCACCCGGTCTCGGCCCCAGGGCTGTCGCGGGCAAGGTACCAGGGGGACTCGCCTTCTCAAAGGGGAGACGACGTGCAGCGCGGCAGCGCTCGGGGCACGGGGGATCTGCGGGGGGTTCGCACTGCCTGTACGTTTGTTGTTGCAGAGCGCTTTGCACAGCAATAAAAGCAGGAGGTCAGCGACCAGGAAGTCTTTATCCTGAGGCACTCCACAGCTCCGGCTGTCCAGGCAGCCGCGCTTTGAAAAATAAGTTTTAAAGTAACGTCAGACTGATGGAGAATGAACCCTGTGGCCTTTGCAGCAGCCCTGGTGTTCTTGGTTGGGGTGTATTGAACAGATGGGTTCTCTCAGTCGCTCTGCGCCGTTATAATAATCCTAATTGTGTTTCTTAGTTCATTTTTCATTAGGGTCACTTTCACCTATAGGAAATCTTTCTTACAAAGAAATGCAGAAGAAAAAAATCCTTTTCAAAACTCAATAGCTTTTGCTATTACTAATACCAATTTCAACAGTGCCTGCAGCCCGCTGTGAGGAGATCTGTGCTGAGCTAGGTCCTGTAGAAACACGCAGCCTCTGCTCTGAGCAGCTCGCACCTAACACACAAGATATGCCACGGACAAGAGAAGAATCATCTGTCCTACTTTACGCCCAGACACTGTCTTACTTAGACCCCTTAGCAAAGTGCTTTGAGATTTTGAGAGGAAAAAATTTGATACTTAAAGCGTATTTTTGGTGAGCAATTTGTATTATATTCATACATCGCCAGCAACACCTCCGAGGAATAGCTTTCACCCAGCGCTGAGCGAGATTTTTGTCCACTACTGCAGAAGACACCGGAGTCCTTTTCTCCCTGTGCTTTTATAACCTCCCACCTTCACCCCTCCTCTGGCTCTGCAGCAGCCCGAGCACTCAGGGGCTTTGCTGCTCACCCGATACATGTTCTGCGCACACCATTATCTCGCCTTTATACCACAGCAAGCAGAACAGACCTCGATTTCCAGGTGACACTCGATACAAGATGCCAACAGCAAACCCTCCCACATCAGCCGAGGGGACAGCGGGGCAGCACTGACCTGCGCAGGGCAGGACGCTCGTTTGGGTCCAGCTTCCCGGGACTGCAGCATTTCCCAGACATTTCAGTCCTTCTCACAGAAACCGCATCCCACCGACTGCACATGGGTGCAGGGAAACCACAGAGAAGGGACACCGACAAGGAACTAAAGGCACACAGCTGGAGAAAGGGTGACACACACCAAAAAAAAAAAAGATCATAGTGCTGAAAATGAAAAGTATGTACCTTGAATGGCACTGGTAGTGGCTCAGCATTATGATATTAAAAATTATTCAAGTGAGACTAACACTCTCAACATACAGAGTAGTGGCTCTAAGTGAGGAAATTAGGACTATTAATCATTCCAAGGTGTTAACAATTCCAGCAGTCCAGGGTGGCCCCATTCCCAGTGGGGCTTAATGAAATACTCAGGGTTTATAATAATAAAATAATATCTCAAATGTCTATAGCACCTTGCAACCCGAAGTGCTTTGCAGTTGGCTATAAATTGTCTGCCCACAGCCAGGGAGAGCAGAGGAAGGAAAAGTGCAGCATCCTTGGGAAGTATGCAAAGAACTTGAGGAGGTGAAATGCTGCCAGGCGCCTTGGAATTTACTCTTTATCAGGCAAAGAGGCAGCGATGTTGGATTTGATCCTATCTGAACAAGGTGTCTCCAGCTGCCTAGGGCTTTCCAGCCTCCCACCAAAATACAGATTTCATGTCGATTCAATGGGATGGGAAGAGAACAGAAGCCAAGATAGTTTGGCTCCCAAGTTGATCTTTCAGGACTATCAAAGTGGTTACGAGAGCAATGGGGAGGTGAATCAGTTTTCCCAGGGGAAGGACTCCCAACAGCCTCTGATACCACCAAGAAGCCAGACCATGCTCTCATCTCAACCTCAGCAGCAGACTCTTGGAGCAGAAGTCAGCACTGACGAGGCTCTATGCAAAACGAGCTCATGGCCCCAGCCTGTGGGACAGCTTGCACAAGAGGCTGAGCATCTCCCGCCCGAGGAGACGGGGACCGGGGCTCCGGCAGCTGCGGGGCAGCACTGCCTTCCCCCAGGGCTGATCCGGGAGAAGAGGCTGGAGATGTCATCACAGGCATGGCATTTGGGCACACATCGGGTCGGAAAGGCACGGCCGGAGCATGCTTCACCCGGGCGTGGACAAGGGGAACTCTAGGGGTTTCACAGCACCGGGTTTGCAGAAAGACCTAGAGAAACTCCCAATGCTGTACGTGATGGTGGAGCCTAAACCAGTGCCATGCCACCCCTCCCAGGGCTGTTTTTGGGAGCAGGCAGTGTTCGTGGTTGGCATGGCATGCTCAGGGGCGAGAGCAGAACCGGTGCCGAGGGGAACATCCTGAGCTGGGACTGAGCCCCAGTTACAGCTCGGCTCACAGGCGTCTGATGGCACCGACAGGAGCTGTGGAGGGGCTCGAAGCTCAGCATTTCTTCCAAATGGTGCTGAGGTTATTTGCCTGAATAATATTAGGTGGGAGAGCTACATGTGACAGGCAGTCGGTGGCCATCAGAGGATATCGAGTTGAGAGGCATGCTTAATGTGGCCAGGAACATCTTGGCGCTTTTCTTGCTTGCTTGCTTTTTTGTTTTGTTTTTGTTTTAAACGTGGTTTGGTCAAGTTCAGGGCCCCTGGGTGCTGCTCTGCACAGCACCACACAGTGCAAGGCTGCCTGTATCTCTTTACTGCCAGTAACAAAAGAGAGCCTGTTAGGAACTCCCAGGAGCAGCTGACATGGCTGGGGGTCCAGGGATTTAAGCTGTCCAGATTGCCTTAAGCCAATTGAGAGCACCCTGCACTTGATGGGGAGAGGCAGTATCAGGAAAAGCAAATTCTCAAGCTGAAAACCTGTTAGATGGGATGTCAGAGCCCAGCCTGCTGCCTGTCGCAGGAGGAGCATCTGCTCCTCATCTGCTTCACGTCGGAGGAGCATCTCTCGATGATTTCAAAGCCATCGAGCTGACAGGGTTCATGGTGCTGTGTCTGGCCAGAGCACCTCCTGCCCCTCCGGATGCTGCATCCCCCCTGCATTTCTGTTCCCACCCTGCTCTGCCGCCGAACAAGGAGTTACAAACAGTTTGCAAAATGTTTTTGGGATCCTCAGGAAGAGAGAAGCCACAGGAAGGAGAACTGTTAACCTGCCATCGTTTTTCAGCCATTAACTCTCTCTGCATTAACAAGTGACAATGAAGAAGCCTCGTGCCTCGGCGCGACAAGTGACAATGAAGAAGCCTCGTGCCTCTGCTCTCCGCGTGCTGCAGCAGGCGGGTGGCAGCGGCGGCCCTGCCTGGGGGGTTTGCCCTGCGCTGGGGAGCAGCTGGAGGTACCCAGAGCTGCTCTGGCTGAGCTTCCCCGCGCCTGAAGTCTGGCTCACTGCATCATCATAGCTGCTTGCACGGACATCCTTCTCCCAATGTATAGTTAACCTACGATAGTGATTTTAGTTAAGCTCATTTTGTATTAATCTAATTCAAAATTGTGCCTTTAATGCTATTGGTGCAACCCTGATTTCCCGCAGTGGGAACGTCCAACATTTCAGCAGCTGTTTTCATTCTAAAGCAGAGCACAAAAAATTAAAATTTTGAGATTTGCCTGAGAATGGCAATTCTAAAAATTTCCCTTTTGAAGGAAAGTAATACTCAAATAGGTTTTTCAATGGTGTAAAATGAAATATTAGACACAGCAGTGTGTCTAGTATAACTTTCATTAGAAACTAAATTAGCTCACTAACATATTTCTCAACAACACCTTGGCATTACAGAAAAGTGACAAACAAGAGTGAGTTCTGATTCCACTTAATTTTACCCATTCCCATGAAATGTTTTCCTTTCTTCAAAACCTCATTTTCCAAGAGACAGTTTCCACCTGATATCTACTAGTGAGTCCAGAACAGTGGCATGACCCCAGCTAAGCCTCTCGTGGTCTCGGATCTCACCGGGTCACCACGATGTGGGAGGCAGCCAAGGCAGCCTTTCTGCAAAGCCAGGGCACGTGGTCGGCGCTAGAGGAGAGCGGCCCTGCTATTCAGGGGAGCCGTAACCGGAGCACCCCACACCGACACGCCTGGGCAAAGGCCGATACCACGCAACGAGGCAAGCCCTGGGCTGGCACCAGGAGGAAACACAGAGCTTTCCCCAGCCACCGCAACAACTGCAGCCCCGCAATGGCTGGTATTTCCTTGCAACACTCGCCCCAGCCCTACGCAAAGCAAGCAGCAGCCAGGCACGCTGCAGAGATACGAGGCTTCGCCTCTGCCAGGCTGACTTACCGACTCCCTGGAGAAACGGCATCTCGCAGGTGGCTGGTGACAGTCGGAGCTGGGTGCACACAGGGGCTTCGCTGCCGTTGCCTCTTCGGGACTGGAGAGCTGCCCCCTCAAACCGCTGGGTCAGCTAGTAGGGTTTTAGCAATTAAACAAAATTACTGCCAACAGCTCGGAGTTACAAAAAAAAATCTGGAGGTGCCCCAGGTCTATATTGCAGAGGGCTGGTTATTTATAATGAAAGGGAAACTGAATTCCCCTTTGCAGCATCTTCCTATTTTGATCTTTAGAGTCATGGTTCCCCCTGACTGCTGGTTTTGTAGAGCAGCCCCCAAGCCCCCATAAACGCAGCCTGGTGCTCCTGGGAGCCAGAGAAACCCCTCAGCAGCCGCACAGCTGGTTTGCTCACCTGGCCAGGCTTACACTGACACGTTTGGGGCAGGCTGGCTCAGGCTGCCGGAGAGGTCTCCTTTCTCCAGCCGTAGAAGTTCCCATCTGCCTATTGCTAAGGTGCCTTAGACTGGCCATGCTCTTGATCTCCCCCCTGCTACACTTGGGGTATGGTGCTTTTCCTGAATCTTTCAGTCTTTCCTATTAAAAAGCTCAGCAACTGGGAAGCTGCGTGCACTATGTTGGTGCCAAAAGCACAGTTTATTGATCCAGAAAAAGATTCCAGCACAGTGAAGATGGAGAAGGAGTGAGGCATACTGGGATCCGATCCTTGGGACAAGATGCAGTGGATCCCAGGAACTCGCAGCCCACATGCAACTGTGGGGATCCCCTCCTAACCCGAAGGGAACCGCACGCACGGGGAGGAGAGCCGCTGTGGATAGGAAAGCTCTGAGCTGTTGAGACTTTCACCAGAGCAGTCTGAGCTGATGGCAGAGACATGACATGGGCCACACTGTTCTGCGAGAGCACCCTGAGGAGTCTGCAAGTCCTTTGGAAGCCAGGCAGGCTCTCGTGGGAAGCACGGGAGCAGGACACATACAGCACGGAGGCAAGCCGTGGAAGGGGGTTAGCACAAAATGCATGCTGCCAAGTAAATAGATGCGTCTGCCTCTGATTTGCATGTTTATCTTAGAAGCAATTTAGGTTTCTCCTTGTTTATAAGAGTCGAAGTCAGCAGACTCTTAGAACAAGAAAAACAACTGGGAGCCAACATGTGACAGTTGTCTCCTGTTCCCCCAATGCATCAGAGCGTCCGGCGCTCCCGGGCTGTTCAGAGAGAGCTCGCTTCAGCTGCATCGGTGGATGTACCTGTGCAGCAGGTTACTTGCAGAGAAGAGAAAGGCTAGCAGGGAGCGAGGAGCGCTTTACCTCCTTTACCTCACAGGCTCTGAATTCAAGCACTTGCCTTTGTAACGTGAGGTCTCTGGTCTCTGCTGCTGCTGCACAAGTTGCTCCTTGCAGGGAACAGGGAAGGGAAGGCGGGAGGTGGAGGTCCAGTGCCACGCATGGTAGCAGAGCGTTTCCCGCAGCGCTGCGGCTCACACCCACCTCCTGGCAGCTGAACTCAAGGAGCAAATGGGAAGTACGGCAAGCTTGTGATTGCACGCTGATTTGCAAAAAGTAAATGATGCAGCATCACGCAGCCAAAGGCCCTCAGAGGGATTGGTGCCAGCCCCTCTGCCTGAGCTGAGCAAACAGCTCTGCCCCTAGCAAGAGGGCAATGCAAGGGCTTTACAGACGCTACGTGAGGACCTTGCAGGAGGCAGCATCCCATGGAACCCCATTTGACAGGGTGAGGGATCGTTATCCCCACATGCACTTAATTATTAACTCCCTCCCTCCCTCCCAGCTCCTCCTTGCTGCAGGCTGCCTGGCTCTCACAGGCTGCTCCTGCTTCTCTCCTTCTGACCATGTGGAAGTCCAGGCCCGAGCAGCCTTCAGCATCAGGAGCAGTTCCCTCTCACAGACTTTTCTGAACTCAGGGCTTGGGGTTTTTTTTCTGCTGTAAAAATGCAGATTCCCCAAGAGTACAGCATTTCACAGAAATTTGCCGCTTCCAGCACAACTTCATTTTTTAAAAATGAAGTTCTGATAAGGCAGCTAGGGACTTCTCAGAACATCCATTGTCGTTCCTATTTCAGTGTTTTTAAAATGTCATAGATTTTTAGAAATAAAATCGGAAGGGATGCTTTAATCAATCCAAAACAAATGTTTGGGTTTTTTTCCCTTCCAAAATTCTGCTTGGCAGAATTTTCTGATGTTCCTCGTCTCGCTCCATTTCAGAGTAACTGAACCCAACTGGAGCATTTCTCACGAAATGGAAGATCTCGGTCTTGCCGAGATAACCGCAGCCTTTCCAAGACACGCGAGGAATTTTCCCCCTTGTTGTGCCATGCCGCTTTCCAACACCACAGCAATCATGGGACAGATTTCGGTACATAATCTGCAATGGAGGCTTGTAGGTACCACAGCAAATACGCTGCTTGTTTGCAGCTACAAGCAGAGGGAGATGCAGCCACCGACCCCGGCGGGGGTCTGGGACCCTGCAGGGTGAGGTGCTCCCTTGGCGGTCGGTGCCCTTCGCCCTGCTCTCCTTCCACTTTCTCCTGCTGATAATGTTTGCTCTGATCTGGGTGTTTGGCAGGAGAATTAACGAGACGTAATTAGCTCACAGTGTGAAAAAGGGAGTGCCTGGTGTTTATCTTGTCTGGAGGGTTTTCCTTGATCTCAGTCTCCCAGGGGATGGTGTTAGTCAGTGCTTTATCTGCCGGCTCTCCCATAGTGGAGGCAGCTCCTCTGCCAGCTGCCAGCGTGTCTCCCCAAAGCCAGCCCTGCTTACAGCCCACCGCCATTACCAAAGACCAGTGCCACAGCTCAGCAGCGCTGGAGGCGGACAGGGGATGGGGTCCCCACAAGGTCCCTGGTGAGGTGGCCCATCAAAGAACATTTTACCTTTTCCAACTTTCCCAGCATCTCTTTCCTCCAGTGAAGTGGAGCTTTGGCTACTGCTGCAACCTCCATCCTGCCACACCGCTACCTCCCAGCAGCCTCGTCCCAGCTCTTGGCAGTGCAGGCAGGGACACGTCAGCATCCCCATCCTTGCTGGGACCAGGCAGGCTGGGCAGAATGAATTCAGGGCCAGGGTACCTGGCCACGCTTCCCCATGGGATCTCTGCAGCCCCACTTGAGACCACTGGCCTGTACCATCATCCAGCTGGTGGGATGCTCCTCACCCTGCTCACTGCAGGAAGGAACCGGCCGCTCTCGCAGCCCAGCACAAGCGAGGCAATTAAACACCTGCAGTCGGCATTGCTCAATGAGCTCCTGTTGGCTTTTCTTTCCTAAACGGCTTCTACCATCGCCCTTGTCCCCCTGCTGCAGGATGAAAGGCTGACAAGCAAGCTTGTGAAAGTAACGCTCGCTGGCCCTCAGAGTTGGGGCTTGCAAAGCCATGGAGAGCTGGGTTTATTATGCTCAGCTCCAGCCTGAGATGACCTTGTGCTTCTGCCAGCATTTAAACAAAGTATTTTAAAAGAGGGAACAGATCCCATTGCTTTCCGTGCTCGCAGGGCTTTCCTGAGCCTGTGAGCTCTCTCTAGGGCTGATAGAAGTGATAGAACATGGATAGAGAGAGACAATGAAATATTTCCCAAGCTTACTGCTTTTTATTATTATTAAAGGGAGCTTCTTACTTCCAGTCTGGGGGGGTTGAAAAATTTGAATCCCACCCAAACCTCATCCCTTCCAGCCAGAATCACAGCTCCATGCTCTGTGGCAAACAACATACTCCGGCACAAGCAGCCGCTGCCTGGCTGGGGCGAGCGGCCGGCGCAGGCAGGGGCTGACCCCAGGATGGAAAATTCCATGTTGCTGCCATTGTCCGGGCTGGTGCGAGGCGTGGGGAAGGCTGCGGGGCAGAGCTCGGGGTCCCTCCCCCATGTCCATGGAAAGCTGCCTGCAGGGCTCAGCCAGGCTCTACCAGATTGTTGTTTGCGCATTATCTTTCTGCTCCGAGCTCCCATCCTCTCCCCACTGCTGCAGGGAGGGGACCGGGGTGCAGGCAGGGTACAGTTAGGACAGGAGACACAGGGTAGTTCTCCCAGTTATCCAGCTTCAGGGCACGATCATAAAAGTTCACCAGTGCAAGAGAGACACAGAGAGGGCTAGATAGCTGGGGGATAACAGTGTGAATGAGGACTGCAGCAACAAGAGGTGAAGCCTGCTCCTCTTTCTCCCCCACCTGAGCATGACGTGGGTGCCTGTGCCACGGATCTTTGTCCCCACAGTGTGCCCCAGCCAGTGTGCAGGCAGGAGGCATTGCAGAGCCTGCACCAGCACCAGCCACGCTGGTCTCAGCTGGGCTCCATCCTGCTGTGCTCAGCAGGGCCGAGCTGCAGAGTGGGGCTGGGATGTAGGGAAGAGGGTGGGAGGGAGGTTTTGCACATCAGCAAGTTCCTCCGCTGCCACCCCAGGAGCTCCCAGAGCAGCCCAGGCTCTCAGGGCTGCGGGCCCCACAACTTGCAGCGCCCATATCTGGCTGTCTCCTAGGGAAGATGGGCTCTGCAGGCTTCCCTGCTCCCTGTCACAGTGATGCATGCACGGAGCAGAGCTTCCCCCTGCCCCGGGCTGGTGCAGCTTGGGATTATATTGTTAGACACAAAGACAAAAGCCCAGCGGCTGTGATGGCTCAGCAGTGCCCTGTCCCTGTGTCCTGCCTGTCTGAACCACAGTGAGAGGCATGCTCTGTGGCTCCCCCAGCTCACCCACGTGGAGGGGATGCTGCAAGGAGGGCATGCCACTGTGGGGGGACACCCTCAGCAGAGCACAGAGCAGCTGTGACACAGCTAGAAAGAAAAGAGGGAAAGGTAGGCTTCAATATAAGAACCCCCCGAGCAGGGTGAGGACCCGGGGAGCCAGAGCCCCACACCTTCCCCCTCTACAGGCAGCGCAGTAATGCAGCACCGTTCTCTCTCGCAGGTACATCGGGGCGCTGGGCGCGAGGGTGATCTGTGATAACATCCCCGGGCTGGTGAACAAGCAGCGGCAGCTGTGCCAGAGGTACCCCGACATCATGCAGTCGGTCGGGGAGGGAGCCAAGGAGTGGATCCGGGAGTGCCAGCACCAGTTCCGCCACCACCGCTGGAACTGCAGCACCCTGGACCGGGACCACACCGTCTTCGGCCGGGTCATGCTGCGAAGTAGGTTCTGCCCCATCCCCTTCCCACCGCTGTGTGCCTTGTCTCCCTGGGAGAGTCTCTCCTCTTGCTGGGATGCTGTGCCCAGTGGCTTAGATTACTCCCTTAGGAGAGCTTTGCCTTTCCCTGTAAATTAATCAAGCAGTAATGGGAACAGAGCACTGCGTTTGGAATAGCTGCACCAGATGAGATGGAGCAGGGGGAGCACTGGGGGAGAAGGGGGAAGGAGGAGACACCTCCGGAGAACAGGCTCATATGTAAACAGTAATGGGATATATAAATATTTGGAGAGCAGGGTTGGCCAGGGCCGGGTCATGCTGCGAAGTAGGTTCTGCCCCATCCCCTTCCCACCGCTGTGTGCCTTGTCTCCCTGGGAGAGTCTCTCCTCTTGCTGGGATGCTGTGCCCAGTGGCTTAGATTACTCCCTTAGGAGAGCTTTGCCTTTCCCTGTAAATTAATCAAGCAGTAATGGGAACAGAGCACTGCGTTTGGAATAGCTGCACCAGATGAGATGGAGCAGGGGGAGCACTGGGGGAGAAGGGGGAAGGAGGAGACACCTCCGGAGAACAGGCTCATATGTAAACAGTAATGGGATATATAAATATTTGGAGAGCAGGGTTGGCCAGGACTCAGCAGTTCACGTGGGAACTGGCTGTTCCCTTGCATGGCAAGGGAGACAAGGCAGAGCCGCGGCTCCAGTCCTCGCTTCGGGCTCCAAGGTGGAGGGAGGACCACGGCTATGGGGCAGACACCAGCCCTGCACGGACGGCTGGGCACAGACCCTGCCCGGGAGGGACCTTCCCGCTCTAGGTGAGGGACGGATACGACACAAGCAGGGATGTACCCAAGGAGTGAAGAGGAAAGGCGCGATGGGGACAGGGACAGGGGCGGTTCCAGAGCAGGAGCAGCATCGTGGGCTCCAGCTGCCCCCGGGAGGGCTCCGGCAGCGAGCAGGCTCCGGGAGCTGGCGTGAGTCCCGGTGCAGGCAGCAGCGCTGCAGGACAGGTGCTGCTGCATGCCGTGACATGCCGGGGCGCATCCAGCCACGTGGCTTCCAAATTAAAGGCGGATGGGAAGAGCCTTTCCACTCGACAGGAGCGGCTCATATGGAGGACATGTGAGCGCCCGCGGAGGGAGCCGGGGAGCAGGGGGCTTGCTCCCAGCTGGCCGGGGGATGGGGCAGCTGCCCGGGGGGGCGGACAAGAAGCAGTGCCTGCAAGCCAGACCCCCGGAGAGGAGCTGGCTGGAGGGAAGGGGTCTGTAAAGCGCCGGGACGCAGCACTTACCCTGCCATGCTGCAGCTTGCCCAGTCTCAGCCTCTCCATCCCCTCAACGGCACCTTTACTCCCGCCCGCATCCTCTCCTGGCAAAGGACTGGGAATGATGAAAGCTCCTTGCCACAGCCCCATCCTGCGAGGCCCAAAGAGAGCTCTGCTCCCTTTGAAGTTGCTTTCAAAGGCTCTCAAAATGAAGACGAACATGGTTTTGATTTGCAGTTTCTTTTACAGCATTATAAAAACAGCTGCGAACTCGAACCAGAGACATAAAATAGCAGGCGGCACGCTGTTCCGTGCGGGGAAAGCCAAGCCCGGCCGGAGCTGCCGCCAGCTCCCGCCCTCAGCATCACCTCGGGAGGGAGGCAGTCCCAGCCGAAGGGTGCTGGCTGGTCCTGCAGGCTCAGCACCAATGGGCACCCTCATGGCCCCTGAGCCGCAGGTCAGCGAGGGGGACTGGTCAGGCAGCCCTGAGAGCAGCCCAGCCCCCCGAGCTGCTGAGCCCCGAGGCTCAACATGAAATTCCCCTTAGTCTGAAAGATGCCAGGGAAGCGGAGGCAGCAGAGATGGCTGGACTTGGCTTACCCGTGTGCAGGATGGTCTCGCCCCCAGCCACAAAGGTGCTGCTGCACAGTGCCCTGCTCCTTGGTGGGCTGCGGGCGCCCGGCACAGCCTGGCATACTCACTCCCTATCTCCGTTTCTCTTCCCCTGGCAGGCAGCAGGGAGGCCGCCTTCGTCTACGCCATCTCCTCGGCTGGAGTGGTCTATGCCATCACGCGGGCATGTAGCCAAGGGGACCTGAAGGCCTGCAGCTGCGACCCGCTCAAGAGGGGCCGCTCCAAGGATGAGCGCGGGGAGTTCGACTGGGGCGGCTGCAGTGACAACATCAACTACGGGATTCGGTTTGCCAAAGCCTTTGTAGATGCCAAGGAGAAGAAAGTGAAGGATGCCCGGGCGCTGATGAACCTGCACAACAACCGCTGCGGGAGGATGGTGAGTGCAGCCCCCGCAGCCAAGACCAGTGCCTGGCCAGCCGTCCCACCGGGACCCCCTGCAAGGGAATGGGCAGTGGGAGCAGCTTGGGCATAGGAGCAGGACCCTGGGTGGCCGTGGAGCACAGGTCCTGCTGCAGGTGGGGGCAGGACGCTGCCCTGCCTTCCCAGTGCCCCCCTGCACACTCTGCCCAGTGAGCAGCCCTGTGGGGATGGCAGGACGCTGCTTACCTTTGCCCCCAGCACGTGTCCTTGCCGATACTGGCATGGGAATACACAGCACCCCTCTCCCGGTAGGAGCCCCATCCCGCACAGGTGAGGGCTGATAAGCTGCACCAGGGACGAGCAGACCTGGGTGCGATGTCTGATGCCCAGGGTGACCGCTGGTCCTCATGGCATCCCTCTTCCCACAGGCTGTGAAGCGTTTCCTGAAGCTGGAGTGCAAATGCCACGGGGTCAGTGGCTCCTGCACACTAAGGACTTGTTGGCTGGCGATGTCAGATTTTCGGAAAACAGGAGATTATCTAAGGAAGAAATACAACGGGGCCATCCAGGTGACGATGAACCAGGATGGCACTGGCTTCACAGTGGCGAACAAGAACTTCAGGAAGCCCACGAAAACAGATCTGGTGTATTTTGAGAACTCACCTGATTACTGTGTGATGGACAAGTCAGCAGGTAAAAACTAAAGCTCCAGTCATTGCCTAAAACCAGCTTTTCCTCCCCTCCTGACAGGCCAGCAGCTCCCAACCAGTCCAGCCTGGCAGGGATGCTTTGGGATGCCAGCTCCCCCACTGAACCCCAGTCCCTGGTGGTGGGGTTGTGCCACGGGGGGTCACCCAGACCCTCAGTGGGTGTCGGTGCTCACTGGAGCACTGGGTCCCCACAGCACCTCACGCCTGTGCAGACAGGACTGGGTTTGTCCAAAATCTCCAGGCTTTACACCAAAGATCCAAACCCATTCAGGCCTCTTGTAATGAATGTAGCGCAGTGTTTCCTCAGAGCCTTTCTCCTGCAGAGCAAAGCTCCCTTAAAATAAGCAATAAAGAGCTCATTTCGTGTGGCAGGCTGCTGGCTGCTCCTCTGAACACAGCCTGAGGCTGGGACAAGAGCAGGGAAGGCGGCGTCAGGGCTGCTCGGCTCCTGCAGAGAAGATCAATGGTTTCCCAGCCTGTGGCATCCCCAGGTCGGGGCTTCGCAGTAGCCGTGCAGGCTCGGTGGGGAAGGCAGCACATGCTCCCGCTGCCCTTCAGTGAGCCCTTAGCCCGAGCAGAGGGGGCATTTCTAGCTTTGCCAGCTACAAAGCCCGGCTTGGCAGGCATACACTGCTCCAGGGCCCCCCCTGTGCACAGAAGGGCTACAGAGAGCCCGTGTCCCACCCCCGCTCTTGCACTCTGGGCAGCAGCGGGTGCAGGCTTCAGCAGTGGGTGTGGGGAAGTGGCCATGCAGAGGGTCACCAAAGCCGCGTCCCTGGCCAGGCTTGCTGCCCACGCTGCAACCCATGCCCTTAAAGCAAAGCAAGCACAGGCGCCGCAACCTCTTCCCTGCAGCCTGTGCCCAGCCTTTGGAGGCCACGCTGTGGAGCCACGCTGTGGCACGTGCTGTAACAGACACACTGAGATTTCACCGCTGCTAAGGCAGTCGTATCCCAGGTCTCCACTGCAGATGGTAGATACCCAATCTTACCGCTGCCAACAACTGGGGGGTGGAGGAAGCATTTGAACAAGACAGAGGAGGAACACCCTGACCCGCTCTCGCTTCCTTTTCCAGGCTCCCTGGGCACGGCCGGTCGCGTGTGCAACAAGATGTCCCGCGGGACGGACGGCTGCGAGGTCATGTGCTGCGGGCGGGGGTACGACACCACGCGCGTCACTCGTGTCACCAAGTGCGAGTGCAAGTTCCACTGGTGCTGCGCTGTGCGCTGCAAGGAGTGTGAGGACACTGTGGACGTGCACACGTGTAAAGCACCCAAACGGGCCGAGTGGTTGGACCAGACCTGAGGAGATGGGAGCACAGAGGGAAGAGTCCACTGCCACCCCCCCTTGCAATTTTTTTTAAAACCCTGTGCCCTGAGGGCCATGACATTCTGGGAGCTGTAGTTCAACTGCATGGCTTTTATTTAATTAATTCTGCAAAGCACTAAAGAAAGGACTACATTTCCCAGGAGGTACTGTGGACCCTTCTATTTGCTCAGCAAAACTAATCCCCTACCTAGGAGGAGTCCGCAATCCTTGCTTAAACTGTGAAACTGCTGTTGCCCATTGTTCTCTTTGCAAAGGGACGGTGCAACCGATACGGACTTGGAGGACAGATCGTTGGGATGCAATGGCTGAGGAAACCTGCACCTCCCCAGAGAATTTATGTTGCAGAAAAGTTTCACCAGCAAAAACCACTAGTTCAGAATAATCCACTCTTGCAAAAAGCATTCTTGCTTTTGTTTTTTTGCAAGGCCAGAGGGTGTTATGAATCCGTAAGACAGTTCCGTGATCCCCGTGTTTCCCTCAAGCGGACCCAGCACACCACCCCCAGCCGCACTGCTGACCCCGCTGAGCAAGAGCAACCTCTGCACGAGGCTTCTCCTCGTCTCCCCAGCGAAGGTGACAGGCGGAGCTGTAAATCGGAACTGAACCTGAGTGACTGCACAAAGACAAGGGCCACCCCTAAATGTTCGCAGACACAGAGGGCTAGAGAAAGCAAACAAAATCTGTGAACTTACTGGTAGGTTCTGAAGTCAACAGATACAACAGCATCTCTGTAAAACTCACTTGTACGTTGTGTATACTGCATATTATTTTAAGTCAAAATTCATTATAAACCTATATCAGAAAATGATGTTCTTTGCTTTTTGAATTCCTACACACCCAGCTGGGCACTTCCCCCAGAGCGGGAGTCAGCCCGCAGCACACAGCATTTCTTCTACCTGCTTGCCTGCAGCTCCCGCGGTCCTAAAGCACAGACCTCCCCCGCCCCGGGAGTTACCTGCTGTTTCCCACAAAGCGGAGCCATGGCATCCAGCGTGCAAAGCCCCAGCGGAATCCTTCATAAGCAGTAGCACGCTCCAGGACATCTAATGACATAGCACTGGGTCGAGCAGGAGATGCTAGATTAGCTTCCAAACCTTTCCCGGAAAAAAAAACCCAAACCAAACACCCGAAACTTAAAACTATCAACTGAAATTGAAGCTGATGAGAGGAGGGGCAGGCAGCTGCAGAGCTGCCAGTAGATATGTTACAGAGACCAACCCCTCTCTTCTCTAGAAATTTCCTCAATTCTTCTTTCCCCCAACTTGGGCAAGCAGTGATTACAAAGATGCTTTATTTAGTGTACAGATATTTTACAGAGTCTGGTCAAAAGGTACCAATCCACACAAACAGACTTAATGTACAAGTAAGACAGTGGAACCTGCAAAATAAATTGTAAAAAAAAAAAAATTTACCTTAATCATTGCAATTCCTGTGCACATGCTGAAGCTGATAGGGGTGCTTTTACACTTCCCTCCCAGAGCTCGGCTGCCCATTGCCCCGGGCAGGCTGTGCTTGCTCCCTGACCCAGGAAAAATGTTGTTAGTTTTCCTAATGTTGATCGTCGTCATGCTGATGGGTAGGTAAGGACATTTCACACACTCAAAGCAAGTTTTCATGAGAGTTATAAGCTTACATCAACAATGGGAAAAGACAAGTCAACAGTAACATTCACCTGTAAATACTTTTAACTGGGGTCTGCTTTCACACTGCTATTGCTGCTAGAGGGGCTGTCAAAGCTCTCCGAGGAGTCGGGGTTTTCTCCCAGCAGCAGCGAGATGTGTGGGCAGAGGGAGCTGAGCAGGCTACAACTGCAATGTCTGAAGGAAGGTCAAAGCAGCAGGATGGGATTAAGGCAAAGAAGATTATTCTGGTCCTAAAACACCCATCGGCTACTGCACGAAGAACATCTCTGAATGGGGATTTTACCCAATGGCCCTAGGAAATATTAGTTTAAGTGGTGAGAGAAAACCACTTTGAAAACCGCTTTGATGGGAACTGCTCAAAGAATTTAAAGAGTCTGCCATGGGCCAGATTAGAGCACCTTAATCTGTGCCAGACCACCAAGATTGCTCATACAGAAAAAGGACCTTCAGCAGAGCTGCTGCAGAGCCACGGACAAGCAAAAAGGTGACGTTTTAACAGAGCTCTTAAAAAAGTTACAGGAATCCCACCTCCCCGCTGCCTAACCCGTTTCTTACAGAATTAAACCATCTCCCTTTTGAATCCCGTACTGACAGCACGAGAGGGCTGAGCAGCACTTTTCACCCCCTCTGCTCTTGCAGAACTTGCACTCAAGCTGGTGTTTTACCTGGGAGGCTCCTGGGTCTCACCCCAGGCCCTTCGAAGCTCTCTGAATTTCAAGGAGAGGCAATTTCCCCAAAGATTTGCTCCGTCTTGGCTGTGCCGAGGAATGCTGACAGGTGAGCGGGAGGTCTGAGCCAGGCCAAAGGCATTTCAAGCCTGCCGTAGCACAGCGTTCGTCAGCATGCAGGCTAATCTACCAGGAAGAGCTCCCTCATTTATCTTCATTACTGCTCCACCTACCATCAATTTACGACAGACTTTAAAAAAATGCTGCCCCCTCGGCAATCAATCCAAGCCTCCCTCCCAGAGCAGGACACGCTCTGTGGGCTGGGAGGGACCCAGTGCCTGGGGACCTGGGGTCAGCCGTCAATAAACATTTCTTCCTCTCCAGACGACCCCTGGGAAGTGTCTTCCAGCAGAAATACTGCTCCGTAGCAAATCTGTAGGCCCACCTGATGAATGACACCTTAATCAATGGCTGCTGCCAAAATATGTCTTCCCTTTGAATGCAGATGTTGAACATTCTAAAACGAAGGAGAAAACTCCTGAGGCCAGGCTGTCTTGGGTTTGACTTCCCCCCTTCCCATACCATCACTGAGATACTAAAACTGGATGCCTTCAGCACTTTGTAGAATAACCGCAGCTGAGAAGGCAACCCTCCATAGTCCTGTTGGGTCCACTGCCACGATGGGACTCCCTGCCCGGCTGCCTTCCCCTGTCACAGCACAGCAGTAAATCAGAGGACTAAAAATTCTTGGAAGCAAGTACCAGTATTACAGAAGCACCTGGAGGAGCAGACATGGAGACAGCCTGACGATCTCGAGTCTACCCGACAGAAGAGGTGAGCGTTTCTTCTGCAAAGGGCTACGCAAGACTGCACTTGCTTCTTGTTTATTAACAAGCAATTAGCAAAAGCACAATGCCTGGCAATCAGAAATACACTGGTTAGCGAGAGCTAACTCCCAGTGCTTGTGCAAGAAGACATCCCATTGCGGGCTGAGGGAAATTCAGTCTATGTCTTCCCGCAGATAAGCCCTACCGAAGCTCCCCTTCAGCACACTCATCCTCAGCAAGCAGATGTTTTCCATCTATAAACGTTTATGAAGGCTGCAGTCTTGTCAGGGAACACTCAGTTCCTCTCACAAGCCCCTCAAGTTACCTGCCTAAAACGTGCAGTGAGCCTTTTATGCAAGACCATCTTCTAATTATCCTCCAGTCAAAAGCATGTCTGAACTCAAGGACAAGGAGCAGAGTTAATTGCTTAATGAGCTTCTGAATAAATTACCTTCTCTGAAGAAGCTGGACAGGGCACACAAGAGGAGGTAGAAAGCATTGGCAACATGGGATCCACACAAACTCGGGGTGTTCTCTCCACTAAACCACGCGCGAGTGAGAGTGCGCCTTAGCCCAGGCGACACCACCGTTTTTCTGGATGGATGTAGTGATAAGATCGATTAAGTTGTTGACCCCCAGCAATGCAGAGCGTATACACTGCTCAGCTACACCCCAGTCCTAAAGCCCCCTTGTCGCTGCCATGTGCCCTTTCTCTTCACCGCCATGTTCATACCTACACAAAAGGCTTTTCTCGCGTACGTGTGCCAGTGACAGCGTGCTCTGTGGGGGTCATCTGCTGTAACAGGTCCAGCTCTCAGGGACAGATTTATTGGGGCATTTTGAGTAACATTTGCATAACCCATCAAGATCTGTGTGGGAGCTTTCACATCCCTTATTACTGAAGCCGAGTCACGGAGGGCTGCTCCAGCTAGCAGCAAGGGGGTTACTGCTCTGGAATCTCAGCTGATGAGTCAATGCAGGAGAATGCAATAGTCACATACTGTGTCACACTGTTTTATAACTGATGATAGCCTAAAGCCAAATTAGAAAAGAAACCAAGAGGTTCTTAAGAGAAGGGTCCGACCTGATGAGGCCACGGTATGATTGCACAATTCAATGCATCCAGAGTAAAAGGAAAATGTCACTGGCCAGAAATAACCAAAGCAAGAAGATCCCCAATGGAGAAACATACTCATCTTCGTGGATGCACCCTTACTGATGCAATAAGTGTGGGTGTGTTATCTAGCTTTCCCTAATGACCAGACTCACCGAAGGGCCTACCAAAAATACAATACAACAATCGAAGCTGGAAACGAGCAAAATTCCAAGCGCATGAGCAGCATCCCTGATCACTGTCTTCTTCCTACAGTGCTAAGGGCTGGGGCATGCAGAGCACGCCCCACTTAGGAGGCTCAAGAAAGGGAGGAGGGAGCCAGGAGACTAGAGACAAGAGCTGGAAACTGAAGCCGCCTTTCCTCTCTCTCCACCTTTATTAGAAGTTGGGTGAATTCAGACCACAGAAGACTGAACACAGAAGCCCACTATGATTGCTACTGTCAATGTGACCTGATGTTTAGAGGAGATTTTTGACCCATAAGCAGATGATCAGAATAGCTCGCATGTCACCTATGCAGCCATACAGCCTTAACTGCAGAAGAGAGAAGGGGAGTCTGTCTGTCCTTTTTAACAGCAAAACAGGGCAAGCTGGGTACTACTCGGAGGCTGGTAGAGTATGAACCCCATCTGCTCTCTCTGCCCTTGCTACCAATGCTGTCCTCTGCTAAGAATACAGCATCAGTGCACATCTGCTCCCTACCTCCACAGCTGGTCCCATTCTGAAATCTCAGCACCGCCTCATGTGGCTCCCAACCACACACCCCATATATTAGTAGTCTGGGAGGTGCATCTCCCCTCAGTGTGTCATCTCTGGGCAGGGGGAAGGGCAAAATTAATTTATGTCTGTACGAGCCCCGTACATACGTCTCCTTTTCTCTAAGGGAGTTTGCTCTCATATTTAACCTCTTCATCCTGCTGGCACTGGAGGCAGATGATGCAGTTTGTAGAGAGGTGCAGGCACTTCACTCTCCCCCTCCCCCTGGAATCTTCCTCTCACTTGTGGTCCTTGGGATTCACCCAATGTTTCTCAGAAAAAAAGAGGACCTCAAGACAAGTATGCATTTAATAAGCAGTGAGACAAATAAGCTCCAGTTATCCCAGCAGAATTACAACACCAGAGAACAATTTTCTGCATTCCTCTGAAGGCCTGAAGGAACCCAATTGCCTGCTCTCAGCCTAAATAGGTACCAGACACCAAGTGCTCCATAAGCAAACAGAGCCCCCAAAGTGCAAAAATGAAATAAGTAAAAAGCTTCACATTACATATAAACCAGCCGTTTGCACCTTGTTATTAATGGCCTTGACTATGACCTTTAAACCCTGCCTTGCTCAGAGTCATGGATCTACGAGCCTTGGCACCCTCACAACAATTCCAGGACGAGGAGCAGGGAATAAACAACCCTGGCCCACTCCGGAGGAGATGCGGGAAGGGAACTGGCCTGCGACAAACCTGTACGAGAAGCACTCCAGTGCAGCAGCCAGGGCTAAGAGGTGACCATCTCCACTATGAATTTGTCAACATAACCTCAGTGACCAGGGTTTCTGACGGCATGAAGAGTCCTGTTGCCACATATATGCATGCATTACTAGCTTTTATGCATGTATCTATCCCTAGTTTCAAAGCACGAAGGGCTCACAGCATGGTAAATAACTGCAAGAGGGCTCATTCCCTGGAGGATAATTCTGATGTGGATTATAAGCCCACATGAACTGGAGTTGCCTCAAGCAGACCCTGTTATGCAGAAATATTTTAGTCTAAACTGCCTTGCCACTGCTTTAAGAGTTTTAGTATTATAATAGCGCCAATAGCCAGTGGAAAGTTTTATCCCTTGAAAGCTGTTCAGTACAAAGTCATCACCTCTGGAGATGACCCTGCAACACCAGCGGCTGGAGAGTGCTCTGGAGACACGCACATGCTTGTCTTGCCCTTGTATCCTTCCCTGGGCAGCTGGTACCAGCCACTGCAGACCTCTGGTAGCACCACTGTACCGTTACGATACACTGGATTGAAACGCTCCTACAAAGGGGCCAGTTACAGACTGAAGCCATGGCCATCACTCTTCCAAACTGATTAATTCCTCAGATAAAGTAGGTACATGGTAATAGTACACCTGATGGACATTTGTCAGGCTCAAAGGATTAGTGTGTCTAAATGACATCAAATAGCCAATAGCATTTAGGTATTAACTTCCAAATACTTAATTTAAAGTCAGCCAACATTAGAAAGTTGGTTCGATAACAAACCACGCTTGTGTGATCTCTCCAGATGCATATGCAATAAAAGTCCTGATCCACAAAGATCTTTAGACACTTCATTAAAATCACTGGTAAGATAGGGCAAATTCACACAAGAATTTAGTTGCCTAATTGCCTCACAAACAATAGCTTTACTCTCTGTGATAACACTTCCCTCTTTCCTTCCCTTCCTGTCCTTTTGGGAGATTACTTCTGGAAAAGTAAGAGGTTGGCAGGAAGAAATGCAGCATTCCTCTTCCTGGACATTCTGATCAAAAACTAATCTGTCATGCCATGGTGAGACACTGCGAGCAACAAAAAAACCCCAACAAACCAAACCTACCCCAAACTCAAATCCTGCCTAAATGAATCAAAAAGACTGTAATTATGCTGTTTTACAAATACACATATTAGCATCAGGTATATAAATAAATGCTGATTTTCAAGTTCCTTGACTTTCACTGGCTACTCTGAATGAAATGAAAATTTGAGAAGTCTACTGACATCCCATACAGCCTCGTGGAAAGGGTTTTGCCATCCCAATGGCTCTAAGGTCACCCTAGCGCACGTGTCAGGGAAATGGCAACAATCAGTGCTTATCTGTCCTGAGTCATAATTGTCTTATATATATATATATACACACACACACACACACGCGCGCGCAACTTAATTGCACGTGGATTGATATGGTATTACTATGGTATGGATCAAGTGGTGAGTCCCTGCTCCTAAGCAGCAAATGAATGTTCCTATAAAGCATGAACAATCCTGCTAGGAAATCATACAGAGAGCTCCTCCATCCTCAAGAATTACTGGCACTTCTAGAGAGACAGGAAGATTTTCATTACATAGCCTGTTGCCAGCTATACTTTCAGCATAAGCCCATCCCCTTTCTGTTACTGTTATGTCAGGGGAGGACAGTGAAAGAAAGCAGCTCTTGGGATGATACATGGGAGGCAGTGCTTCATTTATAACCCCACACAAATGCTGGAAAATGTTCAACTTTAAAAAGCATTAGGTTGGTTACCTTACGGGCCCCTGCGGACCAAGAAGTGAAATTACATGAACACAACATATCTATTAATCACCACAATGATTCCACAGTGAGAAACAGCCCCAATGGCATACATTCAACTGGAAAGAAAGTTGAGAAAATTACCTACTAGTAGTTAGGCAACTCAAAAAAATTTGGTAGTACCTTTCTGTAGGGCTCCCCTCTTGACTCCTCAATGAATTCAAGTATTTAACTTGGATTAAAGCCCAGTCAATAGAAATATACAGTGGAGAGTAACAATGGCATTTCTACTTGAACACGTGTGTTTCCTCTCAGCCAGAGTTACAAATAAGCTACACTTATATGAGATGCATAGGTGACTGTCCACTTCATAGTGCTTTGTTTACAAGGTAAAGAAGGATTTAGAAAAGAAAAAAAAAAAGAAAAAATCATTCTCAGTCTTCTGCGTCAAGATAGATTACAGGTCAATTCAAATTGACCTGTAATTGATTGATTTAGGTATTAGTTCAGAGAATAGAGTAGGCTACAGCAAACTTCTTCCATCCAAGATTTAGAAACTAGAATAATTTACACCACCTTTGAAAGAAGCCATTAACATTGTGGATTACATCAATCCTTCACAAAGATCAGTGAAGATTAAACATGTAAAATCTCCCTAGTTATTATGGGTAAGTATATGTGTTTATCTGTAAAATGTAAGATGACGGACAACTTTTCATGTGCTCAGAATTAGCGTTTATCCACAAGCCTGTGCTATTTCTATCATTTCCACTTCTAAGAAGCCTTGGCTAACATGACCCTGCTTCCTCAATGCCGAGCAGCAGACCCAAATGTGAAAAAGTAGACATTTTCTCTAATGGGGGAGAGTGGAAATGGAGGTCACACCAATTACCTCAAACCACTTGGCTGCCACAGCCATCTTTTCACCTTTGCCGTAAACAAACCCTTGTGGCTGGTCCGTATATGAAGCAATTCCTTCGAAGAGTGCTCCACATCTCAGTTCTCTTCAAGTCTTGATATCAACAACGACAGTACTTTAGAGTAACACTTGAAAAGTTCAGGTCTCCCAAAAAGACTCCCGTGCAGATATTACAATCACTTTTGGCAGTTTCAGAAACCATCCTGTTCTTCAAGGTAAAGCGGTTTGAAAGACAAAAGATGCACAATTAAATCTAAAGAAGTAACAATATGAAACAGAGGAGTTTATACTACCATTTCCTTGTGTAATGCAAGCTTACAGGATACAGAAGAAACAAATCTTTGTTTGCATACTATAATCTATATTAAACAGACGCTTAAGAAGTCAACAAATTCAATGTGTTAAGAAGCAACCTTTTAATAAAGAAAGCAGAACCATACTTTGCTGTTAACAAATATTTTGAAAAAGGCTTATAAAATTAAATCCAAGCCAATTATCTGGTGCATCTGCAGCTGAGAAGGAAGTGTCAATACTCCAAACATCTGCTCAGTTTGTGTCCTCTCCTTCCTTACAGAGGAAGTATTAGCTTCCAGTTGTACAAGTGATTAAGAGAGCAATAAGGTATTGCTCAACAAAAACTATTTTCTTAGATTATTACAGACTAAGGCCAAAGAAGAAATTCTTATGTTAAGCACCATTACCGACATGGAAGCCTGTCAAAGATACCAGTTTGAATAGCACAGCTTTCTTCCTTGCCCCCCACATCTAGGGGTCAGCTAACCACTGGGGGTGAGGCTCGTGAGAACAATGAATTCTAACCATCATGGAAAGCACACTCCAGTCACACCGGAATTGACTGATGCCAGAGACTGGACAGCAGGAAGACCTCGACGTTTTCCATAATGAAGCCGAAGGGTGAAGAGTCCCAAAGCACTAGAAGGAACAGAACACAACAACAACAAAAAATTAGCTCAGTTTCAAAACCAACGTCCTTTTACAGGCTCAAGGTATGAACAAGAAACCACCCTGTATCTTTCCCTCAAGGCAACAGAGCTATGATCCCCTCAATGCTGACGCCATGAAATAGGCTTGTAGTAATCATTAAATATTAGTCAAGACACACAAAAGAAGGAAAAAAAAACCCTGGAAGCCATGGCTCCAGCCTTGTCCACTCACCCCCCGTGCCCCCCGGCGTGGTCCACTCAGCTGGAGGCCAGAACGCTGGGAGCACTCACAGGCCACAGCACCCGCAGCACCTAGGCAGAAGCAGGACGGGTTAGGACGGCGTTTCTCTGTGCTACAACTCTTCCAGCTGCTCTGAGCACTGCGCCTTCAGTGTTGAACAGACTGGGGAGGAGGGTAGCGTATTTTCTTGGATATTCAGGCATGGATTATTTATAGGTCATCGACTCAAACGTGTGAAAACTGAACAGACCATCCACCAAGACTGGCCCATGCTTCCAGACAGGATCCATATTCTAGATGCCATCTAAACAGTTCCAGAAATAAAGATTAGGCTAAAACAAATGGTGCAAACTCCCCTGCACCTTCTGAACCCATCCCCCAAGTATTCCGCTGGGACTTGTGTTATCCTCATACAAACCCTCTTTTCATGAGGCAGCAATGACAGGACTCATTTACTTTGAGGGTTTTACTTTGGCCCTCCTGGCTTCTATCATAACCTCAAATATTACATTAAAAAGGCTTTTAAAACATAACATTCACAGCAGCGCAGGAGCTTTTCGTTGCAGCTAGCTTCTTCCCTGCCTGTTTGCGTGTGGCACCTTCACATTAAGTGCATGAGTTAAGATGTAGATTAGCAAGGCAAGAAACCTTTGCCCTTGGCATCGACACTCAGCTGTGACAGGAAACTTCAGGCTTTTTTTCTATGAAGTGTAGAACCACTCATTACACATTGGCCGGGAAGTGCACATCTCCAAACTATACACATTTTCTCTTAGATAAGCAAAAGACTCAAGTGTTTATAAATATGAAAAGTTCAGCAGCTGGCTAAAAAGTTAATTCTCCAGTCTCACTTAATGAGCTTTGGGGAAAGTGGTAGGGGGATTTGTTCAGAAAGTAAAGCAGAGTGTCACAGAAAGCAGGACTTGCCAGACGCAGCTCTGTTTAGTCCTATTTTCTGTCTCTAGATGGCTGCTATCAGCAAAATGGCAAGGAATCCTCTAATGGGGAGCTACAGAACAACCAGAATGAGAAATGTTTTCTCCTAATCTTGCAATCATAAAAATTAGCCAATTTTCAATTTAAGTCCCATGACTTCTTTCTTTGTTGTGAAAATATCAAGCAATCCATATCAAAACACTTTGGAACATGGACTGTCTTAGGATTTTGTCCAATTCCCTGAACAAGGAAGTGGTTTTCAGTAGGATTTAGCAGAACACTGCTGCAATATTTTTTCAATACTTTAATATTAACTAATACTCATGTATTCCAGTAGCACAAGGTTCGGACTTAAAAAATGGGATTGATTTGCTCGGAAAGTAAGCACACTGGTTGCTTTCAGGAACTTCTGAGAAGACTATTTACAGTGCCTGCTGTCACTCTGCATCTCTAATTTTCTTGAAGGCAGACTTCTCGATGTCTTTATAAGATACTACAGAAGGAATTGCGCAACATCACTTTCGCAAGATGATACATAGCTACCCAGTACTCCAGCTATATAGTTATTAAAAAATAAAAATTCATACTGAATGGAAAAAATAATCAGACCCTTTTGTCTGCAGTTTCAACAGAAGTTGTTTTATGTAACAGAATATTTTTCAGCTTGCTCAGTGACTGTCTAGGTTATTGTCACCCCTTTTGCGTACCTCCTTCCTTCTGTCGCTTATTGAGAAAATTCTGAACAGCAGCTACTTAAGAAACAGAGCTGTCTCTGATGATCAAGAACAGAGTGATTCTCCAAGAGATCAGAAATCTAGCTGAAACCAACAGCAAGGCTGAGTTCTTACCCACTGAGAGCGACTGCACTCATACTGCAGGTCATACGGAGCTCTCTACCACTGCCTATTCCACTGTCCTCACCTGCACTGACTCACACGGTACATCTTTCCTTAGTCAAAGAATATTAAAAAGTCTGAGTTCAAGAGAACTAACAAGCCACAGTTGGCTCTAACTGGATCCGTAAATGCTAAACACTTCTGCCAGCACCAGTCCCTAGTGCCTGCAAACCCTTCCACCTGTGCAAGACAACGAAAATCCCTCTGGCGCCTGGTCCCATGGCCAGGGAGCGTGGAGGCAGGACTGCCTCCCATTCCAGAGGGAGCCGACTCACAGCCGGTGCCAGTGCTCAAGTCTCTGTTGATGGTGTATTATGCTGTATACATTGGAACTAGTAAATGCTTCAATGTGATTTTTGGCCACTTGGAATATTTTTAGCAATTTGCCAAGATTTACCCTGTGATTTATTATGGAGGAAACAAACTCAAGCACTAACAAATGAAAATATGTAAACTCTGACTTTTCAAGTCAATAGAAAGGTATTCAACTTCTTAAAACCCTTTGGAGGCATGCACTTCGCTGTAGATTCAATTGCTGGAAACAACAGTTTGATTAAGAAGCAACTGAAACGTAATCTAAATAGTCATATTTAAGTCACTTAGAGATTTATAGTGAAAAATTCCATATACACAATACTTTCCAATTGTCATTCCTAGAACTGTGTTCTAGATTTGTTGGAAATTCAACAATTTGTTGGAAATATATTTTGTATCGCTTTTTCACTAAGGCCAAAGCACTCCAGGTATCTACCATCTGGAACTTTATTATCTCAAATTACTATATTTAATAAGTTAAAACACAGTTATTATGAAAAAATACTTGAAATAATGAAATACACAGGAAAAAAAAATTCATTTAGAAAGCTTAAAGCACTGAAATTACCTGCAGATATAACACTAGATACAGCAAATAGTAATTGTTTTATTACAGTATCCTTGGGTGGAGAGGCGGGTGTCATTAAAGAGAAGGTAAGCTTCCATTTTCAGTATGAAAATTCAACTAGATGCTACTGCCACATACCTCCAGAACACAAAAGATAATGCTTTATAAAGCGTTAGCAGCCATCACAGCATTATCTATAGTTAAAATACTGAAGCAATCTATGAGATTGCTTTATAATTGCTTTATACACAAGAGATAATGCTTTATAAAGCATTAGCAGCCATCACAGCATTATCTATAGTTAAAATACTGAAGCAATCTATGAATAAAATTGGAAGTGTTAGTTTGATATTGAATATCATTGTTTCTTACAAGTTTTCTGAATGCTTCTGAAAACATCAGGAATGGGATCAAGAGTACAATAATCTAATAATTAAAATAAGGAAGAATATTAGTCATTAGAGTATGATTGGGAGTTAACATTAATTCTATCTAAAATAGCAGAATACTGGAAGATGGTATTTCCTTCTCAGCTGTCAATCTCAAGAGTTTAATACAGAATTCACTTCTTGTCTGTTTATCTCAATACACAGTTTCCACTTTTGCCAGTATTAAGCCAGCACAGTGAGTGGCAAAAAACCCTTTGTCTGTGCCTGCCACCACTGTGACTTGGTTGGTGGAATGATGTGGCAATATGCATGCTTCTTGATCATCCTTTCAGCTGAATAGACACTATCCATCCTTTCCTATAGAAAATAAGTGAAATAAACACACTGCCAAGTGACCAAACCCTGGGAGTGTTTCCCCCACATTTGGACATGTCACTTGACATTCAAAATGCCATTATGCAAAGCCAACTAACTCGTACAAAGTCTTTTTTGGTTCAAGAAACCCAGCAGAGGACTTCACCAAGCAATTCTTTGTTAGCATAACATTTGACCTTGTATCTCTTTGGAAATCATACAACTTTGCTAATGCAGTCCTTACAGAATTAATCAAGCAGATAGTTAGACCCTAGTTACTATGAACCCAGCCAATTATGAGCAGCACTGAAATTTGTCACTGGCATGTCCAACTACATTTTCCAACATAAAGATCAACAGAACTGTGTGGAAATGAGGCCCCACTCTCAGACCTGCATGACTTGGACGCTGTAGACTAGAATCGCTAGCAAAGCCAACGCTTTTAGGAACAAAGTATTCTTAAGAAAAAAGGCTTACCTCCCGGGTCTCCATTACCTGCTGCATTAAAACAGCAAGAAAGCATAACACCTTTCACCCTCTATTTTGACTAGCAAAGCTAGAATAAATGATTCATTGAGAGTTCAGAGCTCTTTATTTGCCACTCCACTCTACTGCATGAGATCCATAGTTCCATAAAGGCCAAATATACCACATGGCTTAGTTTGAAAGTGAGGAGGGGAAGCTGCCTATGCAGCTTCTCCCTCTGTCAAAGAAAGACAGCACAGCTTTCAGCATCCAGGGAAAGATGTCAAGGTTACAGCCAGAAGCATTATTAACAGATAAGCAAGGAAAAGAAACCCTAAGAAGAGCAGGGCAGAGAGAAGGAGAAAGGAGATGGGCACAGAAGACACCCATAAGAACAAATGGCTCAACAGCAGACATATTTAGATATATTTAAAAGCAGCACAGATTAGAAACGTATCTAGCTAAAAGCCTGATTGACAATTTCTATCCTTGAACAGGTACTCAAATGACAGAACTGTGGTCACTGAACATGTTCTCCATTTAGTAACTGGAACCAGATGAGATATAAAACCATTGGTCTGGTTCCCAAAAGGCAAGTTGCAACTAACTAACTTCTGAACATGGCTTGGAAGTTAACAATTGCTTTACCCCTGTTCTCGTCTGTTCCATTCACATCATGCTACTAGTTTCCAATGCTCAGCAAGAGACCTGTTTTTCCTGCAGTCCAGCCTGCCTTTTACTCACTTCTCAAAATCTCCAGTCAACAATTTTTTTTTTTTTTTTTTTTGAGGCTCTCGCACTGCAGTCTCCCACTTCTGTGAGAATAAAATCCATACTCAAAGTGCTCTGTGGCAAAATTTCTCTGGGGCTGAAATGCTGCTCTCTCACCATAAGAGTGCAAATTAAAGCCATGGTATGTTATAGTAACAGGTCACCTTCTCATCAAAATAGACATTTTGCCCAAATTTCAAGAAGTGTTTGTCACTAACTAGATTCTTACAAAAGGAGATAAAATAATTCATGCCACACATGCATAAGACTGACTACAGCCTACTTCACCATGGACCTCGAAACTCCCAATAAGCCCCATGACAGAGACAATACTTACAGCTTTAGCAAAAATGACCATCAGCTCAGGGAACTGGTGCGTGAGGAGGGCAAGCATTGCTGAAAATGAACATAGGCCTGCTGTGAAATGGATAAAAAAGGGAAGTTCCTTCTGTGGGTAAACGGAGACTTCATGAAATGCTGAAAGAAAAAAATGAAGAATGTTGACATTTGACAATCGAGGACAGTTTTCTGCATTATTTACACAGTCTTGTAACTCAGTTCTAGACTTTCAGAAGGAATAAGTGTGGACTCAAGGCTATTGTGCAGCACATTAGGTCCCAGTTCTTAAAAGTCTCAAAAATTTTTCCCCTACATTAAATGGTTGTCTTCATTATTAATAGTCATTACATCTTTCTCTCCCCAGTCTTCTTTTTCACTTGCATGCGCTTTATTTTTGAAGCATTTCATTAGGCTTAGTTTTTGGTACCTACTCTTTTAACAGGACAGAGGGAAGAACTGTAAAATTCACAAGCTGTCAAAATTACCTAGACCAATTTAAACAATTCAGGTGTTTTCAACCCTCTGAAGCATTAATCTTGTTACCTGAAGAGAACAGCACCTCTCCCCATCCTAGAAGCAGCTCAGCAAGTACAAAACCACCATCATGTTATATATACATGCAAGGTAGCTCCTTAATATTTTTCAAAGATTTCTGGTTGGTAGGCTACAGTAAATTTTTTTCAGAGCAGCTGACAGAGTAGACCTCAAAGAAAACAGTACCAGGACTAGGTTATAAATTCTGTACATAGCAGCTCCTTGCAATTTCCAATCTATGGTAACAAAACCAAAAGAAGGTGATTAGACAGGCTAAGGGCTGGCATATGGAGCTTTCAGCACTCAAGACACTACTACTGGTTACTAGCTGAGGACCTGTTTGGTGAATTTGCAATTACTTACTGGCCCTGAATACCTGCAGCTCTGACTTTCATCCAATGATTTTAAAGGGTTTTTAAATGAAGGAAAAAAAAAATAGTTTCTATAGACATAAGTAATTATGAAAGGGCTACACACTTCTTGACAAGCTGTTTTTAAAATCTAACAAAAGCCTCAAAATTTAAGTAAGCCTTTTCGTAAAACAAGAAAATACAATTGTATTCATTTTTAAAGGGAAGTCTGAGGGGGAAAAAGACACTTTACCCTCCCAGTTACTGTTTCTGAATGCTGGCACATGAAAGCTACCATTATAAGAGCAAGCCCAGCAGAAGTGGCTTGTGCTGTTGCAACTCATTAATGGCAAAGTGCTTGGGGTTTGTTTTGCTTTTAAGTATATGATTCCGGAGCGCAACTAAGTAGAACATTTGAGTTCCATGTCTAACACCCATCAGAGATGTTTAATGTTATCCCAGAGATTATCAGTTCACCTTCTTAACATGCAACCAGCCCTGCTAGCCCATGATGCAGTATGATAGTAACACACTCCTCTTTACTGAGCAACCAAAGAAACCACTTGTCTACTATGGAACACTGTTACGCTCTCATACTATGTAGAAACTCACCTGACTTTTAAAACATGGAGCAATATAATTTAGTAAAGGTCCCAACATAAGTTAGGAAAGTGTAAAAAAAAAAATAAAAATAGGAAGGATTCTTTTTGCACCAGTTTTTCCCTACATTGGGAAATTAAAATCAAATCCAAAATACGTAAGGACAACTAAAGATAATTCTATATTCTCAGCCATTTGAGAATTGTTATAAGTCAGACCAACAGAGGATTTTTGAATCATTAATTTGGTCAACATTATTTTAAATAGATAAATTTTAAAAAATTGTCAAGATTTCTCAAGGAAGTACTGCAATAAAAGTGTTAAGATGATTTTATTTATGGGTAGTTTTATATTTAAAACATAACAGGAATGCGTGAGTGATCGTGTTGAAATATCTGCATGTGTTGGTGTTTAATTAAGTTGGGAAGTCTACAATTTAGGGTTAGTCGCTAACCAAGGAATTCCTTGTGCAATATCCTGCATAAGTGAGAAATGAGTAATTTAAAGCAGTCTGGGGGCAAATTTAAATTACACATTTTAAATATAACTTCAGGCTTTTAAATAGAAACACGTATGTGTAGTTTTCCTTTCCACAGCTGTGGTCTCAGTGGGTCTGCTGGTGCTTTTGCAGTAGCCCTTTCCAGTCCCGTGGGACTTGCATTCTTCATGATGTAGAAGTTCACCCCCAAAGGAATTCTATTAACATGTACAATTAGCAGTCCAATTCTAATCTAAATTAATGCTATTTTCCTAAATATGATGAGCACGGGCCGTAATGATTTAGTTTGTTTTTTTCTTTAGGTAAGGCCTATTTTCCTAAATATGATGAGCACGGGCCCTAATGATTTAGTTTGTTTGCCTTACCTAAAGAAAAAAACATGTAGGCTCTTAATTGCATAAAGTAATCTTGAAGTAATGGGCAGCTGGAAAAGACTTACTTTTCACTGTCAAGTGTTAGTATAAATCCATAAAAATACCCACATGGATAAAAAGTTCCAGGAAGCATACTGTCCAGCAGACAAATATATACCAATGAATTAATGACAGAAAGCAATACATATTCTATGAAGCTATAGATTAACCAAGGATTCTCTGTAAGATCACAGACAGGTTCTGCTAGATACCTGAATGCAGGACTGGAACCATGCATTTATTCCTTGCTAAAAGGAAATGGCTCCTGTACAACAGTAGTCAAATCCATGACTTCTTTCAAAAGTAATTTAAAGAACTGGTCCATTTTGTCGTTCTCAAAGTTGGCCAAACTTAGTCTGAACGTACCACACACAGACTTCATCTTTGAAGGACTTAGTTATTACAGAATCAAGCTAACATTTACCCCACACACACGTCAAGTGCTTCAGGATCGTTTGGGAGGGACATCAACAAATAGCTGAATCCCCTTCACAGGAAGCTCAAACTAAAAAAATCACAGTAAGGTAAATACAGAATACCACAAACTGAACATGTCCTTAGCTTATGTTTTATTATCATTACTGCCTAGAAACCACTTACTTGGCAACAGTTCTCTGTCTGCTGTTTCTGTGCAACTCGGATAGGGATAGAAAAGATGACCTTTCTCTAATGGGTACGGGATCATCCTAAATGCTGAAAAAAAGAGTGAGTGGCATTAGATCTGTAATCTAAACCAAGCGACCAGCTTCTCACAAAGAGAACCAATCGTGTTTGAGGTGAATAAAGGCAGAGAGATTAGTCTACTGTACAGAAAAAAAGTAAAACAAGGAGAGATACTTACTGCCTTCCCATGTACAGTGTAGCAGATTTAGAGCCCCTTCTATCCTCTTCCAGTGCTGGAGGTGAAAAAAAGCATATGCTACTGCCTCACTGTCCCCTCGTTTCAGAATATGCTCTGGAGGTAGCACTAAACTTTTCATTTCTAGTAAATACTGAAAGTAAAAACGGAAAGCACACTTGGTTACATGGAATATTCCAAAATCGTTAATTGTGAAACGTAAATAATAATTTGAGGCATAACTGAGCGTATCACACAGGGGCCGACTTCTACCTGTTGAAGAAACAGTGCATACAACCTGCACTCGCATGGGAAGTAAAAAGCAGCAAAACACACATCCGTATATAAGACTCTTGAATTGGGGTTTTCACACACAAAATATCAGGAAAAAAAAAATGCATCTTCAGTAAGGCAAAATAAAAATACATTCTCATGGAATACACAAAGTGTAACACCACAAGTACAATACCAACAAGCTACATGTTTAAGCTAATAAAAAACCCAAACCAACAGTATCTTTGCTCATCATTTAATCGCTGAAAGTTTCAATGTAGGAGGCTAAGTACTTGTTAACTCTCAAGTATAAGCAGCAAACCAGAAAGTGTCAGTATAGTAACCAAAAGAAGAATAATAAACCAAACCCAGGAAAATCTTGTTTTAATGTGGTTTTGCTGGACTACCACAAAGTATGTCTGATTTCATATTTTTTCAATTTCAGCCTTCTCCCTACATCAGCACAATATCTGATGCACAGAAGGGTCAAAGAACACAAGGATTAATCATTTTCCCTTTCCCTTGAAACACAGGACATGCAATTTTGTTTTCTGATGGTACATTAAAAAAAAGACAGGTATTCATTTGAACTTAGCTTTTAAAAACAGATGAGTAATTTTTACAAGAATGAAATGACAGTTTCAGCTCTAGTATTTACCTGTGAGTTGTTCTCTCCTAGCATATAGTGTCTCATTCAATAACAGCCAAAGTTAATCCACATCTTTGATCAATGTAGCTGGCAATTCCTTTGACTGTCTCCCAAAGTGTAAGAATGCAGCTGACTCACTGATTTATTTCAGCAGATGCCACAAACTATGAGATTATTTACTAATCCAGTTTGAGGACTTAACTTTTCCCATTCAGATTCTTGAAGGAATGCAGGAGGGGTTGTGCCCCAGCCAAATAAAGCACATTTACTGCCTGGCTAGGTTCTTCTCTTAGTGCCTTGGGCCTACACTCCAGAGGGTAATATTCTTGCTAATCCCCTCTAATCCTCTTCAATTTTTTTTTTTTTATTTTTTTTTTTTTTAACACAGTAAAGGATCACTCACACAGGGCTGCTGTGGGAAAATGGTCTCAAATATCTGACCCTTGACCTGACTCCTCATGCTCTCCGCAGTGCCCACTTTTCCATTGTACTAACCGGGCAGAGAGCAAGGGAGTATCAGCACAGTAGTGATGACGAAGCCCCGCTGCAAGTATTGCCACAACACGCCAATGTTGAACTCCACGCTTTGGCTGTCTCTGCGCCCATGTTACCACATGAACAGAAAAATTCCACAGTCTGGTAGGTTTTCATGACCGTGTTTAACCATAAGAGAGGCAAGGTATCAGTACTGAAAATATCTTGGGTTTTGCAGATTTAAGAAAGTCTTTCTACACAATGAAAATTTGTAAGATAGTAAGAAGATGATTGGAGAAGATTGTTTCATACATTACCAAAACGTAGTTACAGATCTCTTATTTGAAATCGCTTAAGAGTACCAGTTTTCTAGCACTGTAAAATGCCTTCCTAACTTTCCAAACAAAACCCATCCTTGTAAAAGCATAACTCAGAACAAAGAGAAACAAACATTATTTTATTTTCCTTATGCAAAATGATGTTATGTGCAAAGACAACCATTTTCATCAGATGCGAGAACAAACGGATTTCTACTTTAAATACTAATTTATTTCTAGTCCATGGGACAGAACAGACTGCAAATTCAAAAAACAGATTTTCTTCCCCACTAGTCCACTGTAACCCATTGGGCAAGTTACTTCACTTGTTTGTGCCCTTGGTCATTTGTTTGCTTTAACTATGAGCATTTCAGAGCTCTAGATAGCCAGCACCAATAAAATTCTGCCCTGCCACCTAATAAATTGGTGTTTCAAAGCAGTATTGTAATTAAAAATAAAAAATCATTAAGACAACTGGATAGGTATACAATTAGAAGAGAAGATCAAACACCTGGCATCAGGAGACAACTGGATAGGTATACAATTAGAAGATCAAAAACCTGGCATCAGTTTATAATATTGATAAATCATATTGATATTTTATCAATATGATAAAAAAACTGAAACCTGGAATCAGTTTCCATGATTGTCTGTAGAACTATGGAACATATTTTGCAAACAGCCTGTTTGAAATGATATCTAACTTCTTTAAAAAGGTACACGAGGCTCCTGAAACAACTGAAGGACATACAAAATAAAAGAACTTTTAGATAATGATAATGCGTTATAATCTTCTTCCCCTAAAGGCAGAGGCTAAAGAAAAATCTGTCTGAGACTGTCTGAAATGAACTTGCTACGCTCTTGATCAGTCATGCAAACAAGCAGCAATTTCTCCCAGCAATTAGCTTTCTCAGTGCACATTCTATTAGATTGGACAGGCAGACAGAATAGAGCGGCTGGATAATTCGAGCCTTCACAGCAATAGTCACTCGGACTCCATGATCATTTGCAGAGGATTAGGTCCAAGACTAAGCCAACCTTCTGCATTCAAGGTTTCAAACTAAATGCATCACAATACTAGTACAGTAAAAAGCAACATAAGATTTTATTTTCACGCAATGCTCAGTGGAATTCATATCTTGGCCACTTCAAGTAATGCTAGACATTAAGAGTCGGTATTGCTACAGGCTGTAATTTAATCTTGTTTATACGTGGATGAAGAAAATAAGTGACTGTAGATCTTTCAATAACCTGAGTTCTGGAGCCATGCTTGGAAGCACAGAAGAAAAAAGTATTTTTAAATACTATGAGTGGTTATTGTTTGGAGAACTTAATTTGGCTTCAGGGATTTTAAATATCTAAATTTATATTTATTAATGCTTACCCTTACCCAACAAAGGGCCTTCATTAATACATTACTGGATTTTCCAATGAGTTAGAAAATTTTGAGTTTAAATTTTTTGTAAAAAAAAAAAACAGTTTAAACATCACCTATTGCAAACAACTAATTCTGGCCACCAAACATTTCTAATACAAATACTAGTGTGTTTAACAACTCAATGGCTGGAGTTACAACCACCTTCAACAAAACACGGGGCTAGAAAGGCGCAAATAACAAGATGATAACATCACATGACTTCTTTCAGAAGACAATAAAAAGTGGTCCAATAGGAAATAAAATACTCTTACCTTTGGAACATGAGGGTTAAATTCCACAGCTCTGTGAATTGCTTCCACAGCATTAATCTCTGCTGTACTGAGCCCTCTTTTGGAGGCAGTTTCTGGGGAGAACCTGAAGGGAAAAACCCATGCTGAGCAAAAGTAAATAATAAATGCTAACCAGGTGTTTATTTGCATTGTAAGCTTGGAGTTCATTAAAAATTGACTGATTTATCAAGATAAACAAACCCTTCTAGGAGACAAATGCTCATGTTAATTTAGGTATCTTGACTGTCATCCATGCCAATATGACAGTTATGTTTAACTTTTTGAAACTTCATGGCAATCACGTAAGGTAATTGAGTGCCCAGTCTTTCCTAGATTGTTACAACATCACCTACTCAGAGGTAAAGCTAGAATCAGCTCTGAAAATAGACCAGAACGAAAGTGAAATGCCAACATGAACTACCACAAATATTCTACACGCAATCCACAAAACAAAGAACTGCTGAACATCACAAGCACAACACTGAAAACAAAATTTATACAAAAGCACATGTGCGTACATGGGCTCTTGAAAAACATCTTCACCTGTATTAACTTTATAGATGCTTGAAACAAACTTTAAATTACATTTAACTACACACACACATATATATGTATATATAAATACACTTAACTTGCTCTTAGAAATGTAACTGCTACATATTGGATTTAGACCTTTTTAGTTCATATTTTACCGCATAACCAAGATAAGCAACAAACCACTGTTTTCACAAATGTGCTTGCTTACCTTTCTGAAACAGCTCTGGCTTTTAACAGGGCTGCTGTGTAACATATTGCTGCTGATTTTGGAAGACTGATATCTATGATAAAATAAAATAATTAAGCTGTAAGATTCTAAAGCAATACAAACATTTTAAACCTGCATCCTTTGAGCTTAAAGATTTTTACTTGGGCAGACAATGAATGTAACATCTGGAACATTTCAGCTATGATTAGAAACTTTGCATTTCTTTGCACCAGAATTTCTTTCTAGTCACCAGTCAGTCTCAGATTAAAAACTCAGAGTTTTTACTCTGAGTAAAGACTGATTTTTTTCTTCTAAACATACCAAGACACCGAAACTGGATTCAAAGAGAAATGCATGTAGAAATATACACTTAAGAATAGTGTACTTTTCCTGTATTAACCCATGAAGGTTTAAAATAACTTTCTAATCTTTACCTGATTTTGCAACTGTACATTAACAAAGTTTTACATAATACTGAAAGAGAGACTGACTAGAAGCTGACCAAAAAAATTACATTACAGACAGGTAGACAAACTTTAATGAAAATGCAATTTCCATTCTTTTCCAGTTCCATGGGGAAAAATTCTATTAGTTGTAGGTTTTGTAGAATATCTGAGGCCAAGTGTGAGCTGACAATTATAGATTAGAAGGTTAGCACTCCACAGTACAAGTTTACTTTAAAAGCAGACAAAGTCTGAGGTCTAATTCCCAAGTACCATGTTGTGTATAGTCAGATGGCTCTTGCTTTTTTTGTAAATCCCATCCTGGGCTTGTCCATCACTTACTAGAAGTCTGGCTGTCGTGTCAAGCAAAACACAGGGGCGTTACAGAGAGTTTGACGCTCATACTCATTTTTCCAGAGGCTTAGAAAAAAATCAGCAACCTTTCCTAAGAAAGTGTCACAATTCCTGATGTTAACATAAAGAAGCACCAGGAAAAGACAAATAGCTTTGTTAAATTAATAAGAATCCACACAGAAGAACACGGACAGTCAAGTAACAGGAGTAGGCTGCTAGGGTGGCCACACACAAGGGGCACAGGATTTGGGCAAGAATATCATACTTTCGATTCCCCGAAGCAATAAAGAACAGAGACACAAGAAAGAACATACCGACTTCTCAAGGGCAGGGAATGATTGCCACAAAATACTGCTTCTATGTCCCTCCATTCTGAAGATGATTTAAGGGACAGCTTTGACAGCAGCACTTTGTACACTAATGATGTGGGCATTAGCTAGGTGGCAAAACTCTGAGGACAATAAGAAAGTAAGTGTATATTTTATTAACCTTTACCTAGACTTGCACAACACCTGAAACATATTAGTTGAGATGGAAAGTGAAAGCAAACTACCACCATTTAATGGACCAAAGCTTGCATACCACTAATCTCTGGCAAGCAGCATGCTTGCACATTGCTAATCTCTGGCAAGCAACCTCAGTATTACAGAATCACGAGGCCAAGCCTAGAAGATGACAGAAGGGAAAATTACCTTTTCCAGCTTATTTACATCAACTACTTAGGGGGCTATGTGCTGACTGAAAAAGGCTGATGAATTTAGGCATAACTAGGGATGTAGAAGAGATTAAAAAATTAAAAAATTAAAAAAATCCTTGAATTGAAGCAAAGTGAGCTCCAAGATTTCTTTACAGAAGTAACTTAAAAACATAAAAAGCAATTTTTATGCAATTTAGCTTGCCTAAATTTGACCTCATCATTCAAAAGAAAAAACTTGACTTGCACTCTGAAAGCACCTATTTGTTCCCGATGAAAGGAATCTAGTCAACTAGCTGAGATCATGGGCAGTCATCTGCTTTTGGACAGGCACACCTTGCCCACCTCACCTATACTCTTATACGAAAACACCAATATTTCCCAACAGGCATCACTTACCATCATACTTCGCTAAAACTGCCTGGACGTCTGCGTAAGCCTGTAACTCCAGTAGTGCCTCCAGGAGGTTTTCATGAATATTCAGCATGCTGAGAAGTGGAAACTCTTTCATCAACTGCAAATCAGTGAAGAGAAATAAATTAAGCACATACAGAATTGCACTTGAATCCCTGAAATACTTAATAGAAATCAGTACAATAATTTAAGCTTTTTCAATGTTCTGTTCTTTCACAGTGTTAGAAACTGGCGTGTAAGCAGTATGAAAAGAATCACATCATTTCTACCCTACTTTTTTCCCTATATTCACCTACTGGCAAATAAGTATACTGAGGTTCATACAACACGCTCTCAGCCCAAATTTGCACAACTCCCACAGTGAGTTGGTTTGGTCAGTAATATTTTTCTATGAAAAAAGAACTTACGATACACCTTGGGCAAGTGAAAGAAAAATTATGATGAAGTCTAAAGTTGGCTATTTTGACAAGTTAGTTGCCGAGTCAAGCATGAAGCAAACTGGACAACAGAACAGTACACGAGACATTATATAATATAAAAATTTAAAACCTACACGTAGGAACCAAAAAAACTGTTCTCAAAAAACCCCATGAATCATGATGTGCAAACCTCAAAGGAAAATAATTCAGTTAGATTCATTGTGATGCCTAGAAAGGAACTTTAAACCATCAATTTGGACAGTGTGACTGAAAACAACAGTTGGTCACTTTTTTTTTATTTTTACTTACATCTCTCATCATTTTTACTGCTTCTCGTATTCTTCCAAGTTTTCTCGCACACATAGCTAGTCTCCTTTTCACATATACCAATACATTGGTGTCTCTTCCTGATTGCAAAGACAAAAAAAAAAATTAGTCTGTCAGTTTCAATCCTTACGTCTCCTTCCCTCTCTCTCAAAAAAAAAACCACCACCAAAAACCCCACAACCTTTTTCCTAACCATATGTAAAGGCATAAAATAATTACTACTGCTGTCCCAACCAAGGCCCATCTAGACAAATGCCAGTAACTTTTAACTAGGTTAAATGACAAAAAAATTCTGCTGTTTTTCAAAATGTTGGGTGGAATAAAAGAAGGTGCTACTGACACACACTAATTGCTTCATTAGTCTGCTCTACTTATCCAACTTTCCAGAACAATAACGTCCCAAGCCTCAGCGAGACAACCCACGATGAATACACAGCGTAACTGCCACTTCCCGAGTTTCATTTGGGTACTACAAAATATCACATAGCACGCCATGCGTAAGCTTAGCTAAAATAGTAGGAACTGCCTCACTGAACTGGGAATCAAACTAGAATCACTAATTGTAACTTTAGTTTTACATTTCTGCTCATACAAAACCAAGAGTTTATGTGATTCAAAAGTGCTTACGCAGCTGTGCTTCATGCTGGGGACTTTGGGAATGGCAGTTCTGAGACTTTCTGTAAATCATTTCTCCTGCTTTCAGAGCCTGCTTGAAATACTTCTCAGCATCTACAATAGTTGTTGCTTCTTCCTCAGCCAGGAGGACATATGCAGTGGCACAACTGTATTAAGGAAAAACCCACTAATTATTCTGAGGGACAAAGTTTAGTATTTTTTGAGTAAGTGTTAAAAGCATTAGAAATGGGCAGTTTTCACTTACATTTAATATCTAAGCATTGACAATATTAAAGTACCAAAATATTGACTTGAGTTCAAATGGTGAGTGTCAGGAAAACAGAAACCTTTTCTATTTTACAGAAAAAACACACATTTGGAGAAAGAACAGGAGAAAGAATTGTAACAGCAAGACAAATTATTTTCCTTGAAATATTAAAAATGCTCTGGTAATTGTCTGGAGAGGTTTTTTTGTGTTTGGTTTGGTTTGCTTTTTTAAAACCAGGAGGTAGGCATTTTACACAAAACCAATGAGACTACATAACAAAACGGATCACAGAAGTACGTGAAATTCTTTGGTTTGTGTTATAAGAGTATTTTTAAATCCCTTACAGGAGTGGCACCTGTGAACTCCAAATACAGTATTACCACAATGCCATCTCTGAAACACATACGATCTCACATTCAATTTAGACTGTTCCACATCTGAATAGGATTTCTCATTTGCTATTGCTACTGATACAAAGATTTAAAAAAAAAAATCTTTCCCAAGAAAACGGGAGAACAAAAGCTATTTTTTTATAGAACAGTTCAATACTTCAGTGCAACAGACAGCCCCATGCGCAATTCTCATAGTCACAGAAGTCCCCCTTAAGCTATTCAGAACTTTGCTAAAAGTAAATTATCAGAACAAGAAACTGATAGTGTGCTCAGTATCACGCCGCTTAATCTTTCACACTAGAAATACAGCAATTGAACTTATACTCTAAACTTACTCATTGTTCAACTCTAAAGCTTGATATGCTGCTTTAATCCGGGCTTGAGGGTTTCTCTCTCGCCATGCTTTCTGCATAACTGTTGCAAAAACATTGAAAGGCTGGTGGGACAGAGATTGAACTTATACTCTAAACTTACTCATTGTTCAACTCTAAAGCTTGATATGCTGCTTTAATCCGGGCTTGAGGGTTTCTCTCTCGCCATGCTTTCTGCATAACTGTTGCAAAAACATTGAAAGGCTGGTGAGGGACAGAGACACTGGCGAAACACCTGGGAGCCAATGGAGGCAACGCTGGCTACTTATGCCTCAGCTCTACATTAACATTCACGTCCATTTTGCAAATTCCTGTTTGCTATATAATTGTTAGAGGGAAGAGTAAACAAGTGTTTTAATTCCAGCATGAGTTTCTACCACAAGCAGCAGAATCTTGCAACTTCTCATTACGCCCCGAATTTAATTTAAGAAACCAACACCACCAGGAAGATTATTCACTGACCATTTAAGAACTCCTACACTGAGAAGCAAAGATAGCTTACATAACCAGGCAGATGTACAATTTCTAAATTGCTACAGATTTTTGGAAACATTTCCCAAGACTTGTTGAAAGCTTGGCAGGAGCAATTGTTAAACACAGGCTCTTGCACGGACCTGCAAAGAATTTTAATTTAAGCTTTCAAACAGAACTTCAAAGAAAACAGTGATAGAGTAAGCTGTCTTTTGCACAGGTATAGATTCATACTTAAGTGTTTAGACAACTAGCAAATCATAAAGGGTTAAAGAAATTTTTTTAAAATTTACAAAGCACATTTGAATGGCATAGCATGGCAAAGCCAATTCAAGATATACTATAATAATTTATCACCTTATTAGAAAGAGTTCCAGGAAACAATTAAAAAGGGTGAAATCTATCTATTCAAAAGGGTCGTTTGAATTACAACTTGAATTCAAAATTATGGTCAGATAAGGAGCAAACAGAAGTTCAATGCAATGACTCTAAACCCTTTCCCCACTATGCTTCCATTAGGGAAAAATGGAAATCCCAAACTGAAAACCAACTTCTAGCAAAAGAAAAACAACATACTTGGAGCTACCATTTTCTATGCAGAACTAACAGCTTTCACACTAAATAACAGTTCTGAAAGAACTCCAAAACCTTACGTTCATGGAGTTACATATCTGGCCTATCTCAAGTACGATAAGAAAACTGAAGAATCTATACATGTTTCTTTTGGAACAAAACCTTCTGCTGTCCAGCAAGAATAAGGTGGAAAAATGTTTGAGTTTTCTTTTGGAAACAAAATATTAGTCTTGGCTTAGTAAGCGAGACAATACACTCCATTTGTGAAACAAAAACACATCGTTCATATCAAGCGTGTCACAGCCAGCTGACAAGTAACACTTCCGGAACTTGATAAATTGACAATAGTTCGCACCCAATCTGACAATAACCAGGTAGAGAACATTTTCTGCACTGAACATATAGAACACAATGAAAAAATTCTGGAGACTGCACTGTTCATTACTAAGGTTTAAATGAGACCAGATCTTTGGCTGTTGAGAATACAATCCAGGTTTTCAATATTGTGTTGTTAATTATTTGAGAAGTGTGAGATTTTAAAATATGTCAGGATCCTGACAGCATTGAAGTCAGTAGGGAAAGCACAAGGTAAAAAAAACATCTTTTCACTAAATACATCTATTAAACCTCCTTAGTAGTTGAGAACGGCTATCATTTCACAAAATATCTGACACGATAGCTTGCGCTACCTTGAAGTGTAGTAAAAATACCCACTTTACACTCTCCAACAGTTATATACCTTATGCATACGACACTGGTACCTGTATCTGAAGGCCGAAGGGCATCTGTATCACACGTGAAAAAGTTCTGATGATCTTGAGCAGACAAATTCATGTCGTAGTATGTAAGAGGCTCCTTCCCAGTCACCCACATGTATCTTTAATGGGAGAAATTTCAGTAAGAGGCACTCCTAGTAAATAGTAATGCTGATACCAAGGGGGATATCTGATGTGCCTAACAACTGAAGCTAGTGCAAAAACATTTTATTAATAAAAGTCTGGAGCTACTAACCAGGAGTTTTCAAGTACTACTGCTCCATCATCTGTACAGGTTGCCAGAAGGCTTCCTGCGGGGGGGGGAAGTCTTTTTGATCCTAAAGTTCTAAACAACTTGGGAACTAGCTTCCTAGGAAGCAGCTTTTCCTATGAAATAACACAAAGAGACTTACAATACAGCCATATCAGTTCAGTAAAAGAGAATTTAGATTCAGAATCACTGTCTCAACCTCTGAATAAAGTTTTTCTCCTACTTTACTCTCAAAAAATCTGATGATGTTATAGCAGTATTTGCGTTCTTAACATTGAAACTGCCAAAGCTTGGATAGGTGCCTTTTAAACACAGAACTGGCATTAATCACCCCTATAATCTTGCAGGTCTCAGCTGTCTCCTGATATTACTAGTGCAAGCTCTGTGAAGAAGTCATGTGTATGCCCCCGATTAATTTTAAAAATATGCAAGGGAAAGTAAGATAATTAATACCTGCTATACTCTGCCCCTCTGAAAAGATTGAGAGGATTTCGCCACACTTTGCACTCTGGGGGGGAAAAAAAAAAGTCCTTTTGGAATTAAGAGCAAAGGAAATACTACCCTAACTTTAAAATGCAGTAATGCAAATGCAGTTTCACTTTCAAAAGCTGCTTTAATTTTATTGTTATACAACCTGAGCATGATCATACGACCTCCTTCTCCCTAAACTTCTGCTATCCCATAAATATTTTTGCTCCTGAACATTGCTGGGGTACAAAAGCACATGGTGGAGAGATTAAACACTGACATTTACACTCATGCAATGTTTATCTTGCACATATTCAGAATAGTAAATATGTTCAGTAAAAATGTTACTGAAACAGTTTTAGCTAAATGTGTAATATATTTTCTAAATCATATTTTTAATAATGAATGTTTTAGGTCAAAGATGCATTATTATTTAGTTTATTTCTACCATTATTAATAAAACACATTGTAAGATGTAGGCCTTTCTCCAGTTCTTACAAGCTCTAATGCAGTCAAAGCCACTTAAAAGCCAGTTCATGTGAACCAACTGCCTTGAAGCTTAAGGAAAACTGCTGGGACACATAAACAATCACCTGGCATGTTCTGCCTGCTTGTCTCATTCTCTCCAGCCGAGAACGCTGCTGGTGCTGGAGGGCTGTTTTCTACGCCACCGATGAGGGGCCTCAAATGACTCACAGAAACCTGCTCAATGAAAGATGTGCCGTATTTTCGGAAATGCCACCACTCAAACACCTGTCACAGGAGAAAAAAGCACCAGAAATTTCCTTAGGCAACACCTAACATAAACATCAGAGATGAAGAGCCAATTGTTCACAGCTAGTACATCCCCTTGCAAATTACTATAGCTGGAACTCATCTACATACAAATTAACACTAATTATCTGTTTTGGCCTGTCTTGTCATGCAGGATCACCCACATAACATGAAAGAGACTGAAAAAAACAGTAAAATTTTAGTCAAACATATGTTCCTCCCTCCCCAAGTCATTAGGATAACTTCTAAACCCTTTCAGAAAGTGCCTGTATAGGAAAACCGTGCACAGAGGCAAGAACCTCAAGACAGGTATAGTTTTTTCATTTCACAAAAATAATCTAAAAGAATAAAGCACAAAATGGACAGTTAAACTGACACGTTCTGCCATTCAGAAAAGTCCAAAGAGGAAAGGCTGAATTAACAGCAATCAAGTTCACTTACCAGAAACTTTGGGTCAGAAATATTACCATCTCTCTCTTTGAAGCTATTAAAAATACCTGCATGTCACAGTCATCAAGCGCTATACCATACTGTCAGCCCTGGACCAACTTATCTGAGTATTTTCATTAGCATGCAGAAAGACCTGACGTTTAGACAAACTGCATTCTTTGTTAAGAAGCATTACTATAAATAGTGGCTGATCAATAACCACTTTTTTCTCTTAAGAGCAAACCTACGTAAAAGACCTATCGCAAGCAGAATCCATCTCCTTATATGACTTTCCTCAAATCCTTCAATCAAAACCCAAACAACATTACTTACAGCAAACAAGTTGTTTCTACCACATAAATAAGACACTTTTTTTTTTAAATATTGGCTACAAAAAATCAGTTATGAAATAGATTTTGTACATTCTGCTAAGTAGGTTTAATTGATGAGAAGAGATATTTTCTTTAGCTTTTAATATTGAAAATAAAGATTAACCCAAAAGATTTGTATATAGTACCACAGCCTGCATCAGCATCAGATGATCATCGCTGCAGAAACAGCTGTGCTAGCAGAACTGACCAGGCAAGTGTGCCCCATTCATTTCGTGCAAAGTCAGCCACATCTGTGCACACTGTCATGTGAAGATGAACTGAATTATTGGCTCATTTTCACACCAAAGTCATTAAGATAGTTACATGATGACACACACACAAAAGCCCCCCAAAAATAACTGTGGGAAGCTAAACTCTTAACTACCTAGTTTAAGAGAGACAAAAATCTCTGTTTTCTTTACACAGAGAGGTCTGCAGGGTTTGCATGTGTATTTTGCATTTTTTATGTATCTATGTACATACACACGTATGGATACATATGGACACGCACCTCCTTAAAACAAGCCTGAGTTTCTAAAACAGGTACAAGTTATTTTCCTTAGACTCACCCCAACATACAACACACATAGCAAAAGAGTATGTACAATACATCAGAAAAGCTACTAAATAACAAGTTCCTTCGTAGTACAAAGGCACCCTCTAGAGTCTGAGTCCGATCAAAAAAAAGCTGATTACATTTACCCCAAATGAAGGCGTCCTAGAGGTGCTAACGTTGTTTAAAAAAATAAAAGTGGACTACTTACAAATATCAGTCCAGATATAAAAGACGAAGTCACTGTAAGGGCAAAATAGAATTTTGGAGTCAAAGTGCTTAAGAACACAGTCACTGTTAAGAGAAACAAAAACAAACACTTAACAAGCAGAACCTAAAAACACAAATAGCTTTCTGTTAAACAGTGCCGAATGAAATATTACACAAATATGTAATACAACATAGCCCTAGTAACTTTACAGATAACGATACTTTGTTAGAGAATCCTTTCCATATATTATTTTCTGTTTGTAACCACCTGTGACAGTGAATTAGGTTATATCACCAATCTAAAAAATTCAGTGTAAGTTCTTAGACAAAGCAGCCTACGGTTACAACCACCTCATGGCTGGTGGACACCAACAAGCAAATTTAATGTATTATTTCATTTTAATCTAAAACAGAAACGTACTGTTTTGATGGAAGTTTATATTCAGTGTTAAGAACATACATTCTCCACAGACCTCTCCTTCCTGGTATTTACAGCACAAGGCAGGGAATGCAGTTTTCTGGTGCGATTCTGACCATGGTTTTGATCCAAACTGCACATCAGCTTTGTCACCTGCCACCAGCCCGGGCCGGGAGGGAGCACGGGAGGGATGCTGGCAGCAAAGGGCACCCCGGCTGGAGTGCCAGCCCGGCCTGGGGGTGACGGCAAACTCGACTGCCGCAGGCTCACCCCGAATTCAGGCCTCCAGCCTGACAAGACACCCCCGGGCGGGGAGCAGGTGTCTGCGGTGACACCCAACCAGACGCGAAGTGACAGGGTGTGGGCTGGGGACGCAGCCGGGGCAGGGCTGGCACACCCCCCCGGGGCACCGGCCGGGCAGCAGCGGGGAGCACTCGGGCAGCACCACGAGGGCCGCCTCGGATGCTTCCAGCTGCGCCGGTGCCGCTACGGGGCTGGCGCGGCCCC
>NW_008794598.1:899881-913996 GCF_000699145.1 Aptenodytes forsteri | reverse complement strand
GGAACAGCGGTTACTTATCAGCGCAACGGTTTGCACTTCGATTTCTTTATTGCCTGGGTGCAGCTGAGATGCCTCGGCGCGTCTTTGTGCATGAAAATATCTTTTCTGCTCTTGGGCTTTCTTTTCCCAGGTCAACAAAGTTAGCAGCGTCTTTAAAAGGTGCTGTGAAACCTATTCAGTTCCAAAACACCTTCAGAGCGTGTTTTCACGTTTTCTGCTTGCCCCAGCTGCTGACAGTAACTTTGATGTAGATCCTATAAATTATGCTGGGTGGAAGGGACTAAGCAGGAGCAAATAGAGCAATATTTATTTTAGGAAATGGAGAAATGAACGGATTGTTCCTCTTGCATAGGAATGTGGAAAAATGACAGTCTTACAAGCAGCACTAGGTTTCATGTAACAATTAACATGTAGCCTTTTCTGCAAGGCTATAGACACTAGTTACCTACAAATGGTACTTTAAAAATCCACCGCTACTCTTCCTTACATCATAAAAATATTACACGTAGCTTTTTGCTTTGTTATTTAACATTCTGAAGTGGGGCATTAAGGCTCATAGATCTTCAGGGATCCTAGAGTTGGGAGCCTGCTTTCATTTTTCCCTTAAACTGCCAATTTCAGCTTCATTCCAGTGCCATTCATTGTGAAACAAGCAGATAGAGCTTTAAAGGTGCAATTCATGCTTTAGTTAATATTTTAGATGACGTGAGCATTGTTTGAAATGAGTATTCCAGAACAGAATTCATATGGTCTTTAGGACATCACGAAATCTACCCAATGCTGTATAAAATATTTTACTCTACATCACCTGGCTGAATTTCATTTGAACTCCTAAAATCAAAGGCATTGTTACATTTGATGTGAAAATTAAAACAAAAGTAAAGCTTTATCATATTGGGTGTTATGGTGGTACAGCTTTGAGAGCGAAGGAGATGAAGTAAATTGCCCTTGGTAATCTAGCAAGTCCTTAACAGAGCTGGAAGTAGAAGTGGAGTCCCTTTTTGTAGGCTACATGTAGGCTAGCCATTTAGTCTGGGAATGAGAGTCAGCGTTGCAAGAACCTGGGGTCACTAGGCATTTTTCTCCCCCTCCCACTGCATTCATCTGAAATCTTCAATTCTTTCAAAGCACTTGCTGGGAAGACGTGTCCTTCAAGAAGAGGCCCTTCAGAACTACGTGTGCCCGAGTACTTTGGCAGAGTAGATGGGATTTTGCTTGAAATCAGAGCCTACGTTCTACTTCATGTCCCGGCTCAGGCAGCCTCGATTCAATTTAAAGTAGCTTCATGCCTAGCACAGGTAGAAAAGGATAATCTTAAGCGAGGATCTGAAAAAGAAACATGCAGCAAAGATCTACTATAGTATCCATTTTATAACCATTCAGATAGGTCTAGAACTTTTTTATATGTTTCCTTTTTTAAGTCCGAGTTTACCAGTGCTTTAAAATAAAGCAAAGAAACAAAAAAATCAATAGAGCAACAAAATTAATTTATTCCATCCCCTCAAGCCTCACTTCTTTATTCTCTATAGGCATATTTTAGGTAAGCTGAGGGATTCATTTCAGTTTAAGGTCTACTGCAATGTACCCTATTGTCCACTTAAGTTCATTCTGCTGCCATTTTGCCAGCTTAAACTAATGGTTGAGCAGCTTCCTTCTCAGACACTTTCCCCATTTTAGAAATAGGAAGTTCATTTTGCTAGCGTGCTGCGAGCTACCAGAAATGGCAATGATGGCCAGGAAGTAGGTCAGTTTGCAGAAAGTCTTATTTTCATGCTTCTGCAAATGAACATCCTGCCACTGTGCTGACACTACATTGAAACAAGTCAACTCTAAAAACGAACAGTGATTCAAATGCTTGATATTTAGAATTAATTACTCCACAGCCTGTTTGCTGCACTCCATTCCCGATTTCAATAGTTTGACTTAAATGCTTTGTATTTTTCTGCTCCACAAGAGAGGCAGGGCTAGGGATACTTTATAAAACTGAACACTTTTCACTTGCGGTGTTTGCTTTGTTTGTGGCTGGTTTTGTGATAACATTTGATTGAAATGCAGAGTCCTTTCTGTGGTGACTTAACTTCGTTCATCCTTCCAAGTGGAAGAATTTGTGGAAGACTGTAAGAATCTCTCCTGTAATATTTTTTTTTCCACAAGGATCTGTTTATGAGAATCCATTGATCTAAAAGTCAACCTATTAAAACAGTGGTCCCTTTTATGAGGGTTCCATGTACAGTACAATTCTGCAGCCACAACATTGTTGCATAAATTTATAAGATACTAAATTTTATGGCTTTTTAGGGGCCTTATTTTTCCATATGTTGAAGCACCTTATAAAAGGGAATCTGTTCATCTGGGGACTTCATTTGCAGGATGTCTTCTAGCGCGGTCCTCCCACTGAAAGGCATCATGGCATCAAGTGGTACATATTTGTAAGCGCTTTAGCACAGTCTGATATGCCTGTACTAGTGCTTACACTTGCGCTTTCTTAGAAAGGCACATGGTGTCATTTCAGAAGTCTTTCAGCCATTTAGGGCTGGCTCTCAGCAAAGTCCACAGAGGATATAAAGCAGCAGTGTCCCTCTTAATTACTGCTAGGTTATCTTCATCACCATCCAAGTTTCTGATAGTGAAATCTAACAAGATTATGGCAGCAATGTGGGCTGATTACAGTTCTTTAAATAGTGAAAATTTTCAGACAGAGCTACATTTTTAGGATTGCTGTATACTTACCAACCTTATCTAAAAAGCAGAAAATTAGGACAGAATGGTTTGACATTCTGTATTGTATCAATTACACAAGTTACAGACTTTAATTTTTCATTTTTATTGCATAATTATTTAAGGCATAAAGAATGTATATCTATATTTTTTAAATAGATGCTAATTTGGAAAATGATCTATTTTTATCTGAAGCTCAATCCAGTTAAGGCAAGAGTTGTTACTTGATACTGTTAGAATAAGGCAGTATACCCTTTGTTTGGAAAGGTGTTTATTTCCTTTCATGGCTTGCTTTAAATCATTATGCAACAAACAATACAAACAACAATTTCTAATTAAAACAACGAAGACTGTTGAGAGAAGCAAGTTATCTCCAGCTCTGGCAATAATTCAGCTGAAGTAGTGTATATATACAGTCCTTTGTTTTACTGCTCAAAATGAAAAGTAGAAAAAATAATCAGAATTGTAATGAGCACTGTTCTGCAGTCATCTTCAATAAATGTCTAGTTGAGCAAGAAAGGCTTATTGCACAGCTTTGTTAGCTGTGCTTATTGGAAGAAATGTGACATTTTTATTATTCTAAGGGAGAGGTTTAATTTTGTGACACTTCCTGTTTCAAGTCTTCCAAGATGATTTTATTCCCTTTGGTCCTGTAAAAACCATAAGAGATTTGATTATGAAAACCATAAACTCTTAGTAATTTCAACAGAATCACTACCTAGACCACCTAAATTCTAACAATCCAAGGCATGTATATTGGATTTCAGAACACAGTGCAGTTTTATTACTTTTTAGAAGAGAATGGGTTTTTCTTTTCCAGCTTCAAAGTCTGCAGACATTTGGGTATTTTCCTTACAGTTGGCCTTTTCCATTATTTATTGTATCACTCGCAGTTCCACATGCCTTAGTTCTTCCACTACTGTGACACTTCATGTCTGGACTACAGTACAGTTTCCAATAAAATACTACTTCATGATAAGAGGAGTGACATGCCACAGAATGGCACAGGTAGTGTGTCTACTGCTCAGGGTTAGAAGTGATCAGGGCAGCATTAGAGGATCAAGGGGGAAAGAAAAAAAAGAAATCACCTGCTGAAATGTGGATGGTTTCATTTCAAGGGTCTGTCTGACTTCTCAGGTTCATTTTAGCACTTTCTATCACCTCCCCCATTTCTGTCAGTTCCCAGCTTTTTACTTTGTAGCTCCATACCCCTTCTGCACTGCGAGCACATCAGTGGCTTTTCAAAGTCCATGAGGCATAATTAACTCTGGAAGCAGTCCCATGGCAGTTGATGTTATTGATTTACTGCTCCATTTCTAGAGGGATCAACCTCTCATCCTTCACACGCTGTTTGCTCTGAAGCAGTGGCATCTCCTTCAGCCAGTCATCAGCAACCAACAAGTTACATCACAGGGAATCACAGTGTCTTGCAATATATGTCAGACACTCCTTAGCTATGTGGTTGTGCTGTAGGTTACCATCTAGTTAGAGCGTCACTTCTACTGCAGTGGTTTCCTTATTCTTTATATACCTTGGCATTTAGGTTTCTGATTGCTAGCAAGGAAAAAAACATTGTTTAAGAATGTCACCAAGAAGAGCGGCTAGCCAGCATTCATATTCTTTAAATAGGCTAGTGCTGTGCAGGTTGAACAGTTCACATTTTTAGAGGTGCCCATGTGAAGTTTGCACTTCTTCCTGAGTACATTTCAAATTCTTCTGCTTGGTTACACTGAAAAAAATCTGGTCTTACAAGACTGACTTTTTCCATTTTCACAATGCATGCCTAGATTTCTCCCTAAATCTGGCACTTCCTATCACTGTCAGAGTTGCTTTTGTTGGTGAATTGCTTCAGTGTAGGTCGCAGTATGTATGAACTCAGTAAATTATCTTTTGTCTTCAGTTTAATTACTTTTCTGCTTCATTGTAGGTGCGTATAGCTGCAAAATTTATCACTCATGCACCCCCTGGAGAATTCAATGAAGTATTCAATGGTAAGTAAATAAGGAAAAATGATTGGTGGTGTTTTCTTCACATTTCATCTATTATAAGAGTCTATGGCTATGTCACAACATACTGGTTTTAAGGTTAAGAAGTGGTGAGGGAAAAGCCTGCTGTCATTCTGTGATTACATATGCTTAATGAAATTATTTAATCATTTTAATGCTTGCGTTTGTACAGTTGAAATTGAAATGCATAAAGAGAAACATTTGATCCAAAAAATCCAATAACCTACCTGAACACTTTCTTCTCCAGATGTCCGGTTATTGCTTAACAATGACAATCTTCTCAGGGAAGGAGCAGCACAGTAAGTACTAATATTTCAAACATAAGTCAAATTACCATCAGAGATGCATATGTTTTCTTACACCCATCGTTCGGTGACAAAGCCATTTGTTGTATTGAGAGCAATCTTCTGTAATTCCTTATCCCCCCCAACAAAATACATAATGGAAGGCGTGGATGATTCTTTTTAAAAGCCCTAAATCGGAATTTGTGCTGCAGAGGCCATATAAAACTGACAGGAAGGCACTCTGCCAAAAAGTTTAACTCTGCAGCAGCAGGAATGTCTGATCTTGTTGAAGCATGATTTGTAAAGCAAGTGAAGCCTGAAATACTGAGTAATCCTTAGCCGAAGTTTAGAAAAAGAACTGCCCTCAGAAAAAAAAAAGCTTTCAAAATATCTTGTTTACTTGCACAGTCTCATCAGAAGGTGCTTAAAGGTTATGCATACAAGCTTTTTGATGCCAAGATTTTACTTCAAGCTAGGTGTCAGTCAGCAGGTCTTTACATAAGAAAATTGTTGTAAATATTAGTCTGCTCATTTGTTTACCTTGCTGCTGTCTAAGTTGTAGCTGGGGTGTTCCTGTTTTGCCTTGGCTTGCTCATATTCTCCCAGGCTGCCTGCTGTTCTACTTTTGAACTCTGTACTTTCCTGGTCATCACTAAGTAAACCTGGCTTTAGACCTGGGTTTTTATAGCTAACGTCAATAAAAGGTACTGAAAAATCCTTTAAGAGTGCTCATATTATTTGCCAAATTAAGTTGAAATTTTCTGTAATATAAATCACACCATGTACTTATTCTTGAGTCAAAATAAACGTGCGTGTACAGCTAAAGTTCATGTTCTTTTAATTCTTAACAGTGCATTTGCACAGTATAACATGGATCAGTTCACTCCGGTGAAGATAGAAGGGTATGATGATCAGGTAAGAGAAAACTTTTTACACTTGAGGTTTGTATTACTACACTGTGCAAAAACAATAAAAATGTTTCATCAAGATGTTCACTAGTTTCATTCTACTCACAAGTTATCACCTCTCCTCCTTCCCCCACACATCATTATATTGCCAAACTTTTGTTCTTATAGAAGCAGCATAGGTGAAATGTTCCCTTAAAGTATTGTCTGATACTACCTAGTAACTCTAATTCACTGTTCCTTAAGTAAAGCTCCATGCTGAAGTCACTGGAATTCTACTTAGAGTATGAATGATTAAAGATTACTGTTTATTTAAAATTCACTTACAAATCCTTATGTTGCTACCTGCTTACAGTTCCTACTGACAATTGGTAGTAAGATTCTTAATAGTTTATTTTCTGCATTTTTAATCCATTCCCAGATACCCTGAAAACCATACTGTATCTTTGATTATACCAATCTAATACTATCCAGTCTATGCCAGCAAAACGGTGTTTGTTTGTTTGGGGGGGGGGGGGGGTAATAAGAATAAGAACAAGCAGCAAGTCCTACAGAAGATAGAAAAGGTGGCCTGACCATCTGTTCTATTCTCTGAGCCAAGTACTGACCTAGCTTTTCTGGTGTCCCAGATATGTTCATGGGAGGCAGATATTTTTAAGAGGGCTGTCCATAGAAATAGCTTTGACAAGAGAAAGTTACAGTACAACCTGCAAAAAAAAAAAAAATAAAGTCAGTGTTTGGGAAGCCAGAGAATTATGGTGAATAAGACAAAGGAGACGGAAGGTACAGTGCTGCTTTGCTGTGTACTTTAGTTTGTGTATGTGTATTAGTAGTAGCCACATCTATATACCCTTCTTGACCAGAAGGGGAGCTATTGCAACATAGAACATGAAAATGCATGGTAAATTCCAGAGTAAAAGTCTTTGTTTCCTTTAGAAATGGGGAAGGAAAACAGCAAAAATAACTTTAAAAGCAAAACCACCTGTTTGTATTGTAAGGATGCCCAACTTTAAGCTACATATATACTTTATTATAATACAGCCATTTCTGGGATAGAAGACTAAGTGCAGTATTACTGTGAAAAGCAGAGAGTTTACCTACAGCCTCACTACAACTACTCTTAGTTGAAAATATTACTGAAAATCCTTGTTTCTTTATGTGATATTATAGCTCAATGAAAGAATCTATTGAAACTGATATCTGTTCAAATAGTCAGGGAAAAATGCAAAACAGCACATTTACAGCAGCATAAGTGTATCTTAATTTCAACTTCTCTTACAGGTCTTAATCACAGAACATGGTGATCTGGGCAATGGCAGATTTTTAGACCCAAGAAACAAACTTTCTTTTAAGTTTGATCATTTAAGGAAAGAAGCAAGTGACCCCCAGCCTGAGGACACAGAATCAGCTTTAAAACAATGGAGAGATGCCTGTGACAGTGCATTGAGAGCTTATGTGAAAGATCATTACCCCAATGGCTTCTGTACTGTTGAGTATCCATCTTGTTTCACTGAAAGTTCATTGCTCCATGTCAGTCAGTACCTTGAGAGGACTTTGTGCTGGGCAGTGCTGTTTGAATTCTCCATCCTCACTAGTGTTTTTGCTAACTTTGGAATAACAAGTTCCAAAGAGGGTGCAAATGTCTTGGTATGCACACAGTGGTAAAGATGTATTAGCCTTATTTTTCATAATCATGACTGCCAAGCACCTTAACACCTGCAGTTAATAAAAAGGAAGCATTATGTGCACACGTGCAAATGGAGGTGTTGGACAATGTCAATAGTGGTACCTGTTCCCAGTGAGATACCACAATAGCAAGCCTCCACAATGCTGCCAAGAACAGAAATTAAGAATGGCTTTCCTCAGCTCTTGGGCCTTTTTAACTCTTTTTCTAAATACAGGTTTATGGTAAATCTATAGATGGGCAGCAGACAATTATTGCCTGTATTGAGAGCCACCAGTTCCAGCCCAAAAACTTCTGGTAAGACTATTTCAACATAGTGTATTTTCTTCCTTTACTAGTCCTCAAAACAAACCTATTCCCTGTGTCTTCTGACACAGTCTGAAGGGCAAGTAGTCTTGGGCTTCCCAAGAAGTTCTGCTTCTCATTCTGTAGTCTGTTTTCTTTGCAGCTCCCTTGGCACTTCCCTAAAGCCTTCAGTGTGGCTCAATGACCTACCCAGAAAGAAAGGCATTAGCAGAGCTAGATAGATACCCCCTACATATTCCAGAGCACAAGTACACTGGAGCTAGTCTGTACTGAAGCTGCGTTGTATTCAGCTGTGCTTCAGAAATTTAATTCAATGCCATGTAAGGCACTAATATGGGTCATAAGATGACAGCAGAAACAACTTGCTCTTGTTAATTTGGTTCTTTTTGTTGTTAGAGCTTTTTGGAAATACGGTCTTCATGCTTTGATTGGTTTTAGGAATGGTCGCTGGAGATCAGAATGGAAGTTTACCATCACACCACCAACAGCTCAAGTGGCTGCAGTGCTCAAGATCCAGGTGAGTTACTTTTTCTGGCAATGACAGGAGAAGCTGCATTGTGCTTCTCTTATACTAATGCATTCAACTCGGAATGAGATGCTGAAATCCAGCCGAGATGTCCTTCTCAAGTCAAGATGTTATTAAACTATACAATTCAAGAAATTAATTCTTAAAACTAGTGTTTCGGACATCATCTACAGTCTGGCCTGTGGTTTATTATATAGCATTACCCTATATGCCTCCAAGTCTGCTTCACTTTATAGGGCTAAAACCTATACCATGAATTCTTTTATAATTGCTCTTATTTCAACTCTAGGCGTTTACTGCATTAACATAATCTTGAACAGTCTTGACAAAGAATGAAACCTTTTAGAAAATCCATCCTGCTTTTAGTCTCCACGTAAGCAGAGAAGACTGGCACAACAATGCTGTTGTGCCATTCTGGTAGCATTTGGGGGCTCTAGGGATTATAAAATGAGTGTTAATGATAACCTGCATTTTGTCTCTTTGTTCAGGTTCATTATTATGAAGATGGCAATGTTCAACTGGTTAGTCATAAAGATATCCAGGACTCTGTACAGGTTTCAGTAAGTATGCTAAAATATCTTTTTTATGATAAAGCAACTATTTTATTTCTTAAACATCTCATGAAGCATACAGTTCTATGACTACATTCTCTTGACTTTAAAGTAATGTAATTTTAGGGTGGCTAGTCAGTGTCATTGTAGTGTTTAGTTACATGGGAAACCCAGATTCTCAATTGCTTGAAGTTAGACTGTATTAGAAAGTACAGTCTCTATCAGAAAGCTTATCTTAACGAGTTTCAGTTAAAGAGGGCAGAATATGCTTTTCCATCTATGTGCAAAGGAAACGAACAGTAAGAGCAGTGTACTAAAGGGAAAATAAGAAGTCCAGTAGTACGGCAGAGGGAGCAACAGTCACAAAGTCTCTAATCTATACCAGGAAGGTCTACTTCCCTTTTGCTCACTAGGGTGCAGTCCTGTTTCAGTTTGGAGCACAAGCTCTAGCCAATACATACCTCTATCTTGAACCTCACTGAGACATCTGTAGAGAGTGAAAGGAACCCAGCTACAAACCTAAAGCGGAAGCTGCTGATGTTACCCACTTCATCTATACTCAGCCTATCATTTGAGAAGAAATCTACTGTGTAGCTTTTGTAAGTTGCTCTTAAACGTATAAAAATTTATTTTTCTCCTTTGTAGAGTGATGTCCAGACAGCTAAGGAATTTATTAAGATAATAGAAAATGCAGAAAACGAATACCAGGTAAGATTAGTGGTTGTTAAATATGATGGAATTGTATCAGCCTCCATTTACAGTTAATGGAAACATGGAAAATTGACCTCTAAGTCTGTTTCTGGCTAAGTCTGGTATTGACTATAAGAATTACTTAGAAAAGGGCAGTAGCATTTGTTTAAAGAATATAGTTTTAAAGCTGTGTGTATTTAATAATCAAGTTTGCTGTATAGTTATTTTAAAGGGTTACAAATGATGCCTGGAACAAGCATGGAAGGGGAGTGGGTGAGTCTAAACGTTTTCCTCTGTGACAGTTAAAAATACTGAAGAGGAAATGCGTGTGACAGCTTTTTACATTGTCCCAGCCTGTGTGCAAGGAGGCTCGACACAGATCAGTCAGTGAAACACATAAGGAGACACTGCTATATCCACAGGGGAGTTTAACAGAAACCCTTCTACTTGCACACACACTGGTGACTGCATTATTAATTTAGTTAGCAGTGTGCCTTCACCTTGAGGAAAGGGTTTTGTGGCTTTAACACTGTCATGCTTTTTCAGAGTATCTTATTATTGCTGTGACTGAATCTGCTTGCCGTTGCAGACAGCAATCAGTGAAAACTACCAGACTATGTCAGACACCACTTTCAAAGCCTTACGCCGGCAGCTACCTGTCACCCGCACCAAGATTGACTGGAACAAAATCCTCAGCTACAAGATTGGCAAAGAAATGCAGAATGCTTAATGTGGAAATAAGGAGATATACGAAATGTTTGTGTGCAAAAAACAAATGTGGTCCTATGCCAAGTAGATGGTTCTAAACCAGTGCAGCATTTTTCTAGGGCTTTCAAAGTTAACAGGTTTTCTAGCCTCAGAGAGAACTGTGGAACAAATAGCATTGTCTTTGTGTTTTGTGTTTCCTGCCGCATAAACTTCCTATTGTGACTGCATTTACTGATAGGTCATTTTAATTAAGCCACGTTCATGGTTCAGAAGTATAGCTGTTTTCAATCACTTATTGTTCTGGTTGGAAAACTTCCTAGCTGGAAAAGCCCTATCATAAATACAGCTGAGGGTGCAGAGCATTCCCTTCACCCGTATACAGCACTCCAGGTACTCCAGTAAGTTTGTCAAATCTGCCAACAGCTCAAGGCGCTATGCTGCAAGATATAATAAATGCAAAAGACAGTAAGTCCTCATGTATCCTTATTCCTGACCTCCACAAAGCAAAAAGCCTGCAGGCTTAGATTTTACTATATAAAATGAGTTTACAAGATCCTTTACAGAAATCCCTACACAGCCAGCTCTTCCAGGGACGTAATATATTTTTTTTTAATCTGAAGATTTGAGCCATGTTCCCTAAAAGTGAACATTTTTGCTCTCCCCTCCCTCATGTATGTACGGTTATCAGACATCTGCATTTTTACAGAACTGCAAGTTCCTGTGTTGAATCACTGCTGATCCATGTAGGCTGGATAGTGATTAAAAATGCAAATGTCTACAGAATAATAGGTATGTTGTGCTTTAATGCTTTGTGGCAGGTTCATAGAATTTGTATCACAGGTGTATGGATGGATAGTGTACAAAATAAATAAACTTGCACCAAAGTGAGAGAAAACACCTTTCCATTTTGTCTCAATTGTGGCCAGTTTCTTGTCATACTTAAAGGGGATTTTGGAATTAATCTCTTGATTGCTCTCTAAAGGCTTGCTCTATCTTACTTTGTTTTCCTGTAAAATCAAAATAGCAGTCCTACCAGTTTCTCTTAAGGGGAGGTTGAAGGGGCATGCACGTGCCTTTCTCAGTCAGAACTCGGAACATGGATTCACTGCAAAATGAACCCCCTTTGGTGAACTCACTTTGCTTTGTTTGCACTTGGTTATCAGTGGGCCTTCTTGTAGGTTCTGGTTTTTAAACTGGCTAGTGTCTTCCTATTTTTAAATACACAAAGAAAGGGGTTGGGAAGCTGGGGATGGGACTGCCTGTGCATTACACTTCAGGTTTTGCACAGTAATACCACAAAATAAGTGTCTATCCTTTGTGAGATTTTTGTCTAAATAAAATGTATTTGTATTTGCTGTTGAGACTGACCATTCATCCTACAGGCATCCTCTGTATCAAATAGTCTAGTAGAAATACACCGGTCTTTGTTTTAAAGCCATGTGTGTCTGTTCTTTCATGGTCTCACTTCTGTTAGCTCTTGACAAAGGCAGGTCCTACAAGTAACAGCCTGAAAGCAGGGGTGGTATTGCTTGCAAAGCCACAGGTGATGCTCCCATCCTGGTACACAGACCAGGGAAATGGAGGTCTAAGAACTTTCAAATTAAAAGAAACACAGTCACACAGCTCTTAACGAAGCACTTCACCCCGGGGAAAACATAGCAGACAAGGTTATTCCACTCATCATCTGTGTCTTACTGTAAGACCTACCTCACCTCTTCTGCTCAGCTTCCAAAACACGAACTGCTGGATGCGCTCTACGTCTGGTGGACTGGACAAAGCAGGACTGTCTTCCGGAGGATTTGCACGCCGCTGTGCAAAGAGCTACTCAAGGACAGTGCTTCTGCCAGAGGGTGTTTGTAGAAAGGGTTTCCTCCCTGCCCGTAGCGGTTATGTGGACGAGCACCTAAGGTGCTGTGGTCTGTGGCCGTGGTCCCATCCAGACAAGCACTGCAGCAATTCCAAGAATGTGGAGCTGAAGCAGGGGCCCAAGATAAGGCTGTACACACAACAGAGCTTTTATCTGCCTCAAGGCTAGTCTTTTCCCCTGCTCTGGGTTAGTTAGACTGGAAGTAGTTCACCACCACTTGTTCCAGCCTTAAGACCATTTCTATCTCTTTGTCCTTCTCCAAATCTTTCGCTAATCATCCTTTAGGCTGACTTATTCCCTGCCTGCCTCCCGGCCCTTCTCCCCCACCAGCCTTCTCTGCAGCAGGCCCAGCTATCCCAGTCCTAGCCCCTTGCCAGCTCCTATTTCTTCCTTGGAAGAGCAACACTTGGCGTGACTCACCACCACTGGGGCACTAAGCAAGTGGCAGCCCAGCAGTAACACATGCCCAGAGGCATTCTAATCCTTAAAGCCATCAGCTATTGTCTGCTGGAGACCAGAGGCTTCAGCAGAGACTGAGGCCAGCTCCAGAGCAATGTATATCCTGGGCTGGCTCTGTTGAAGTGTACAAAAGTCAAAGCCTGACCCCAGATGAATCACGGTGAGCAGGCACTGCAGCTTGACTGAGCCAGGGAAGGCAAAGCCAGCCCCACCCAGCGCTGCAGGATGGGTCCTGCCAGCCCAGACAGCAGCTAGGCTACCCAGCTGCCCCCCATGGAAAGAGCTTTCCTATCTGTTTGCAAGATCAAAGCTTAAAGCTCCAGGATTCTGCCTGCAATACACCACAGAAAGACTTACAAGCAACTTCTCCAAAAGCAACACCCCCATTTTTTTCAAGCCTCAGAGCCCTCCCACAACCTGCGAGGGGCCCTACACCATCACAGTCTTTCAGCCACCTCCAGACAGCGGCAGGTCATTAGTAGAGCTTGGGTCAGAGGAAAAGCCACCCAAGCTGAGGTGGGGAAAAGAGCAGACCGACTTACTTACCCCAACATCCTTGGGCCACAGACAAGGCAAAATCAACACCCAGGCAGCACCGTGAGCAGTCCCAGGGCCTTGAGCCGTTTTACTGAAGCAGGTCAGGGATCACCATCCTCACTAGGCAGGCTGCAGGTTGAAAACACAGGAAACTAGAGGCAGAGGCAAACATAGAAACCAGCTCTTCCTCCTGCTGCTGCTGCTCTATTTATAGGGCAGCCATTTCAGCTCTGGGAGCTCTTGCACCTCATTGTTGGATACAGCAATGCAACACACCTGGGCACCTCTCCTGCCCTGACAGCAGCATGGGAGTGAGCTGGCAGCCTCTGCTCTCCCTCCCTGGAGGCAATTACTGCCAGGGCTGCAGGCCAGTGGATGACAACTAGCCCAGACCTTTGACACTCAACAGCTCGATCCCCCCAGCCTTGCAACCACAGCCTGGTTCAGGCACGTGTCCGTCACTCCTGGGGTAGCCCTGCAAGGGGGGTGTGCACCCCTCGGGGTACCAGGTCCTGGGCTGGGTCAGCCCCCACCCCAGCCCCTCTGCATGCAGCCAGGACAATTCCCGCGACTGCGTGGATCCCGCACCCAGGACCCTCTGTGGGGCGCAGGACCCCGGGTGAGGCTCTCCCCTAACTGGGCACGGGGCGATGCTGCGGGGCCAGAGGCGCCGGGCAGGAGCCGCCCCTCCGGCCTCCCCGGCCCCCCCAGCCCCGGGCGGGCGGGCCCGCAGGGTGCACGGCCCCTTTCGCTTTCGTTTCTCCCTGCGGGGCCAGCCCTAGCTCAGCCCAGCCCAGCCCAGCACGGCACAGCCCGGCACACCTCAGCCCGGCTCGGCACGGCACACCTCGGCACAGCTCGGCTCAGCACCTCT
>NW_008794598.1:893422-899869 GCF_000699145.1 Aptenodytes forsteri | reverse complement strand
CAGCCATGCCGCGGTTCAGCGTGGCGGAGGCCAGGCTGTGGGGGGATCAGTTCGTGCAGTTCCTGCGGGACACGGGCCGGGAGCAGGAGAGGCGGCGGGACACGCTGCGGAGCATCTACAACCAGGAGTTTCGGGGCAGGTGAGAGCCCTCGGCCAGACCCAGGCAGCATCGCCTGGGACGGTCTCCCCAGCCAGCATCATCCATTCCCCTGGCCAGCATCACCGGTCCCTGGCCAGGATCACTGGACCCCGGCCAGCATTGCTGGGGCTTCACGTGGGGTGTCAAGCGAGCTCCGGCCAGGAGCTGGGTGTGAGGGTAGCACTGGGGAGCAGGTAGGGGCTTCGGGGGCTCTCCTTCATCACCTGCTGGGGTGGGATGGAGGAGCATGCACTTTCCGAGCAGTGAGGACCACCTGGACCAGTTAAATGCAGGGGCTCCGCTCTCTCCAGGCAGAGAAAACAGAGCAGCATTTCTGGAACAGCCCATGTCCCACTGGGCTGCGGATGCAGTGAAAGGCAGACGTGCCTCTCTGGACACCAGACCCGCATGCCCCCAAGCCCCTCCATCTCGCCACAGCCCTGCTGGGATGTTCCTTGGCTGCAGAGACCCCCTGGCAGCCGCCTGGGCACAGTCTCAGACACCCGCTGCCTGCCACACTCCCTGCCTCACCACAGTGACACCGGTCACGCTGGCCCCCGTGCAATGTCACTGCTGTTAATCATTGGCAAAGCCAGGGTTCAGCTCACTGCAGGCTGCAGGACATGCCCCAGGGTGCGGGAGGAGGTGCCTGGGGAGGCATCGCTGCCGGGAGTGCTGTGGCCATGCCTTGGAGGAGCCCTCATCTGTGCCGGCTCAGCCCCTGAGGGACCTGGGGACAGGGACAAGTCCCTGCCCCACTGCTGCGTGCATGCTGGCAGGGACATGGACTGCATGGCCAGACAGCAATGCCGTGGCACAGCTGGAATGGCCATGGCACAGCTGTAACAGCCATGCCACAGCATGGAGTTCCTGGAGCATCCTGCAGGGATGCAAGATTTGCATGAACCATTGAAAAGCCCCAGTCCTTCTCCCTCTCCTGGTGCAGAGGGAAGTCACCAGAGTGCCCTGCTTCACCGTCCCTTCCTGCTCACCTCCTCTCAGCTGCCTGTGCCCCTGGCAGCCCAGCCATGCTCTGTCCCACGCAGAAACCTCTCTCCCTTGTCTGTGCAGGACTGATACAAAAACGCCCAACTTCTCCTGCATCTTGTACGCGCTGAGGGTGACCCACCGGGCGCAGGTGCATGGGGAGTCAGTGCACTTCAAGAAGGTGAGGGGGGCCCTGGGCTGGGGCAGCGCAGCAGCTCCTGCGCCCACCAGGACCAGCTCCACGGGAGCCCCCAGCCACGGCAGGACCCCGGGGCCACACTGATGCTGGCTGTTCCTCACAGGAGAAGAGGCGCGTGGTAGTGGCAGACCAGTACCGGAGACCCAGGATGAATGCAGAGGCATTGGCATCCACGTCTGCCTCAGGGCAGCAGCCCAGCTCCAGTGCTCAAGTGCCCCAGAGCCGTGCCAAGAAGTGGTATGACTGGCAGCACCCTGCCCACACCTGCCCCAGCACGGCCCTGGGGATCCCTCACCCTGGCTGGGAAAGCCTGACCTTCCCTTCCCACAGGGCTGAGTTCATCCGTGGGAAGCACGGGGTAGACATCGTCTCGGAGCACGACCAGGGCAATGGGCGCATCCGCTTCCCGGTGGTGCCCAGCGAGCCCCGGACGGTCACTGTCCTGGTGCAGAACCATGGGGTGGAGGCCGTGACGCTGCAGCAGTGCCAGCCACGCCAGCAGTCGCGGGAACTCTCCTTTGCGGACGAGCAAGGGGCGACACAGGGCCAATCCCTGCTGCTGCACCCAGGTAGGGCCCTGTCCCCTGCCCCGTGCCCTGACCCACCAGAGGAGATGCAGGACCCAGCTCTCGCCTCTTTGCCTCGCAGGCGGCACGTACCCCATCCAGGTGCGGTGCCTGACCACCTGCAATGGGTACTTCCATGCCACGGTGGTCTTCGAGTTCACCAAGGAGCCGGACGAGCCCTTCAGCATCTGGCGCTACATTGCTGCCGTCGCCGAGAGCCAGCTGGCCAAGGGCCTGGGGCCCTCAGCGCCTTTCCAGCCTTACCAGGCCAGCCTCCAGCGCCCTGTCACCGTCACCACCGAGGATGGCATCCCCCCTGACAGGTACATGGCGGGGTCACCTGCTGCCATCCTGCGTGGAGGGCCCTGGCCTGTTCTCTGGCTGGGACAAGGCTCAGCTCCTTGGGACCCAGCTGTCCGGCACCCTGGGACAGTGCTTCATCCCCATGCAATGGCTGGTGATGGTGGGGCTGGGGACACCCTGCTTGCCGGGGCCACGGGTGGTTGCAGCCTGGGGGGAACACAGCCCTGCAGTCCCTGCGGCACCGCTGTCCCCTCTGCATAGCTCCCTGAAAAATGAACTGGAAAGGGAAATCCCTCTGGGCACCTACCAGTACCCGAAGAGCCTCAAGGACACGATCCTGCTCGGACCCAATGCTCATGCCAGCTCCAGCTGGGCTGCCATGCGGTGAGTGCCAAGGGGTGGGGGCAATGCCGCCCGGCCCTGCACCTCCCACCCGCTGCGCCTTGGTTGAGGTGTCCCTGGGGCATGGTGACATCTCTGCTGCCCACAGGTCGCTGCTGGAGGCCCCCCTGCTTGCTGAGAACTACCAGCAGAAGTTCCAGCTGCTGCTGCACCTGGAGGAGATCCAGATGGAGGTGGACATCCGGCGCTATGACATGCAGGACGTGCCCATGGTGCAGGACAGGGCGCTGCTGGTCCTCAACGTACGTAGGGGGAGCCGGGGGGGCGGGAGGGGTGCCGGGGCTCCCGGGGTGCCCGGCATCATGCTGGCCGTTCAGCACAGGTGCCTGGCGTGGCCGAGAACCGCCCATCCGTACTGAAGGGGGACCACCTCTTCGCCCACCTGAGCAGCGAGCGGGACTGCTCCCCGCTCGTCCAGTACAAGGGCTACGTGCATGGTGTGGAGCTGGAGAAGGTCAGGCTGGGCTTCTCCTCCAAGTGAGTGGTGTCTGGCCCCGGCCGGACTGGCAGGGCCCTGGCAGTCCTGTTCGGACGTGCTGAAGGCCAGGTGTGGGCTGGAAAGGGCCAGAGAGGGCGTGGGGGAGCATCCCCATGCCCTGCTCACACCACTCCTTCCCAGGCTGCAGAAGAAGTTTGTGAACAACCTGAGGTTTGACGTGACCTTCACCTTCAGCCGGCTGCCGCTGCGAGTCCAGCATCGGGCTGCAGCCCTGGCCATGCAGCGCGGCTTGTCCAGCCTCCTCTTCCCCTCCGCCTCGTGCCACAAGTCCCTCTTCACAGGCACCTTCCAGCCCCGGTGAGTCCCCATGCCTGCAGGGTAGGAAGGGACAGGCGAGGACAGGGACTGGCCTGCTCAGCCTCTGCTTCCGCAGGTGGTTCGACCGCAAGCTGCTGGCGAACGAGGAGCAGTGCAGAGCTGTGACGCACATCGTGACGGGGATGTCCAGGCCAGCTCCATACCTCATCTTCGGCCCCCCTGGGACTGGCAAGACAGTCACCCTGGTGGAAGCCATCAAGCAGGTGAGTGGCTGGTGCCCAGGTCCAGCCCCGGGCATCGCTGCCCACCCCGGCCCATGGGGCTCAGTGCCGTTGCTCCCTCCTCCCACCTAGGTATGGACATGCTTCAAGGACGCCCGGATCTTGGCCTGTGCCCCTTCCAACAGTGCCACAGACCTGCTGTGTCAGCGCCTCATCAAGGACATCGCCCCCCGGTATGTCTACAGGCTCATCGCCAGCTCTAGGAACTACCAGGAGGTACCTGCTGATATCAGGGTAGGTCCCTGCCCCTCTGTCCCGGCAGCCCACAGCAAATCTGGCCTGGCAGCCCCCAGGGAGAGCAGGATCCCACCAAACACCTGTGTTTCAGCCCTGCTGCAACTGGGACGATGAGCAGAGCTGCTACGTGTACCTGAGCAAGGAGCACCTGGGGCACTACCGGATCCTCATCACCACGCTGGTGACAGCGGGAAGGTTGGAGGACCTGGGATTGTCCCCACCACCCACAGTGGGTGGACCCAGGGGCTGCCTTGCAACCAGGCTGTGAGGGCAGCCCCGCTGGGGTGCAGTGGGGAGGGGGTGTGGAGGAGGGCGGGCAACAGGAGGGACCCGTCCTCTGCAGGAGGATGAGGGCGAGGGGAGGAAGGATGGCCAGCCAGGGCAGGGATGCCAAGGCAGCCTCACTCCACCTCTCCCCCAGGCTGGCATCAGCCAACTTCCCCCCAGGGTTTTTCTCCCACATCTTCATCGACGAGTGCGGCCAGGCGGTAGAGCCAGAGAGTGTGGTCGCCATTGCAGGTGAGTGGTGCCCGGCTGCCGTCTCGGGGCCCAGTGTTTCTGCATGGCCCGGGGACCCCCTATGCCCTGCTGAGCTCTCCCTCTGCCCAGGGCTCCTGACTGCCATGGACCAGGAGACCAACCCCAACGGGGGGCAGCTGGTGCTGGCAGGAGACCCCCAGCAGCTGGGCCCCATCCTGAGGTCACCGCTGGCCATCGAGCATGGCTTGGGTGAGCTGGGAGAGGGGTGAGAGCGCTGCCGGCACCTGGGGGCCGAGCAGCCTTGCAGGGAGCCACGGGGTCTCGCTGGGTGCAGGCACCTCGCTGCTAGAGAGGCTGATGCTCCACAACCCCCTGTACAAGAAGTCGAGTGGAGGATACAACCCACAGTTCGTCACCAAACTGCTCTGGAACTACAGGTGGGGACGGGGCCAGCACGGGGACGGGCACAGGCAGGGATGGGGCTGCTCTGCTGAGTGTGGCTCGGTGCAGGATCTGTGTGTACACCCCGGGCTCCGGCTCCCCAGAGCCTCGTAGTGCCCCAGCTGGTGCGGGAGATGCGAGCGCACCTGCTGTCCCGGATGCACGGTGCCCGGGAGGGTGCTGGGGCCGTGTGGCATCCACCCTGGACACTGTGCTGCCTCTGCCAGGTCCCACGAGGCCATCCTCAGGATCCCCAACGAGCTCTTCTACGACAGCGAGCTGAAGGCCTGCAAGAGTGACGAGCTCGACGTCCGGAGTCTGTATTGTGCCTGGGAGGAGCTTCCCAAAAAAGTGAGGGGGGAAGCAGGGAAGGAGCCCAGGGGGAGCCCTGAACCACAGGTGGAGCAGAGCCCAATACTGTCCACCCCCAGGGCTTCCCCATCATCTTCCACGGGGTTTGCGGGGAAGACCAGAGAGAGGCCAAGAGCCCCTCGTTCTTCAACACGGCTGAGATCGAGGTGCTGGTCCACTACCTCAAGAAGCTGCTGCAGAGCCGGGGCAAGGGGGGCTGCCCCAGCGTCTCGCCCAAGGAGGTCGGCATCATCTCTCCCTACAGGAAGCAGGTGAGGGGCACAGCTCTGCAGGCAGGGGACGGGCAGAGACCTCCCCGGGGGACAGGGGGCACTGGATGGATGGGCGGGCTGGCACACGAGGACAGCTCCATGGCGGCTGGACTGTGCTGTGTGCCTCCCCCCAGGTGGAGAAGATCCGGAAAGCCATCACCTCCCTGGACCCTGTCCTGCGGACACTGCCAGACATCAGCCTGCTGAAGGTACGGTCCTGGGAGCAGGGGGGGAGAGGAGCCCACCCTGCCACGGACAGGGGGAGCCCCACCAGCCCCCACCCGGGGGTGCTCCCTGGCCCCTCACCTGCTGTCCCTGCCCCAGGTGGGCTCTGTGGAGGAGTTCCAGGGCCAGGAGCGACGCGTCATCCTCATCTCCACCGTGCGCAGCTGCAGTGAGTACCTCCAGCTCGACCAGACCTTCAAGCTGGGCTTCCTCAAGAACCCCAAGGTACCATGCTGCCCTGAGCAGGCCCCTCTCCCTCAGCACCCCCCGCTTCCCTCCGGTGCCCCGCAGGCAGGCAGAGCTGCTCCGGGTGCTTGGTGCTGCACCAGAGCTGCCTGCACCTAGGTGGGGCTGGGCAGGGGGCTGAGAGGTGCTGCTGCAGGGTAAAGCCCTCGCTCTTGTTCTCTTTTCAGAGGCTCAACGTGGCCATCACCAGGGCCAAGGCTCTGCTGATTGTGGTGGGTAACCCGGCCGTGCTCAGCAAGGACCAACACTGGCAGAGGTGAGCCTTGCCTGGCTGCGCCTGACCCCCTCCGCAGACGGTGCTCGTGAGCGCCTGCCCGCCCTTCCCTGCTGCCTGCGGACAGTGCCTGGCCATGCCCAGCGCTACAGAGGCAGCGAGGCCATTGCCATCTCCTGCCCACACTCCCCTCACCCTGTGCCTGCAGGTTCCTCAGGTACTGCAGGGAGGAGGGCGGCTACACGGGCTACCCCTACGAGGACGAGAGCCCGGCAGAGGATGGCCTCGCCGCCGACCTCCACGCGCTGCACCTCAGCAATTAGCAACCAGGTGAGCAGGGCTAGGAG
>NW_008794598.1:881785-892802 GCF_000699145.1 Aptenodytes forsteri | reverse complement strand
CGAGGTGGCGGACCGCCGGTGGCCCGCGGCCGACCTCCACACGCTGCACCTCAGCAATTAGCAACCAGGTGAGCAGGGCTGGGAGCTGCTGGCAGAGACCTGGCAGGAGCAGGGTGAGGAGCGGCACAGCCCGCCATGCTGCACCGGCGCCCTGGGGCAGCAGCGTGGCCGGGGCCGAGCCAGGGCACAGGTTCATGTGTGCGAGGGGTGCTGGGAGGCTTCTCCTGCAGCAAGTGTGACAGGGCTCTGGACGGGCTCTCGCTTAGGGGCTGCCTGTCCCCTCCTGAGTCAGGGGCCGGCTCTGCCACGGGGTTTCTCTGCAGGAAACCCACCTGGGAAAGGAGGAGAAGCCCTGTGGAGCTCCAGCATCCCTCAGCCTGCCCCTGGCCTGCAGCAGCCGCTTGCTTTCCCGCTACCTCCGTCCTGGGGTGCTCAGTGCACCATGCATCCCTGTGGAGACAGGACTGAACCTGCTGGGCAATGGGGTCCTGCCAGCCTTCGCTACCAGCCAAGAGCCCCAGCACGGACCGCAGGGCAACCTGGGGCAGACACCTCCCCTCACAGAGCAGGACTGTGCCAGTGCTGGACTGGGACCACTCTCCTTTTTAAACAGTTTTTGACATGGCTGTGGAAAGCCAATTCTCTGTGACTGGTCTCACTGTTCAATGAATGGCCTAAGTGAGAGTCTGGCCTCCAAAGAGCATCGCTGGGTGCGCAGGGGAGCTCAGTGCTGCCACAGCGGGTGACTGGGGTGCAGGCAGCAGGCAGGGACCCAGCCAGGCAGCATAGCCCGAGCGCGCAGGAGGGGGGGCCCCCCCCGCCAGGCCCGAGAGCTGGCACGGCTGCACAGGCAGACTTCACTTTGTTTCCCTGGAATAAATGTTTAGAGAAAAACAGTGTATTGATGTTCAGTCCTGGGCCCTGCCACCACAGCTGGGGCTGCCGGGACGGGCTTGCTGCAGCCCTGCCCCGACCTCCTCCAGGACAGTGACAGAGGAGGGATGGCTCCAGTGGTGACCACAGCGCCTGTTGCACCAGGGACTGGGTACGGCTGGGGAGCTCCTGCCTGGCCCTTCCCACGTAAGCTGCTCCCAGGGTCTTACCCAAGCACATGGTGACGAGCCCTGATCCTGCACCAGCAGCTGAAGCAAGAGGGGCTGGGGGCCGAGCAAGGCCCCCACCCGGCAGCACGTGGACCCAGCCCGCAGGCAGCCGCCCAGACAAGCACAAGGGCACGAAGGAGAGCAGAAGGATGCCACGCAAGCAGAGATACAATTACTGAAATACCAGTTTGCATTTATTCTCCCAATTACACAGTTCAGTTTACTGGTGCTAAGTCCATGACCAATGCAGACTTGAAGAAGGCGTTACTGGCAGAGCTGGGCAGAGGCGCTGCCCCAGTGCAGGTCCCGGGAGCAGAGCGCTTCTGGCAGCGGCCGAGCACAGCTCCCTGGAGAGGCAGCTGCGCCCAGCTCTGCACACAGAACGGAGCTGAAAGCTGCCCTGGGCAAGTCTGTATAAAACACTGGTGTGTGCTGCCCGCACGGCCGAGGGGAGTGGGCAGAGCGCCCGAGAGCCCAGCAGGCCCCGCATGCGAGCTGCGGGCAGCAGCCAGCAGCACCTCCCGCTTCTGCGGCACCTGCCCAGAGCTGGAGAGGGAGAGCAAACACCACGGCAATCCCCATGGGAGAGGTGAAACCAGGGAGATCAGTACAAAACGGTGCAACACGGAGAGCTACGCAAATGCCCGGCCCATAAAGAGCAGCGGGGACTGAAGGCACTGGCCTCTCACAGCCCCGGGGTCACGCAGGGACATCCCATGGGCTTGGGTGGCAGTTCTTGTGCAGAGTGTTCGGGGCAGGTACTGGCACCATGAGGTCCCTCTTCGGACGTCTGCGAGCGCTCCCTCCCCGCGCAGCGCAGGGCAGCCGGGTGCCGGCACAGGCAGCTGCCTCCTGGCCCACCGGGCTGCTCACAGCAGCGGGCAGCCTCTGCGCTTCTTGTTCTTCCGGACCTGCAGGCCTGCGCGGGTGGCCATCTCAAAGACCTCCCGCACGCCCTCCTTTGTCTTGGCCGAGCACTCGAGGTAGCCGAAGGCGTTGATCCTGTTGGCCATGTCCCTCCCCTCCTCTGGCTTCACCGGCTCCTAGAAAGCATTAAAAAGGGGGTTCAGGAGCATCGCCAGAAAACAGCAGCAAGAGCACAGTGAGTGCCCTTGGGGCATCCAGCCTTTAGCGCCAGGATCTGGCACGGCAAAGGGGAGCCCCAGCGAGGCGGCACAAGGAGAGGCGGGTCGCTGGCCGAGGCAGCTGGACACGGGGCTGCCCCCACCTGCTTCATCTTCGCCAGCTCCCGCCGCGTGTGCTCATCATTCCGCAGGTCCTTCTTGTTCCCCACCAGGATGATGGGCACATTGGGGCAGAAATGCTTCACCTCCGGTGTCCACTTCTCGGGGATGTTCTCTGCAACAAGCACATGTAGACCCTCCTGAGCTGAGGGGCTGCTCCCCCCCGGGCCTCCTTGCAGCCACGGGAACCGGTGCCAGGCTTTTCCCACAGGAAGAGGGGAGCTTGCTCCATGGCATCCTCCTCTCCCATCACCTCCACCAAGCCAGCAAGTTCCCAACATTTTCCTGGAGCGCACGCAAAGCCAGGAGATGGAGAGGAGGGATTGGCATCCCCTAGAGGGGCGGCACGGGGGCCTCCCGGACCCCAGGGGGTTTAGCAGCAGCACTCAGTCCTGCAGGAGCCCCAGGTCCCCCCTCGCTCCCTGGTCCCTACCGAGGCTATCCGGGCTGTCGATAGAAAAGCACATGAGGATAACGTCTGTGTCCGGGTACGAGAGGGGCCGCAGCCTGTCATAGTCCTCCTGTCCCGCTGTGTCCCACAGGGCCAGCTCCACCTGGGAGGGGAGAGGGATGCGGCTCAGCAGCTCGCAGACAGCTCAGCAGGCCAGAAGTGAGCAGGTTTATCTTCCTCAGTTATAGCTACAGTCTTCCTCAAACTGGGGCAGGTTCAGGGTGACCCAGAAACACGGGAGCTGCGGGGCACCCCGAGCACTGCAGGTGCATCCGAGCCACACAGACCAACCCACACGGCAGCACCGGGTGGTGGCACTGCTAGCACGGGTCCATGGGAGCGAGGGGACAGGAACAGCTCCAGCACCCCGCAACAGTCCTTACCTGCTTCCCATCTACCTCTATGTCAGCAATGTAGTTCTCAAACACAGTCGGTACGTAGACCTCGGGGAACTGATCCTTGCTGAACACAATCAGCAGACACGTCTTTCCACAGGCACCATCTCCCACGATCACCAGCTTCTTCCTGATGGCCGCCATCGCTGCAGGGACAAGAGCAGGTGAGCAGAACAGAGCAGTCGCGGGCAGCCCACGCTCCCAGCCCCTCCTGGCCCCCCATGCCCCAAAGTCTCTCGCACGACTGCCCAGGAGGGTACCAGACACGGGCACCTGGGCACACCCCAGCATGAGCAGCCGGTGACCACCAGGACAGAGGCTCTCCCAGCCTCCCGCCAGGCACACCTCCAGCTCCCGCGCACAGCCCGCACAGGCACCGGCTCACGGGCACTGCAAGAACCAGCCCGACTGGAACCATTTACATCCATCACCGCAGCCGCAGCCAGGAGAGCCATCACACCGATGCCCCGGCAAGTGCTGGTGGCTGCACGCAGAGACCTCGTGCAAGACGATGAACCGCTCTGCCTTACCCACCCTGCCGGGCAGCAAGGCTCCCACCCTGGCCATCCAACCCCTCCCATGCTGGGCTTTCTCACTGTGCCACCACCCCAGGCAAAGGGGGTTTTTGACAACCTCAGAGTTGCACACACACGCTGGTTTTACTTTAGATTATAAATTCTTCAGGGCAGAAACTGTACTCCAGGTTTCACCCAGGCACGCTCACTGGCTCCCAAATAATCCGATCAGCAGCTGGAAGGCGCCAAGCTGAGCTCTTGGAGGTCTGGGCGAGCATGACCTGCATGCCTGGCACCCGGTGCCAGGCTGGCCCCGTCCCAGCCCGTTTGACAAAGGAGCCTTTGCCACATAACTGCCAAGAGCCAATGCTGGCACCGGCAGCAGGAGAAGCTGCCAGCCATCATTCAGCAAACAGAGCCGAAATCCCGCAGTAAAGCAGGCTGCTTTCTGCCCCAAGAAAAAAGGATGCAGTCCTGCGACTGAAACTATGCCTTCACATCCTTGAGTTTCAAAAGGAGATTACAGCTGAGCCTGGGAATCGCCCGGGACGATGCCACAAAACACCTGCCATGGCGTCTGAAGGAGGCACGAGAAAATTAGCCATGGTGGGATCACATCCCTCCCCAACCTCGGGCCCAAGATCTCTTTCCCATCCCCATCTTCCCAGATGCTTCAGTCCAAAGAGCCCAACCCACTCCTTATGCACCCGCAGCACATCACCAGCTCTCTGTCCCTGCAGAAATCCCGGGCAAGACGCAAACTGACAGCACAGGGTTTAATCCCTGGAAAGGTGCATGCTGCTCCGCGGGCTGGGGGAAATTACAGGCGACCAGAAAACTGCTCATGAAGGCAGAGACGCTCCACGTCCTCCAGCCAGCCCTGCCCCTCTCCAAACCCCCTCTGCCCAGAGGCAGCAGGACTGGAAGGGGCAGGTTTGTGCTTGGAGCCTTAGGGAGGTTCAGTGGGAATAACTGTGCAGGAGGGACGCACACACCTATGCTAATGCACTGAGCTGCAAGCGCTGGGAGCGGATCATGCTGGGATCACACTGGGAAGGCCCGGCCATCGCAAGCTTTGCATTTAACCAGGGCACTGACACTGAGCCTTAACAGAGGCCTGGCGCCTGTCCCCTCCCGGGGTGATCACACCCGCACTCCGCGCCAACAGAAAAGGGAGGAAAAAAGAAAAACCTGAGTAAGGCTGCATCATAATTAGCTGCAAGTGAAGGATTAAGAAATTAGACCCAGTGGCTGACTTGCATTTCAAAAGCAGCCTGAAGAGAGCTCCTCTCATCTGCATACTTAGCAGGTCACAGCTAAGCTCCTGCCTGGAGGAAACCTCCCCAGGGCTGTCACACAAACCCTTGGGAAGTCTCGGGGACCACCCCAGCTCTCACAAAGTAAACTGCCCAACCGACCGTGTGGTTGGGGCAGAAGAGAGAAAGGTTTCATCCAAACCCGGGCCAGACCCTGCCATAGCCCCAGATCTTTGCAGGTTACAAGCACTTTGGCTTACAAGCTGAAGCAGGAATGGTTTGTGGCTGCTGAGTGCTGTGGAGCCATTAACAAAAATAGTCAGCTGGCACTTGTAAGGTGAGAAGAGCGAGGATGAAGAGCCCCATCCGGCAGGATCTGGCACTCCTCAACCAGGAGCCTTGGCGTTAAGCACACATCCCAGTGGAGTACCATGTCTATACAGAAGGTGAGCACATTTGTGCAACACTAAAGTTGAGGAAAAAACCTAAAGTGCCCAAAGGGTCCTGCTACCGGGGGCTGAGTGTGGAGGGGAAACCCCCGGCACAGCTCCCATCCCCCTTCTTTGTGCCCTTCTGCTCCCGCCTGTCCCACCTGGGCCAGGGACACCCGCAGCCCCATGCACGGGAGCTCATCCCGAGGAGACACGACGTTCATATTATGGAGCCAGATAAAAGGGCTGGAGAAGTCTGCTGTCTCCTGCCCGCTTGAGGAGGGAAAGCTCTCGAGGACAGCGTATCCCTGGGGACACAAGAAACGCATCAACCCTCTTGCAAACCATCCTTCTTGTCTGACCAAAGGCTCGTCATCTCTCCAGCCATCATCTCCACAGCACGGAAAAAGGAGAGCTCATGAGCAAAAAAGTCTATTTACTTAGACAGAAAGTTCCTTTGCCCACAGCAAAATGTGACTTGTGCTTTGCGACTCCGTATCTCAAAGACAAACAGAGGAAGAAAGGTGGTGTGGGACGTGCCGTTATCTAATCCACAGAACACAGAAGGAGACACATCTGCAGCACAAGGAACAGCGGATGCCTGGGGAGACAAACACCCGCTCTCCCAGACAGATATCGAGACCTGCCTGTGCCCAGTCTGCCAGACGTCACGTCTAAAACAAAAACAACCAGGGTGGTGGAGCATGGTGCTGCAGCCAGCCCTGCATGGCTGCCGGCTCCCCTCCGCCGCTCCCCTGCCTGCACACCATGCCAGCAAGGAGGGCAGCAGCTGCCCGGACTCTTGCTGCAGAGGCAGCCAGACTGGGACGGGGCAGGAAGAACCAGAGATGCTCCAAACCAAAAAGAGTCGCTACACCCAGAGCTCCTTCCCACGGCCTCCGGAGTTCACCCTGACCTGGGATGGCTCCGGGCCCCGGCAGCTCCTGAGCCCAGTGTGATGCACTGACTCAGCGGGCAGAGGCACTGTCCCCGCCCAAAATCTCAGCACAACTCATTCCATTACTCACAAGAGTAGCCCAGAAACAGCCCATTACTAATCCGGAGCCGGTGTGCAAAGGCGAGTGGGGCGAGGAGGCTGTGAGCACCATGCTCCTCAGCGGCCAGCTGGGCTGCCCCTGTCCGTGCCCTCGACCCGTGAGCCAACCGACACGACACCAGTGCCAGATGCTGGTGGCACTCTGCTCGGGGAGAGATTAGTTTGTCTGCCAGGGGATGCTCTGTCACTCAGCAGGACGAGGCCAGTCCCTGGGACAGAGCTGCCCGATGCAAAGGACCTTGCGCTGTTCCCAGACCACAAGAGAGTAAATGAGAGTGGAAAACGTGGAGACAATTTGAGGAGGACAGCTTTACTACAACTGGCAGCAGGCCAAATGATTAAAAGGACACAGTCACCCACATCAGACATGGAAATTCAGATTTTAAACTCAGCCAAGCGTTAACCGGCCCGAGTTACAGCAAAGGATGCCCAGCCACATTGGCAATCCAACCCGGCCCGTACAGCAACCGTAGTTTTCGGGCATGAGCAGCACTTTGGGTGCCTCACTGGAGATGCCTCCTGCTCATTCACAGACATAACAAAAGGGAGCAGCAATTTTGTGCCAGCACCTCCCGCAGAGTGGCACTGCCAAACCCCGCAGGGCTCCTGCACCCAGCCCTATGCCTGCTGCTGTGGCAGGCTGGGGCGACAGCGGGATGGCTGCGGGTTTAGTCTGCGCCACCACTGCTGGCAGTGCCCGTGCTGACAGCACCAGCCTAATTCTGAGCAGGCAGCTCCTTCAGCACGCCAAGAAATTGCAAAATGGAACTAAATTGCTCTGCTCTGCTTTCCAAGCAGCTATTCTAAAGCCATCACCATAAAACCAGCCAGGGCTCCAGGACAGCCCTTGCGTTATTGGCCTCTCCCAGCTTTGTGCTTCAAAATGTGAAGTTCCTGCAGAGCAGGAAACGGGGAATTCCTCTGGCAGCAGGATGCGTCCGTCATCCAGTGTCTGCTATGGGATCTCAGGAAATGGCAGAGAAAGATGTTAACGCTTTGAAAAAGGAATCACACTAGGGACAGAAATCTTTCAACGAACCTCCTTAGTGAGGCTCGAGCTCCCCGAGCCAACAGAGGGGTTTTGTTCTAAAGCAGAAATTCCCAAGTGCTGCTGCTGACGGCCCCACCCTGGCCGGACCTGTCACATCACCTATCAGCAAAACCAGCTGAATTTCTGTTCTGCCCATAGCCCTGGTCGGAGGCACAACCCTGAAGCCTGGGCAGGCGTGGGCTGGGCTGGCAGGGACGGAGCCGTGCTTGGAGCAGCCCTTTCACGGGGACACCCCCAGCACTGCCTGCACGGCAGGGCCAGCTCTCCACAGCCCCTGGGCCCCGCAGATGTCCCACTCTGAACAAAACCTCCTTATCCTGCACAAGCAGAGGAGAGCGGAGCAAGGAGGAGGGTTGCCCCGGTGATCTTCTTGGCCAGAGACAGAACAGACCTGGGGCTTGTGTTCCTGCCTTGCAGAGCTGCCACCAAGCATCTCCTTACAGGCTGCCTGTCGGATAATTAGAAAATATTTCTCTGCCCCGGCAGCTCTCTGGTCACTCCCCTGGGACTGGAGGCTCAGGGAACAGCCAGCCCAGTACACGCAGCCCCGTCACCCCACAGCCCAGGCACCCGCCCGGATCCCCTGGCACCGCGACACAACCACAGAAGGAAAACCACCTCTTTGAACAGACCGAGATCTTCCTGGCATTGCTGTGTCTTCAGCTCTGCTAAACTTTTCAATGGTTTAACAAACAAAAGCATCCAAGTGCTCGGTTGGACTGTTTTGATTTAACTCTTATTTGGGAAGGAGCTGGGCTAATGCAACACAGACCAGGCTCAAGGCTAGAACCACCGTGAGGCATGTAACTGGATTTCAAAAACCCCAAAACACACATCTTCAGCTCAGGCTGTGCAACCTGTAATACAGACAAGACCTAAGGAAGCTTGCAGCACCCAGAGAGCGCAAAACACTAGCAGGGAACACAGAAAATGTTTTCTAGCCAGTGCAGCCAAGGACAAGGCGTCTCCACTTCTAAACATGGCTGTGTGTGTGCACAGGGCTGCTGCCACCGCCGGAGCACGCCAGGCAACAGCACCCCAGGACAGGACCCCAGAGAGGCGCCGCCGGGCAAACAAGAGCTGCTTTGGACAGTCCCAGGCCGCCACCAGCGCTGCCAGAGCCTGAGAGGCCAGGGGCACGGGGGGGTGCCTCCCTCCAGAACCCCCCAGGAGCAGCTCTCCTCCTGCCCCACCAACAGGTCACAGCTCCAATCAGCACAAGCAGGGAGGCCCCCCAGAAATGTGTGTCAAGACAGCAGCTGCCCCCAAATTAAATTGGAAGGGGATTGAAGGCATTTGGGGACAGAACGACAGAGCTACATGGGTCATTTGTGTGAGTTACCAGCAGAAAGCCCCGCAGCAGTGTTTCACAACAGAAACAGTTTTAGCTGGTAGGACTTGCTGGCACAGCTGGTGCAATGAAAAAGAAAGTAAACTTCCAAATTAAAATTTGACAGGTATGCCCATCGAGGGGAATTGAATTTGCTGAGACATCTAAATCATGGCCAAGGTAGCACAGGACAAGTGTCCTGGCAAGTGTCTTGGGTATCAGAGGGACTTTTATACAGAAGCAGAAGAAAGTTCCAAAAAGGGCTTGGCATTGCTCTTCGCTTCAAAGGGAAACTCAACAGCCAGGGCAGAACTTGGGCTCTGAGCTCCTGGGAGGATCGCAGCTTCGAGACGATCAAAGTGGCGCTGGTTTGGGCACAGCAGCATCTGCAATTTCAGGCTCATGCAGCCCCCAGGCAGGCCAAGCTGTGCATTTCAGACAAGACCAGCCTCCAGCCCTCACTCACGCCAACAACCATCGCTGACACCCACAGCATGACCCACACCCACCAGCAACGCCGGCTCCCACTGCTGAAAGCGTCCCCGTCCCGCCTGCTACTGCTGCCGAAACTACCCGGCACTGAGCACCAAGGACAATGTCTGTATTTACCCCCTGGGAAAGCTGCCTGAAGCTTTTTCTTAAGACCTAGACCTGCCATATCCAAATGACAAGCAATCATCAAAAAAGGAGCTCAAACTCAGTACTTTTAGATCTTATAATTTTTTTTCTGAAGTTGTGAGCTATTCTTCAGGCATGATCAGACAGCCTGGATTTATAGCATGCCCCAGCGCAGCAGCGAAGGGCAACTGCCCAGACCCGGAGCAGAGCGGCTAAATTCCACAAAAACATCCACAAGCAAAACAGAGAAAGGGACTTGGAACAGAAGAATTTTAAAGCCTAAACTAGGCTTGAACCATGAGTGCTTGTGCTTTGTGGGAAAGCGCTGCCTGCCCTTACCTCCTTTTCCAAAGGACATCATGCCATGTTCTTATTCTACCTCCCGCGGAAGTGACAGCCTTCCCGGACCCACGGCAGTACAAGTGTCTTACTGAAAGCTTCAAATAACATGCCACAATCTCAGCAGATGCCTGTACTTGTGCAATGCCTGACTGCCGCTGCCCCAGGGCCAATCAATATTCACTAATACATTCCTTACTTTTCATGTCAATACGCCTCTCCAGTGTAAACAGCAAGTTAGGAGGTGAGCCTGGTTAAATGCTCCTGATAACCTGTTGGAAGACAGTGACTTGGCTTATTTTCCATTTAAAAAAAAGTTTCCCTAGAGAAGCTGTAGCTGTCACGAACATGGATTCAATTTAAGGTCTGTAAAATCCCACACAGCCTTTAGCTACACTACTTGTATCTGAGAAGGAGGAGCTGAACATAAATTGAAACTGTTTGGATACCAAAAAGCACTTGGAAAAGTGAAAAAAAAAATGCAACTGGTCTCAGTGAAATACAGACAGCCAAAGCCGCTACCTCCCCGTCTGTGGTTTCACAACCTGATCACTTTGCTGGGGACGTGGGAGCGCTGCTGCCCAGCCCGGGCGGCTCAGCCGGGTCCCCGCTCCCAGCCCACCCCCCACGCAGATGCGCCCTGCAAAGCAACCCGGGGATCGCGCTGCCGTTTTCACGGCGGGTGTTGAGAGGCTCAGGCTGGATTTAGGGGGTTTGGCGGCTGCTGGGAAGACTTGGCTGCCAGATTTAGTGCTGGAAAGGGCCGCACAGTCATGGTTTTGGAATGCTCCCTTGCTCCTAAGACATTACACAATTATTTCTCCTCCCCCGCAAGCCCCCCTAATATAAATGTTTAAAAATGAGCTCAGCAGTAAGCAAAGGAACTTTTTTCCTTTTTCTGAAGAAAACACAGAGCGGCCGCTCCGCGACTGAGGCCACACACAGGGACGCTGCTGGAGAGGGGGGATGTGAGGAGGGGTGGTGGGACAGGGCAGCAGCCCCCAGGCTCTTACCCCAGCCCGGCCCAGGTCAGTCACTGGCTGGGGGGCAGCAGGGAGCCCTGTCCGGGAGGTACCCGTAGGTCGGGACTTACAGCCCAAGGCCACCCTTGAGGGACAACCCGTGGTGGCCAAACGGCCACTGACCCATCCCTGCCCCACGCCCAGGGACCCCCACCCCGTCCCTGGCACACCCATCCCATCCCGTCCCGCTGCGCTCCACCCAGCC
>NW_008794598.1:871188-881430 GCF_000699145.1 Aptenodytes forsteri | reverse complement strand
GAGCCGAAGGGAGGTGCGGGGCCGAGCCCCTTCCCGCGCAGCCCCCATCTCGGCTCCGGGGACGCCCAGGACCTGCCGCTGTTTCCCCGCGGAGCCGCGGGCGCCATCCCCGGGTTGGTCCCACGCCACCGGGCACGGCCCCGGGTGGCCCGGCCGGGCAGGGAGGTGCCTGCAACCTCAGCCAGCCTGGGCTCCCCGAAGGGTTTTTTCCCGTTTAGGTTACTGACGCCAGGCAGGGAGAGGGGCCATCCCGGCGCTCGGCTCCCAGAGCGCCCGCTGCTGCCAGGAAGGGCTGAGCTGCTGTTCCCAATCTCCCCTTCCAGGTAGGACCAATAGCAAAGACCACCCCGTGCTTTGCCCCCTAACCAGGAATGCTCCACCATTGGAGCACCTCTCAAGGAGACGCCTTTCCCCCCATGAGCATTATTTATGGCAGTGCCAAGAGCCACTGCTAGCGAGAGACAAGCTCTGCCAAGGAAGGCAGATCCTAGCGGAGGCAGCGGGGGCCAGCAGCCAAACCCCACCGCACCCCTCCTGCATCCCTCATGTGCTGCCCAGTCAGCTGCTCGCTCCTTGGGGAAGGCCCCGTTTCCCACCGTAACAGACACAGCGGGGTTGTGAGGGACATGCCCTGTCCCCAGGACCTCGAGTCCCCTCCACAGGGGCACTGGCAGAAGGGGGCCGTGGTGCATCAGGCCCCACGCTGAGACAACCCCAGTGCTGCAGGCAGCGGCTCTGGTTCTCCTCGCCCACAGCGGGCTGTCAGCAAGGGAGGACTGGGCTGCTCCTCCCCGTGATGCCCCAGCTGCAGGGCTGAGTCCCTGCTGCTCCGCCAGGGAAAGGCAGCCCCAGGGTCCTGGCCCAGACCCAGGCTCATAAACTGCTGCTATTTTAAGGGCTCGGAGACAATTTTTCTTAATTTATCAAGCCCCAGGCCAGGAGCTGGTTCCAAAGGAAATGTTTCCTTAGTAAAAAGGGGAACCACAGAGGAAGTTTTAAATGCAGCCCCTGCCTCCTTGCCTTATCCAGCAGCTCCCAGGCAGTGACCTGGAAAAGCAGGGCCAGTTCTCAACCACTGTCATGAAGAACACCATGCCAGGAGAACAGGGCTGTGCAAACAAGTGTGGGGGTAGCCAGGGGTGTGGGGAAAACATGTGTGAGCATCAGGAGCACCAGGGGTAACAGTGGCAGTCAGGGGTGACAGCAGGGACGCTGCCAGCGGGCAGGCCACCCTAGAGGCAGGAGGTAGCCGCTGCTGGGATGCCTGAGCTCCCAGAGAGGGGTCCTGCCTTTCCAGCACAGCCACGTCCCTGGGAGCTGCAGCCTGCAGAAATGTGCCTCCATCCACAGCCCACCCCACTCCCTGAAGGAGGGACCCAACCCCATGAGCAGGGAAACTATTGGCCTTTCCTCCCCTCTGCTCCCTGTCTGTGTCCAGGCGCTGCCTGCAGCGGGGAGCAGCGGGGGGGGGCCAGGCTGGCGCCTGCTGGTTTTCAGTCCTCATCCAAGCCTAATGCAGCGCTCACCAGCCAGGTCCTGTTTTGGCCACCCTGCAGCTCTTTCCCTGCCCAGCTGGCCATCACCCACCCCAGAGAGCCATGCCCCTGCACTGCTGTGTCCCTATGCCAGCCCCGTGTAAACCCAGCCAGCAGCTGCCAGGCAGCACCGCGCAGAGACCGGCAGCACGGCAGCAGTTCCCACTCACCCTGGGTGCGGGAGGGATGCTCCACAGGGTCTGGCCAGCGCCAAGGGCAGAGGGACAGCAGCTCACATGGCTCTGTCTGGGCCTATTTGCTACCAAGCCTGCCTACATAAATTAATCAGAGCTAATTGGCTTTTAGGTAAGTCGTCTTTGCAGGAGCTCTGCAAGAAAGACTTTGAAGTGGGATTGCAAGTGGCAAAACCTTTATTTAAACACACAGTGTCACGCAAGGACAGGCTCCTAGCCCCAGTATCACTCCCTGCTCCCTTCAGCACAGGAGATGTCAATAGGTTAAAATCTCGCTGGATAACTTTCACTTCCCATTAAGTGCACCCAGTTTATTTACATCTCGCTGATTACAAGAGACAAACAACATTCACCAGAGGTGACACTTGACAAGAGCTGGCTGCACCCAGCGACAGCAGGACACAAACTACTGGTGCCACAGAGCCTTCCCAAAACAAGGGACCATGGCCCAGCTCTCCCCATCACCGCACTGCCAGGATGGGATCATCCCTCACGTTTTGGGAGGATGCAATGCTCTAGAGAGGTCCAGGAAATGCATCCTCCCAGTCAGAGGTATGTGTGATGCAAAATAAGATACTATGCACAGATCAACTGCTGCTACAGCTCTGCTCAGCACCAGCTTTGAGGTTATTAAGAAAAAGGAAGGAGTTGTCTCCCCACCCCCAGTCACAACCAAGCTGCTTTTATTGTGAGTTTCCAGCCCTCAGCTAAGCAGATCCACGCAGCACGTTTAAGCTGTTAAGCTTGGCTGAATAGGGCTGCTCTGTGTGCAACCGCTGCTCAGCAGTGGCCAACTTAGAACCGCTCAAAAATATAGACACATATTCATACCGACTCCACACAACAAGAAAGGATTTAGACATTTTCCAGCTCAGCTCCCCAGTTAATAAATAATTGGCTTCAGAAACACAGCAGTGATCCAATGTACGGAGACGGGTGCAGGCAGAACCCATGGCACAGCCAGTGCAAGTGCGATAGCTCATTCCTTCCCAGGGGCTCTCACAGTGCGCCACAGTGACTGAGCACTGCCCCATCCTCCCAAACCGGAGACTAAGACAAGGTACATGGCTGGGAGGAAGGTGTGAGGGGCCGGAGAGGGCAAGCACAAAGCTGGGATGTCAGTCATGGGGTTCGCCCACCACCACGCCACCCACCACCAGACTTCTGCCGGGCTGAGCGTTGCCTGGCTGCCAGCAGGGCTTCACCCCAGGCCACAGCCCATCCTGGCCCCAGCACCCAGGCCCAACAGCAGCTTCAGTGTCACTGGTGCAAGTGTCACAGGGCAGGGGAGAGGAGATGATTGCAGCAGCAAGCACACGCTTCTCCAGGTACGAGTGCCCCACCAGCCTGACGGCCATTGCACACTGCTGGAAACCAGCACACCAAAGCCCAGGGCGAGGTGCAAAGGATGCACCAAGAAGCCAGGGAGGATTTAGGCTTTTCACAGCAACCAAGAAAGTGGCAGCACAAAAAACATCCCTCAACCCCAGTCCCTGCTCTCTGTCCAAGGCCCTTCCATCTCCGCCCAGGGCTGGGATGCAGCAGGTGGAGGGGGATGCTCTGGGCCGGGGCACAGACAGAGGCTCCAGGTTTTCTTACTCTTCTTGTGGTCGGCTCAGGAAACAAGTGCTTGGGGGAGAGGTGGCCCCAAGGCAGCACCGATGTCCCATCTCCATCCAGGCAAGGCGAGCCCCTCTGCCTTGGGGTCGTTGGGCATCATGTATAGTTGCCCGGGCCGCCCAAAGGGATCACGAAGACAGAGATGTCATCACCAGAGCCCAGCTTGTCGTTGGCCAGCCGCCAGCCCTGCTCCTTCAGCACCCCCCTGGACCGCACCACCAGCTCCTGGGCCACCATGGTGTACCTGAGAGCAGAGCACAGCAGCTCAGCAGCAACCCCAGACCCCGCAGACTCCCTGATGCAGCATGCTGCAGTCCCTGGCAAGGAAGAAGCTGGAGGAGCTAGAGGTGCAGGTGAGGGTCCCTTAGAGAGTAGAGATCTGAGCTCAGATACGCACATCCAGGAGAGCACTGCACGCTGTGGAGCAATGGCACCAGCTCCGAGGCCAGAGGGACGTGTGGCCACAACGCTGCTCCAGGACATGCTCATCCCCCTGCCCACTCTCAGCTCACCTGCACGGGTCGTTGGGCTCGTAGCTTGTCAGCACCTCCATCACCACACTGGCCACCTCCTTGTCATTGGTGACATCCCAGAGCCCGTCGGTGCCCAAGACCAGAACATCATCGGGGCAGTGCTCGTACTGCGTGAGGTCGTAAACCCTGACCTGGCAAGCAACGGGGCAAGACGCAAGGGTGAGGGGCAGAGAGGCAGAGGAGGCTCCTGGAGAGCCCAGACGAGCACTGGCACTGCCCTGAGCCGCTGCGCTGGGTGCACCAGGGATCTGATCACCCCAACCGTCTCTGGCCATCGCAGGAACCCCTGGGCGCAGAGTGGCCGGCAGCCAGGCTCACCTCTGGGAAGCAGGACAGGAAAGGCTTGATGTGGATGTTGGAGCTGAACACCTTGAGGTCGTGGTCTCCCAGGCCCCGCGTGACCCCAATTGTGGCCATCACCCGAGCCTGGGGAACGATAAAACCAAAAGAAAACTTTAAGCTCCATCCATCCACCCACTTTAAGCTACATCTCCACCTCCATTCCCAGATGAGAATTGGTGGCATTGGAGCAGCAACAGCACTAGCAAAAATGGGCTGGAAACCCCTGATTCAGTGAGGGCAGGTGGGAAGTGACCCCCACACAGCTCCTGCCACAGCACTTCACCTTTTTGCCTTCCCCGTAGATGAGTGGAAACTTCAGGTCATCCTCTTCTATCTTTTTGTAAGCCCTAGTTAAAATAAGCCAGAGACAACGTGTCAGCAGGTGAAGGCTTCCAGCACCTCCCCTGCCCGCTCGGGACACAGCATCCCCCAGCATGAGGCCCCTTCAAGACCTGGGTACCCAGCGTGCCACAGCCCCTGCCCCACGGGAAGGGATGCTGCAGCCAGGCGGCCACGTGCAGCAGGACCCCAGCGCCGCCCCTCAGCACGGAGCCTCCCATGGGTTGGAGGGTTACCAGCCATTCATGTTTTGGTCTCTGTACAGCATCTTCTTCCCCAGCTCCTTGGGCTGGATCCTGCGGGGGAACTCGAGGTGTGTGAACTCCTTCCCCAGCAGCTCGGGCCTTAGGAACGCCTGCGGGACAAAGCAGTGGCTCAGCCACAGGGCCGGGAGAGCAGAATCCACACAGCATCGCCTGCCCTGCCGGCCAGCACCACCTGCAGCACCTCACCAGGCACCGCCACTGCGGCACGGGACCCACCAGCCTGCCGGGACCTTGGCTGCGGTGTTTCATGGTGGGGATAACATCAGCTGTTCTGCTGCAACTCGAACAGGTGGTGGCAAAGCAGCTTCAAACCACCCGTCTGTGCTACCCCCAGAGGGGAGACAAGAGCTGAGGACAGCCATGCCAACACCCAGCAAGAAGGAGAAGCTTTTGCATGGAGAGTTTTGGGAAATAAGGATCTCCAAAAGCGATCAAAACCCAGCAAGTTCCAGGAAAAGCTGGAATTTGCCTCTGCTGCAACTCGAACAGGTGGTGGCAAAGCAGCTTCAAACCACCCGTCTGTGCTACCCCCAGAGGGGAGACAAGAGCTGAGGACAGCCATGCCAACACCCAGCAAGAAGGAGAAGCTTTTGCATGGAGAGTTTTGGGAAATAAGGATCTCCAAAAGTGATCAAAACCCAGCAAGTTCCAGGAGAAGCTGGAATTTGCCCAGGAGGAGTCAGAGCTGCAAACCTCCCGGGACCCCAGGCTCAGCACAGGGCACAGCACTTGCCCGAGGAAAAGAGCTGATGGGTCTTTTCAGAAACCATGTCCCAGCTGCAGCTGTAACAAGGGACGAGAAGCAGCACAGAGCCCCTTCCCGGGGCAGGACAGCAGCTCCAGGGCCTCCTGGAGCACAGCGTGCAGGGGACCAGGAATAGGGACAGTGTTGGAAAATGCAGATGGAGGAATAAAGAGCTGAAAGAAAGGAGAGTCCTTGGGAACACGGGAGGGTTCGGTGCCGAGGCATGGAGAGCCCCGTCCCACTCCGGGTGGGGGGAGCCCTTACCATGGCCTGGGCACTGTGCAGCTGAGAAAGCGTGCGCCTGGCCTCCTGCCTGTGCCCTGCCCATCACAGCCAGCTGGAGAGGATCCCGCTCACAGCAGCTTCCTCCTCTTGGTCATTCAAAAATAGATTCGAGAAAAAAAATGCCTCAGTGTTTTTCCAAGTACGTTGCAAGCCAGGAAATCACATCCAGCAAGACCTCCTCCAACACAAACACCTCCTCCTCTGTGCTGCCGTCAGAGAGGTCTTTATAACCTTAAAAAGTCTCCCTGTGTGGCACAGGGGGGTTTGTCCAGGCCAGGCAGGACAGGGAGCTTTCAGGAAGAAAGATAGAAACCCGCTGGCACATGTCAGCTCCCTGCTTCCCCAGGGAGCAGCCAGGGAAGAAACTAGGACTCGGCGTCAGCGCTGCGGCTCCTTCGACCGTGCAAGGGAGCACGACGGGTGGAGGGAGCAGAGCTGTGCTCCTCCCGGTCACTGCGCAAGCCAGCCCAGCGCTCCCGCAGCAGCGGCAGGCGGGTGCCCACCCCAGGTCCTGGCCAGGCCAGGCTTGCAGGCACAGCCCCTCACACTGACCCCGCAGCACACCAGGGCTCCACCAGCCACCAGATGCCCCCACGCCAGTGAGCCAGGGCAGCTCCCTGCATCCCAGCGCCTCTCTCCAACCCAGTGAGCTGGCTGGGTTGGACAAGTGCCATCAGCAGGTCCCAGCTGTGAGGCTGCCCTTGTCCCCTGGGACCCCACCAAGAAGGCAGCCTGGCGGGCTGGGAAGGGGCTGGGAGGTGGTTCAGCAGGAATGAGGTTAGAAGAAAGGTCTTTCTTACTAAAAACTGCAGCCTCTGCCTCTCTGTCTCTGGAGTAAACTCCCTGGACATTGGAATGATTTCCCCGTTACGGATGATAATGGCCCTGCAATGAAACATGGAAGGATGAGATTAGAGAGGAGGAGAGGAGACATGGTGGGGGAGCTAAGCCTGGCTCTCAGGGGCCGATTCCCTACATGGCTGCCCAGGCAGCGCAACCCCTTCCCCTCCGCTGCCTGCCCTCTTCCCAGCCCCGAGCTGGGGGGCTGCTTGCTGGCTCTGCTGCAGCTAACCGCCCCTAGCCCCACAGCCCCTGGGTGGGCAGGGCATGCCTCCCTCCTGCACAGGATAGGGGCAGGAATGAAACTTGAAAGATAGAGAGTAGAGAGGAGGAGAGGAGACATGGTGGGGGAGCTAAGACTGGCTCTCAGGTCCCTACATGGCTGCCCAGGCAGCGCAACCCCTTCCCCTCCGCTGCCTGCCCTCTTCCCAGCCCCGAGCTGGGGGGCTGCTTGCTGGCTCTGCTGCAGCTAACCGCCCCTAGCCCCACAGCCCCTGGGTGGGCAGGGCATGCCTCCCTCCTGCACAGGATAGGGGCAGGGAGGAAGAGAAAATGGAAGAGAAGCATGGGGCAGAGGGGAATGAAGCAGAGCAAACCAAAGGATAGGATATGGTTAGAAAAGGAGCAGCACAAAGGTGGCGAACCCTCCTTTAGAGGGGAGCCACACACAGGACAGGCAGAAACCGCCAGCAGCAGGACACGGGTGCAACTGCCCGGCCCACACCAGCACTGCGGCTCACTGCTGGGGCCGGTCTGATTGTTTGATGTGTTAAAAAAAATAAAAGTCTGATTATGAGATGTTTCTGGATGTCACGGGGGGATTGAGGATCTCCAACACTGGTGGTCCAGCTGTCCCACCTGCTGTCCTGCCTAGGGCTGTGGGTCTCCTCCAGGGATGCAGGGCCTGGCTGAGCCCAGATCTGGCAGCCTGAGGAGGAACACAGACCCTCACCCACAGGCATGTTTACAGCCTCGGGACCCTGCGCATGCTGTCGTCCCGCATGTCCGGCACCTGGCCACTGCTGCCACAGAGGGGCCCCGCACCCAAAAGCGGAGGCACAAAGAATCTCCTCCTCCTCTGTCCCAGAGCTGGAATGATGTCCTCCAGCCTCAGACAATTTACCAGAGCCTGTATTTGCTGGCCTGACACTGCTGAGGACAAGCTAACCCTGCAGTAAATAAAGGGCAATTCAAACCAGCTTCACCCTCAGCATAAGGTGGACTTGCCTTCCTGCCATTGCTTGGGGGGTATGAACACACCCAGGTGCAATTACAGTAACGCACCCAAGGAAATGCATGTATCAGTCAAAATCCTTGGGCTCCAAGCTCCCAGGGGACCTGTCTGCACATAGATTTGTGTGTCCTTCTCCTGAAAAAGTTCACTGGTATGAAGGGTGCCCTAAAATGACTTCTTGCACATTTCTGAAAGCTTTGCTGAGGGCAATTTTCATTCCCCAACTCGCAGCCCAGGCCAGCACTGGCAGCAGGGGCCAGGGTGTGATCCAGAGCCATCTGGGAAGCAGACAGGATGCTGCCAGGAAGGAAGGGAGCAGGTCCCAGATTTTGGGAGGTGATTCTGCAGCCCCCTCTGTGCAACCAGGGAACATGGAGATCACAGCAGGCTATGCTGTCCCCAGGGTGTGCACGCAGGCAGGGGGTGGCTCTGCCTGGTCCTACTGCCTCTGCCCTCTTCAAGACAGCCCAGCTTCAGGGATGGAGCTGGGTGCTCCTCATCAGCCATGCCTCCAGCACTGCCCTGCTCTACCAGGGTGCTCCCCAATTACCAGGCGAAAGGCGGGGGCTGCCCAGCAGGGCCATACCTGCTGTCGCCAGCATTGGCCACGTAGAACTTGCCCATGAGGTAGACGGCAGCCAGGGCACAGCAGCCCCCGGACAGGCGCTGGGATGCTCGCTCCCGCTCAATCTGGTCGTCCTGGGGAGACAGCGAGTGGCTCCAAGCAGGGCAGGCAGGCAGCCCCATGTAAGCAAGAAAAGCTACAGGCAGCCCAAAATAGCACCCGGCTGCTCTGGCAGCACCTCGGCTGCTGGTCAAGCTGAGACCCTGCTCCAGGTGGGGAGCGGCGGCCAGCCGGGGCCCAGGCACCTTTCCCCACGCAGCCCAGGGATGGCTTCAGGGCTAGGGTCCTGCGGGGCAGTCAGGGACATGGCTTCACCGGGGCAGTGGAGAGGGCAGGAAAGAGCAAGACAGGAGGGGAGCAGTTGGGACTGCTGGAATGAAGTGCAATGAAGCCCTCTGCACCTGCACAGGTCCAGAGCCCAAAGCCACTGTGTCCTGAACCCCCAAATATGGGAGACCATCGCAATGCCCTCTCCGAGACCGTCCTGCTAGGAGCCCTCACTGCAGCCCCCTCCTTGCTGCAGAGCTGCCTTTTGCCAGAGGGGACAAGCCAATGCTGACACAGACAGCAAAGAGGTGCTCCCAGGGCATACCTGGGCATTCCCGCAGGTGGGGGCTCGCTCACCATGTGCTTAAAGGCATTCTCGATGGCGCCAATCACCAGGCTCTCATGAGAGACCGCTTTCTCCAGGTGAAACCGCGGCACAGCATCGTTGGGGACCTCCCCATTGTCCTCTGCGAGGGGCATCCGGCTCAGCTCCACAGGGCTGGCCCTTGCGTCGTGCAGGAGGCAGATGGGAGGCGGAGAGGGGTCCTGCAGGATGTCCACAAGGTCCCGGAGCTGCTCGCAGATGTGCAGGTGGAGCCTCTTGGATGCCATGACAGCAGCACCGCTGCCCGCATGGCCATCAAACAAGGCCCAGTAGTGGAAATAAAAACCCTTCCTGCCCTGTGGGGAGAGACAGGAAGGTTTAGCAAGCCTGTGAGGAAGCAGATGGGACGGGGAATTCAGAGCAGCTGGGGTCACCAGCTGAGGACAGTGACATGGGGCTTTGCCTCCAGCTCACAGGTCCCAGCCCAGCACAGGCAGGAGTGATGTGGGCAGCTGATCAAGGGTGTCTGGACATGGCCAGTCCCTGGCTCAAGCCCAGCCCTGTGTCAGACACCTCATGCTGCCAGCAGTGCGTCTCCAGCAGCTGGCTCCTCCAAAGGGGAGGCACGACAGGGTCAGCATGGCAGCCACCTCCGCAGCCCACTGCGGCACACGGGTCAGCTGCCTCCCCAGGCCAGCCAGCCCCAGCACAGGCCAGTGAGGACGATGGCAGGAGCTGGCAGGGAGCAGGGGCAGCCGGTCTGGGACCCAAGGGAATCCCTGGGGAGGCGGTGGCGCGCACACATCGTCACGTGCCCCATCTCGTGTCCTGCCACGGGCATCCTCCCTGTCATGTCCCTGCCTGCGCACGCCACCCTGGCTCTCACCCCATCCAGCTCCCCGCCGCCTTCCCTGGATGGCAACCGGCCCCTTGGGCTGGTCCTCCTCTCCACAAACACCACCTCGCAGCACGCCTGGTCCTCGTTGTGCTGGCTCTTCCCCGCATTTATCACCCTGCCAGGAGGAAACAAGGTATAAAGGCTCTTTCTTTCACACCATGCTCCAGCAGAGGCCAGCCCGCAGCACCTCATCC
>NW_008794598.1:870003-871171 GCF_000699145.1 Aptenodytes forsteri | reverse complement strand
TGCCCCCATGTCCCTGGGGAGGCTCTTCACAGTGCTCCTGCCCTGTCTGGGGTGGTGGCAGGAGTCAGGCGAGGAGACATCCCAGACCACTTGCAGGAGTTGATCTGGGGCCAGCAGCAGTATTCACTCCCACCAGCACAGCTGGGTCCAGGGGAAAGCAGCCATCCAGGCATCCACCAAGAGAGGTGACCAGAAAAAGCTGGGGTTTTTGCTGCAGGTCCCTAGCACTGCCCCAAGCACAGCAATTGCCTGAAAACCTGCTCCAGCCTCAATGCACACACACACAGCCGGGACTCATGGACACTCAGCAAAGGGATTACAGCCTCATCCATGTCCCGTCACACCCAGCACCTCTCCAAGGGAGCAGGTGCCTCAGAAAAGAGAGAGAAGGCAATGAAGATGAAACCAGCAGAACTTTTGCAAAAAGATTCACACTAACTTTTCACAGCCTATGCTGGCAAAGCATATTTCAGGTCTAGATTACAAAACCTGCTCACGGGAGGAAGCTGTAAACATGCACAACAGGATGTTGTGCTCTTTGAGCACAGACTTTTCAAGCGGTTTGCAGAAAGAAGTCTTGGGAGATGGAAGAGAAGTCTTCCTGCTGAGCAGAGGGTGCTTTTTGCTCCGGGTGCTTTTTGCTCTGGGTACTCCTACCCCAGTATCTCCTGGGGCTAATTAACATTTCAAAAATCTCCCTAGGATATCAGGAAAATCAGCTTGAGCAAGGGATGCAGGAGCAGACTGACAGCACTGAGCAGCAAAGGTGGCCTTCAAAGCCTGACCTTCTCCACCTGCCTTCAGTTAAGACAGAAACTCACAACGAGTAAAAGAAGAGAATCAGGCCCTTGAAGGGGAAGTTGAAATCAGGTCCCACTCCCAAGACAGCTTCAATTCCCTCTTCCCCTTGAGTCCTGCGAGAGCCGCAGCAGTTCCTTCACCCCCCGGTGTCAGTTCCCCATCAGCGACACCGGGTATTGTGCAGATAAGCGCAGAGAACAGAAAAGACAGAAGAGCTTGAAAGCCTCGGGGATGGGTAAGAGCATAAACCCACGCTGGTGGCTTTCCCATCAGCAGGCATTTAAAGAGCAAGCTTCCTATCTGCTGCTTCTGAAGAAACAGACGCAGCTCACCGCCGGCTGGCTGCGGCCCAGTTTAGTTCCCGAGG
>NW_008794598.1:867658-869241 GCF_000699145.1 Aptenodytes forsteri | reverse complement strand
CACAAGCCGGGACGGCTCCCGGCGTCTCCCGGCACCCAGCCCGGGCGGAGGGAGAGCCCTTAAGGGGAGCCACCCGAAACGCAGCCGGCAGCTCCGGTGGGGAACCGTCAGCCTGGCCTTAGGGCGATGAGGCAGAGCTGCGCAGCACGGCGGCCCGAGAGAAGCAGCTCTGGGAAAGTCTTTTACCGGCTGCAGGAGGCAGAGGGAAAGCAGGGAGATGGGTCTTTGGGAGAGACAGGCTCGCCCTGCCCACGCCTGGCTGTTCCCTTTCCTGTGCCTTGCTGGCAGACGAGCAGGTGGGTTTCCTGGCTGGATCTTCCCGGGGCTCCAGCAGAGCCACCTACTCTGATATAACATCCCCTTCCAGTGACAGGTGCTTTGTCACTCTCCCTGCGCTCCTCCGTGAAGCCCAACCCACCCGCAGCCATGCCAGGCTATTAATAAATAGCCAGCCTGCGGAGGAGCAAGGAGTTAACGTGAGAGGACTGAGAGCTGAATCTCTCCCTTCCACCCAGGCTGCTGTACTCCAGCACTGGTCAGGATGCAGATTTAGCTGACCGAGAACAACACGTTCCTGCTAGCTGGGAGGGCAAGATCTGGCAGTTTAAACAGCATCACTCACACCAACCGACCTCAGCACCTCCCTGCCTCTGAGTTCCTATGACAACAATAAATCTGCTGAAAAGCCATAGTATTTGCCTACTGTGAAGTAAAATTTAGGCTATTTCCCAAGACTTGTGTGCCCCAGTGCTCTCAGCTCCCCAGAGGAACCATTTATTCCTTTCCACGCAGGGCTTCTGTACTGCAAGGTCAGAACAGAAGCAGGACTCTCACTGCCAGCTCTATAAAGCCCTCCATGCTTCAGCTGCCTTCTTCAACCAGAGCTCTTCTAGCTATACTGGACTATTAAGATCACCCTATAGAAGTTATTCAGTACTCCCTATGTCCTCATCTTCTAATCCCTAGCTTTAAGCTGTTCAACAGCCTGCCTTTTCAAGGCCCTCGTACCCACACCCCCTTTCCCACCCCACTTTCTGCTGCCTGCTCGCACACCCCTATTTGAAGCTGCTGCTTCATTTCCTGCCTTGCTTTGCACCCACTGCTCACCTGGGTGTCCCAGCTGTTGCTTGGCTCCAACTAAAAGGTTCCCTGATAAATACATCCCTGCTCCCTCATTACGAGTGCTACAAGACTGGGAGCTAGAAGCAGCTCTGATCTGTAGTTCTTTGCATTAGGAGCCTGGTTAAGATGCAGGTGGGTTTATTAGCAGCTATATGTATGTTTCTTTGTTGTAGCTTATGTTACTGGGTCAGGTTTTATCATAGTATTGTATTATTAGTTGTAGCAATCCCTGAACTCCTATATGAGCTGCTCTGCTGCCAGCACCGAGCTGCCCGGGTAAAAACATCTCCCTCCTCGGAGCTTTTAGTCCCTCTGCCTCCTCCCAGGGCCTGTACCCCCTTCCCTAGCAGGAGCTGTGCGTTCTTGTGCCTCGGGGTGGGCTGCAGCTGCCCCAGCCCCCTCTGCCAGCCCTTCGCTGTTTCTCCAGCACCGTCGCCCTCCATCACCCCTTGATCCCGCTG
>NW_008794598.1:861733-867563 GCF_000699145.1 Aptenodytes forsteri | reverse complement strand
GGGGGAGCTGCAGGGAGCCGAGGAGGCGCTGGATGGCGACACAGGCTGCGCTACGGCCCCGGGAGCCGGCCCGCCCGGGCGGCGCGCCCGAGCCCCCCAGGGGCGCCCGGACCGCGCTGGGTGAAAAAGCTGCTGGGGAGCGGGCTGCGACTGACTGCACGGAAAGTGAAGCCCGTCAGCAGTCCTCCTGCCCTTCTCTTGTGAGGGGTGGCAAGGATGGAAAGTCCAACTGCCTCAGCAATAGCCAAGTACAAATTATTTCAGAATTCCCTGGCTCTTTCGGCTCAGTGCAGCTCTCTGTAAGCTGCTCTGGGGTTTATCACAGTCGGGGGGGCAGGGAGCCCCCTGGTTTGGCTGGGTTTGCAGCCCTGGCACATGCACAGGTTATGCAGCTTCACCTATTTCTGGCACTGGCTCCCCATCTTTTTCCTCACTGCCCTCGGGTGCCTTCTGGCTGCGTGTGTGCTCTGGCAGCCTGGACCCCCGAGGGGCTTGGGCAGCCAGGAGGCCTGGGGCTGCCCCAGCATGGCTGGGAGCTGTGGTGGGCAGGGGAGCAGTGGGCCAGGGGCCAACTGGGAGCAGCTGTGCCAGCCCAGAGGCCACCACCCCTCTGGTCCCTCTCCAGCAACCCTGGGTCCTCTCTCTTTGCTTCAGATGCCTTCCCCCTTACAGCATCTCTGTCCTGCTGCTGGTCACACAGCAGGGTCTTAAATATTATGAGTGCAATATCCTTTGTGTTATTAAGGTTGAAAATCACCAGATTCTCTGGGGGATGTTTTTCTCCTCTGTAGGGCTGCCAATCTGACCCATACTGCTGAGTCACCAGGATGCTTTCCTTGGAAAGAAGGAAATGGCAGTTTCCAAAATGACTTCTGTGTAAGGCTGATCCTGTCTTGTATTTGTTGTTTCCGTTATGCTAAGCATGGTGCAGAAAGAATGGTCTGACATAAAAACACGCTGCAGGAATGCTCCCTGAAACAATGCAATGCTAATAACTTTTCCAAGAAAGAGGGCTACATTTCCTCCTATTCATCCCGCCTGCCAGTTCAACGTGAAGTTTCCTCCTTGTCTGCAAGTCTGGTGTTCCCCTTCACAAGGCTGCCTGGTGCGAGACCTGTGTGTGTGCCTGGGGATGCAGTTACAGACTGAGTCAGACATGAGCTTGGGGAGGCAAATGCCAGTAAATGACCGCTTCAGATGTCAGCAGCTCTGCCCTTTGCCCTTCCCACCCTTCCTGCCTGGGATGCCTGTACTTTCCCTGCCCTCCATCTCACCCAAAGTGTCCCTCCCTGCCTGAGCACAGGGCCAGGCACTCGCCCTTCATGGGAATGGCTTCAGGTGAGCCTTCAATGCTTTATTTGGCAGACCTGCTGTCTTGTGTGATTCCCACCAAAGCCACCAGCTTTCTGCTTCCAAACTCAGCTCTGGAGATGCTTCTCCACCCCCAGGCTGCACCGAGCTCTTTTCAGCAAAATGAAGTTGCAGCAACTGCCCTCCAGTGGGTCCAAAGCTGGGGAGACTTTCTCCTGCAGCCTCCAGAGCTGTTGGGGTTGCTCAGGCTGATCTAAACCCAAGGTTTCTGTGTAGCTCAGCATTGTTTGAGGGTTTCTGCTGGACCTGGACACTGGCATTTCCTTCGCTGCTTCAGCTGGGTGCCTCCCTGCCCACAGCTCCAGGGAGAGGATAAACTCTCGGGTCCTCCCTCCCTGATCTGTGAGGGTTTGCCTGTGAAGAATAGAGGGGATGTAAGGTTATGACACCTTTTCTGTTTCTGAACAAAGCTATGTGAAAATGGTAATGAAAATGATTCCTTTTAATTTCTAAGGGGGGGACTAGGGGAACAATTTTCCAAAGCCCTTTTTAAATTAAAAGCTTTGTTTCAAAGGAGTGGAGATTTAATTCCTTTAAAAAAACAAACAAACAAACCCCAAACATTTTTCTTTGAGAAGAGCAGCCCTTTTGCTGGTTCTACCTGTCTCTGTGCAGGGCAAGAGGAGCTGAGCTCACCAGGGCAGCAGCCACCTGTGAATGAGGAGGAAGCACCTGTGCATGGGGAGCACTGGCACCAATAATCCCCTGCCAGCCTGCTGCCATGATAAACACCGATTTAAAAACTAGTAACACAGGAATTAGGCTTAAATTATGCTATTTTGCTTAATTTCTTGTGCATCTGCTTAGCACTAAAAGAGCCTTTCTAAATTTCATCGTTCAGCTATGTCGCTGAGACCCAAAGGAGGTAGGATGAAGCCAGGGATATTTCTTTGTGAAAGAATGACATGTTGGTGGCATTTAAGCCAGAACAGAAGTAAATTAAGCATCTAGAACATAAAAGTACCAGAGGATGTTTTTAAAATAGGCTCTTTGCAGCAGTGCATTAGTTGACTGCACAGCTTTACTGTGTAATGAGCAATATATTAATTTATAATTAGTGTAATACAGTGAAGCTCAGCAAATAGCTCTGTGCACTCTGGATAATTCATCAACAGAAGAAGCAGCTCTTAATGGTTTCCAAGGTTTGCCTGTCCCCTGTAATTGGGAAGTTCGGAATTTATTGTTATTTCTTTTAAGGGATAATTTGATTGCAACCACACATCTTTATTCTGTGTCTGCTCCTGCTCAAGCACAGAAAAGCCTTTGGAGCGTTGCAGCTCAGGGTATGTGACCTCTCTGCAGGATGCTGTAGTCAGTGTTTTGCAGACCAGATGACCTGGTGTTGATGCAGATTTCCTGCAGGCTTTTACCCTTGTCTCTCCCCGCTGCAGAGGGGGAGGTCAGCAGATTAACGTCCTTGGGTCACTTGGCTTTTCCCCTCTCTGCTACTACCAAAACTGCCTTACCCTTTCACATCACCCGAGGGATCTTCATGCTAAATTCAGCTCTCAAAGGCTTCATGAGTCTCCTGTTCTCATATAACATCACTTGACAATAGAAACACAGAAGGACAATAATAAATGTGTGATAATAAGGCTAATTGGAATTTATGGAGCCTTTGGGGATTTTATTTTTCAGTTTGGAAGCTCAGACCCACATCCTAGAGGATGCAGGGACCCTGAGCGGGGCTTGTCCCTGCCTGTGCAGCGGGTGCCCAGGCTCCCCAGAGAGCTTCCCTCCTGCACCACCGTATTGTCAGGCTGGGAATCAGCACTGAAATCCCCTGTTGTCAGCAGAGTCTTCTGAAAAGAGAACAAAATCCTCAGAGCTGGGTGCTGAGACAGCCTCGAGGCACCAGGGCCTCGTCAGAGGAAGTGGATAAATAAGCTTGAATCTTAATTCAGTGACCCACTGAAAATAGCATGTGACAAATCTTCCCCAGGAATAAAATGTCAGGAGTTACGCTTTTTCCAGCTTTAATAAAATAATTTGTATGGTCTGCCTATTAGCAGCTGCAGATAAGTTGATCACACTGAGGATTCAAAGTCTTCTGGCGTGCCCATCTGCCTCAGCGTAACCATCTAACCCAAGCCCTTGTAGTAAACCCTGAGTTTTCTTCCTGGAAAAAAAGTGTGTTGGTCATCTAGAGAGTACAGAAGGGTTCCAGGTGTTTCGACAGCCATCCAGTCTAAGGGGAAATGATTTCTTACGTGGTAGCAGGAGTGTTCATCACTAAGACTTTTTCCAGTGCAGTTCCTTTCCTTGCCAAGCTTGTCTTGTTACGGATACTAAGAACTTTTTTCCCCACAGTAAAATAACAGGCTCCTTGAAGAGTCACAGCCAGGGAAGAGAGCGATGTTGAAGGCTGCTGCTGGACAGTCGAACAAGACGTCAGGGGGGAGGAGGAATTACTGTGTTCACTTCCAGCGGAGTTTAAATGAAATCAGTTTTACTGAAGTCTTAATTCTTCCCCTGCATTGAAATGCTGTGATCTGGAAAGCAGCAAGTTTGTGTTTCTGTACCATTATGTCAATAAAGAGCTTGATTTTTGTAGGCTTCCTTATTGAATCATCTGGCCTAATTTAATTGGAATTTGGCTGGTGTGAAAGGTAGTTTTGATTGCATTTCTCTTGATCATTTCCATTAAAACTTTGTGATCTGAAAATTAATATGTTTGTATTTACTTATCACAGCAATAGAGACCTGAATTGGCAGACTCTCTATCAAATTACCTGATGAATAAAACAGCAGATTTAATTTAGTTTTATATTGATTTGTGCCATTATTATTAAAACCCCCTGATCTGAAGAATGAGATGCTTGTATTTCCTTAATATCTTATTACTGGGGTTTGGGTTAATCTTGTAGAGCTTTTCCCCTTTCTTTTGAGCAACCAAGTCTATTTAACTGGAGTTTAACATAAGGCAATTTTGACTCTAAAAAGGAGGGGAAAAGAACTCATTTCCCTCAGATAAAATAGCAAAGAAACCTATTCTTATCATGGGCCTCTTAAACCAGGAGCACTTTCCCCTGGCTTCCTACATGCATTTTGGGGTGACTCTTCCCCCAGGGGAGAGGCCATTGTCTCAGGTCCCCCAGGAGCTGGTGGGTCACTTTGGGGGAGGCTGCCCGGGGCTGGGCACTGCCTCTGCCTCCCGGCCGATGCTGGCTGTGCCCTGCTCTCCACTTTCACCAGCACTAATTCAGTGCTCTGAACTAGAGATGTTATAAATCAAACCAAGATTAAAGAGGGACAAGTCTAGGCTTCTGCTGTGTATGCACAAAGGGGAGAGAAACCTTCCCCGGTGGGGGAACCTGTCTCTGCCCTGCATCCTTTCCCTGGAAAAAAATGGAAACGGCTGATGTGAGGTGCTGCGGAGGCAGTGAGAGGCTGTGGTTTGTTCAAAGTGGCTGCAGAAACCCGCTTGGATCACAGGAAGGAAAATAGGTCAAATGATGAGGCTTGTCAGAGGTGCGGAGAGCCAGAGGAGCGGGAGCCAGGGCTCTGCGAAGCAGGACAGGCTGAGACCTGGCATGCACCAAAGCCACGGGCGAGGGTGCTGGGTGGCAGCGAGGGGCCCAGCTTGGCGGTGGCCTGTGATGTCCCTGGGTGTGCAGGGAGCAAGCTGCTGCTCCAGCCGCGCTCAGGGGCTACGGGGTTTGTACAAACCTGGGGGCCAGTGGGTGCCTGGCAAGGATGGCCTGAATGTGGCACGTTGTTGGGGCTTTCAAGCAGAACCCTTTCCAAGGGCCGGTGCCTGGGTGGGGAGAGGGGATGCACGAAGGCTTCAGTCATCTCATGGAAAGGAAAGGGCCAGATTTACAAACTGCCCACATGTGGTTTGTCTGAACAGCTGCCATTGATCTGTAACTCCGACTGGTCTTGGAAATCATTTAGTGTTTCCAGCTGAGCGGTGGCTTGAAAGCTCCAGGAGTAAACTGTGAACTGTCTTCAAACAAAGTCTTTCATGGATACGCAAACGGTTTTGGGTAAAGCAAAGAAAATGACTTATGTGTAATTCCAGCCTCTCATCTCAGCTGTCCCGAGGCTGTGGGACTAACCCCTGGCCCTTCTCTGTGCTACACGCCAATGGCAGCAATTGTTACGAAAATTCAACCCTTGCTTTTGCTGTTTATTGGCATTTTACAGCCTGTTGCTGCCAGTTGTCACAGCAGCATGTGCAGAGCCGTGTCCTGGGGTGCCCCAGGAGGGGTTTGTTGGGCCAGTCTAGCAGCTGCTCTGGGGAAAAAAACATCCCAGGCTGGTGCCTGGGTCCCCTGTGTCAGGTTTGGGAGTCTCCCGCAGGGCTGGGTCCAGGTCGGTACCAATATTTCGGCAGTTATTGGCTCCAGGAAAGCTACGAGTTTTGGTGGGTTGACACTGAAGCCAGGCTCCCGCTTTGGGAAGGAGAGTGCCGCAGGAGCGGGGCCGGCAGTCCGTCCGTCCGTCCGTCCCCGCG
>NW_008794598.1:855997-860679 GCF_000699145.1 Aptenodytes forsteri | reverse complement strand
GGGACACAGTGCCCGCCCGAGGGGGGCCTGGGTCCGGCCACTGGATCTGGCAGGGTCCTGCTGCGGGGGTGAGCTCTGGCCAGGGGTGCAGTTTACCCCTGGTGAAACGATTCTGCCAGCCCTGCGAAGCCGCTTGCAGTTTTGGGAGGCAAAGCTGCTGGAGAGTAGCTCTGGAGCTGGAGAGCTCCGAGGTTACAGCAGCCAAACACACTTCTTCACCCTGGAAGGAGAAATCAAGACCAACCGTTGCCTTCTTTTGGTGCAAGCTGTCCCCTGCAGCCAAAGCTTCAGGCGGGATGGGATGGGACGTGGGCTTCAGTCTTCCTCTACTTTGTTCCTCTCTGCTGTAACTCCTTTGGCTGGTGTGGTCTTGCTTCTCGTCGATGCTGGGCTGGAGTGGGGCAGGGGCACTGGCGTCCTGCTGCCTCGTGGGGTGGCTCAAGGGGCGCAGGATGGGGAGCAGCTTGTATGGGCCAAGCGTCCCCCTCACCTGCGAGGGGAGGCTCAGTGGTCTGGAGGAGAGCATCCAGTACCAGTCCCATTCTGGAGACAGGTAGGAGTGGATCCATGCCACGGTGTTGGGCAGGGGGCTGGAGTCCCCTCCTCCTGCCGGTTAGCCATCCCTTTTGATGCAGTGTGAGGCTTGGGGGACTATTCAGTGTGCAGGTGCCCTGGCCCTGGGAGAGCTCCTCTGTGCTGGGGCACCCACACCCCAGCAAAGAGCCTGCACAGGTGAGATGTTCTATCTCCTGGGAAAACAATTTGAGCTAAGTCCTCTGCTTTCCTCCACTGACAAGACTGACTGAGCTGCTCTTGACCTTGGGTTTCAACACCCCTGATGAGTGGCCACGCTCTGCCAGAGAGAGGTTCCTGGCACTGGATGAGGCTGAGGTTTGAGCTGTCAGCAGAGCCAACCTTCAAAATGGCAGTGGGGCAGTAGGATTCACCAAGTCAGGGAGCAGGAACGGGCCCATGCTTGGGTAGAATTAGAGTTAAAAACTCTCCTGCTCACCTTGTCTGGGAAGGAAATGCTGCAGACGCTGGAGGAATGAGCAAGGAGCTGGAAATAAATCAGTGTGGAGGACAGGAGGAGAGAGCACGCTTGGGGGAAAGAGTCCTCTGCATTTCTGTGTGTTCCCCTGCCACTTCTTTGCCAGGTTGGAGGGCACGTGCCTCATGCTGCCCTTGCCAGCACACCTGTGGGGCTGGACTACTGTAAGTGTACCCAGAGTAAGATCTAAAATGAAGTGTGCAAAAGGACTCAGCTCAACCTGGAGCTCTGGGGCTTGGGCCAGGGCTCCTCTGAGGTGGGGTTTTGCTTTGGGGAGGAGCAGTGCAGCGTTTGGGGCAGTTCAGAGCATGGGAGGGTGCAGGAGTTACTGTGTGAAGCTCCTGTCAGTGCAGCTCCAAGTGGGCATGCCAGCCTCCTGGGCGCTGCCCCCAGCTCTGCGGCCACGGTAGCTCTGGCTTCCCAGCTTTGCCTGTAATTGAGCATCCTCAGTGCTGCGGAGGGAGCTAGGAGGTAGCCAGTCTGCTGGCCTGCACTGATGAACCCAAAGCTGTGGGTATGGAGGTTGCTGCTGCATTTGGTCAGTGCTCAGTGGATGGCAGCATCTTGCTGACCAGCCTCCCCAGGGACCCCCAGCTGTGTTCAGCACTCGCAGCTTGTTCCCAGGATGGGCAGCAGCAGAGTCTCTCGGAGGTCCTGGGTCCAAACCTTACAGTCTGTGCATGTCTGGGCATTTCGTCACCTGCCCAGGCTGGAGGATCCAGCGCTCAGCTGGTTTTCCAGCCTTGGGGGAGGAGGGAGATGCCCTCTGCTAAGCCTGCCCTGCTGCTTTTGCCCTCTCTTTGGCTGCTGGAGGCAGAGCTGTACTGGAGCCTGTGCTGTGCCTTCCTGGGGGACTGTGGCAGTGTCTCCTTGCTTGTCAGGATCTTTCAAGGAGGTATCAGCTTCTCGGGAGACTCAGCAGCCTCTCCGTGCTGCTGCCATTGCCTGTTGTGCAGCCCACAGAGCTGTACTTTGGGGTGAGGGAAGGGGCAGCGCCTGCGGGCACGGAGCAGGCAGGGTGGTCTGGGGATCCAGCCTCCCTCTTGTATGAGGGGGTTTCGGCTCAGCCACTGCTGTCATGAGGTTTGCCAGGTAGCCGTGTGGCACAGCACGGATGTGCAGGGTGGTCACGGGGCTTGGTGTGCAGCCTGTTCCCCAGTCCTGCACAGTGGGGCGTTTGCTGAGATGGTCTGACTTTTTGCTTCAGGGAAGTATTAAAACAAAATCACCCCCTCCAATGGGCAGCATAACATCTCCAACATCATGGAAGGTTTCTGTGCCTGCTGGGCTCTGGCCAGGTTTCCTCCCTGCTCTGCGGACGGGACACGGGGCTGCCTGGCACTGCGGACCCCTGGATTGTGCTCTGTTGCGCGAAAGCCTGCACCTCTTCTTGCACCAAGCGAAGGCGAAAGCCTGCACCTCTTCTTGCACCAAGCAAGAACTTCTTGCCCAAGTTCCAAGAAGTGCTGAAAACAGCAGGAGTATGAAAATAGCTTTTGGAAAACTGGCAGAACTGTAGGGCCAGATGTGCACGAAGGTTGACAGTGTTGGAGCTGCAGTGGGGAGGGCTTGTGTCACTCGGCACAGAAAACCAGCCAATGCGCCAGCCTTCCCCACCTCTCTCTGTTTCTTTTTTGGGTGGAATTCTGCTAACTATAATTATCCAGCTCACATGGACCTTTACAAACAATGCTTCAGACCGGCAGGACTTGGAATGTAATTTGGCATGACAGAGAGTCCCTCATTAGCACCGTGGGGCACCGGGCTGCATTCCAGCTGAGCTGCAGACAGAGCTGTCCTGGCTGGAGGGTTGCAGTTCTACACGTGGCTTTAATGAAGAAGGAGGAAAAAGTCTCTAGCTCCTGTGACTGGCAGAGTGGCTGGGGTCTGGGAGGGCAACGCAGAGCTGTTCCGGGTGTGCCCATGTGTCTGTGTGCCAGGGAAGCCTTGGGGAGGCTCCCGTGTGGGTGATGGCTCATGCCCATGGGGAAGGACATGGGCCCGTGGAGAGGAACAGTCATCTCTGCCACGCTGGTTATGACCAAGATTTATCTTCAGAGAGATTTGGGTACTTTGCAGTTACTTCACATCCCAGCTTAGAGATGAAAGGTGAAAAGCAGCTAACAAAATTGTTAATGAAAAATTCCACAGAATTCCAAACAGAACATAACAGAAGAGAGAATACTGATATTTTCAATCAAAATTAAGTGCTTTGATGTGCCAGAACACCACTCTTCATTTCAAAATGACATTCCAGGCTGAAAAATTTCAAGTCAGACCAAACATTTGTAGTTGGAGTCTCATGACGATGGAGGTTGATAACTGTCAAAATAGCAATTTCTGCAAAGCTGTGTTTTCTAATGGGAGTTTGTGCATGAGTGGGAGCCCTGAGTGCCTGTGCCAGTGTGGCTCCGGGGGAAGCATTGCTCCAATGGCTGCTGCCAGGGATGGCGCCTCTCGGCTTCGTGCTCCTTCGAACCCTGTGTGCTCTCCCCGGCTGCCAGCTCAGTTCCTGCTGCTCGGTGCAGTGGCTTCCCTTTTGAGTGCGGCGTGGACAGTGCGGGCTGCATTATTGATAACTCTGTGATTTATTTATGCTTCCTTGGCTGTAGCAAACAGCTCAGCCTTTCTGAGCTAAATATAGTTTGCACTGGGAGCGTGTCCCTGTCCTGTGTGGGATGGAGGCGGCCAGCGGTGTGCTTGCGTTTTGGTCCAGCCGAGAGATTCAGGGATGTCTCCTGGAGACCTCACATGGCCCGTAGGGTCCCACAGGCAGGAGCTGGGGCTGGGCTCCTCCGGAGGGACTCCGGCGCATGCTGTGGGGCTCAGTGCTTGTGCCTGGGAGCTCGGCTGTGCTCCCTGCATGCCCTGTGTGGAGGGGGAGCGGAGCAGCAGCCGGGAGACCAGGGACTCTTAGTGTGGGCTGACCTCCCGCGGGGGCCTGGCCGTTCTGCTGGAAGCTGTATGGGATGTGTGTTGGCATCAGGGGCTCACTGCCACAAGAAATGCAGAGGCTGGTGACAGCCTCGTGTCTGCTGTCCTCACATCTGGGCTGCCAGATGTGCCCCTTCGTGGGGCAGGACAGATGGGTGCTGTGGCACATGTCCCAGCCCAGCTGGGGCACAAGCTCCTCCCTGGCTCCCCTGGTCCAGCGTGGCTGGGGGGTGGGTGTGCGCGTATGCACGTGCGGTGTGGGAGAGCATCGTGCCCCGCTCCCAGCTGGCTGCAGTGCTGAGTGCTGATGCACGCACTGCCCCTGGATTTACATGAAGGGCTGAGCAGCTCTGAGAGAGCTGTTTACTTTTTCATTGAGGAAATAGTACGCGTTTTAAGCTGGAATCAATATTTACATGATGGGCTGTGACATCTCTGAAGGGACTCCGACAGTGCAGGCTGTTGTGTCAAAATCCCCCCTCTGAGGAAGCCTCTTGCAGAGCAGATTCTGCTGACAGCCCCACCGGAGCGCTGGAGATTGCCTAAATGCAGCTTTACACGAGGGAGTCGGCGCAGTCTTGTCACATCAGCTCATGCCCGTTTCAAGGAGTGATGGTTTTCTTGCACGTTAAGCCATCTCGGGTTCATTCTGGTGATGCAGTGGCTCGGGGGGGGGGGGGGGGGGGGCGGCCTTCCC
>NW_008794598.1:854728-855066 GCF_000699145.1 Aptenodytes forsteri | reverse complement strand
GGGGGGGGGGCTCAGGGCTGCCTCAGCCCAGGGCAGTGGTGCAGGTCTGCACAGCCCCTCTGGTCCCCGCAGCACCAGGTGTAGCTTGAGTGAGGATTGTGCTGGAGCGGGATCAGTCCCTTGTCACCCGGCAGGCAGGGGTGGAGCCGGGAAGGAGAGTGGGATGCCTGCATGTCCGTGCCCTCCCCGACCACGCTTCAGTCTGCTCCTGGCCAAGCTGACTATCCTGCAGCATTAATTAGGAGTATTTTCTTACCTCTAAATTCTTTTCTAGTGTAAAATATGTATTTTTGTCAAGATAACGTTCTTTTTTTTTTTTAAAATATGTTTTTGTCAAG
>NW_008794598.1:742133-854693 GCF_000699145.1 Aptenodytes forsteri | reverse complement strand
TTTTTTTTTTTTTTTTTTTTTTTTTTCCCCCTAGGCAAATGTCAACGTTTTTGGTGACTCCCCCCCAGCTGGGAGAATCAAAATGGAAAATATCATTTTAAATCAGCATTTTGGAATGAAACATTTTTCACTTTGAAATGTCAGTTTAAAACAGAACAATTTATTTTGAAATGCTTCAAAACAAGAAATGCCCTTTTACCACCTCAAATCACCTTGTTTTGACTAAAAATGTCAGCATTTTCTGTTCTGGCACTTCATTATGTGAGTATGTTTCACTGTCTCAGCCTGGTCCAGAGCAGATAGAAATTTAGAAGATGGTTGAAAACTAAAGATTTCTTCTCCCAGCAGCCCGGGTTTGCCTGGTGCCTGGCCGGCATCCCGCGCTGCCCTCGCTGCCTGCGTCAGCCCCGGTGGGTGGGGGCAGCGGGGGCCGGTGCAGTGAAGCTCACCGGGGAGGGGACCGTGGGCGCGAGCCTTGCATGCGGCAGGGGCAGCCCAGGCACCCGCTGCCTGGTCCTGGCAGCGCTCCCGAGCCTCGGCGTCATTGCCACTTGTCTTCGTGGCCTCTCATTAATAAATTATGATACGGCACTGAAGTTTTACGGGGGACACAGTTATTTGCCCTGGACCCGGTTAGAACTCAGCAGGCGATAAACGAGGCCAGGAGGTTGTCACTTCACCTGGCAGATGCCGAGTGGAGACGTTGCTGTCAAAGCTGTTGTTGCTCGTGCTGCTGCCTGCAGAGCCCCAGAGCCGTTTCCACCTGCAGAGCTGCGGCTGATAAATTGTACAGGGAACATATTTAAAGCAGTCGACAGTAAAACACCAAGTCTTTGGGGATTTAAATTTTTCCTTAAGGGCTTCAGATGATGTAAAACTCTGCTCCTTCCCAGCACGTCCTGTGTGGTGGGAGAGGGGGTACCAGCGCGGTGCCAGTGGGCAGCGGTGGCGGTAGATGGCCCCGGTGTGCTGAGGGAGGTTGCTGGGGGACCAGGTGTGTTCAAAGATAGTGGAGGCAGTTTTGTGTCTGTGTGGTTTCGTGAACTTTGTAGATGTGCCGAGAGGAGAAGCAGCCCCAGAACAAGGCATTGCTCTGGGACACTGGGGTGCAGGTCCCAGCGCTGCTGTGGGCTGTGCATGTCTGCCCAGGCATCGGCTGCCCCATTCCTCAGCGCCCCGTGCAGCACCGGCCCTGCCAAGCAGGAGGGTGGCTGGGCCCTGGGGCAGCTTGGTGTGGTCGGTCCGTCTGTCTGTTGGTGAGTGGTTTGCAAAGTGCCCAGCCCATGAGAGTCAAACCTTGGGCGTCACTGCAAGGGACCTCAGTGATGCGAGGGCGATGACAGAGCGTAACCTCACACGGAAAAGGCGATACCTGGAATGACTCACTGCTGATTTACTCTGGCTCTTCCCACACACCCTGGGTCTGTATGTAGTATTTGTGATCTGCATTAATAACATACTCTAATGGGCCTGATTTTTGCACTCTCAGCAGTAAAAATCAGGAGCAACTCCTCTGAAGTGGATGGAGGCACACTGGTGTTAAAGGGGGTGAGCAGGGTTATGGGCTGAGTTCCCAGAGAGGTTTTGGTGCGTGCGATGGGCAGGTGTGTGCTCCTGTGCACGAGAGCGTGTGTGCTGATGTGGGGCCAGCTGAGCCCCGGGGTGTCCCCAGCCGCTCCCGGGGGACTCAGCGGTTCGCACCCCCCAGGTACCGTACAGCAGGTATCGCTACCCATATTTCTCTTTCTCCTTTCAGATGCACTGATGTGTGCCCCTTGCAAAGACCTGACCTACCCGAGGTTGGCAGATGCAAAGGTGTTAGTGTGAAACCCCAGTAAGAGGTAACTATTGCTCGTCTGTGCTACTGCTGGTGTGGTTTTTCTGTCCTGCTGTGATGGCCCGTGCTGCTGAAGAAGTCTGAGCCCATTGAAGGGCAGTGGGTGAATCCCTGGTGTGTGCCCTGCCTCCCAGGGCCGTGTCCCCGCAGCCAGGCCACCCCGGTCCCTCTGGCCGCGCGTGTTCAGGGGCTGCACCGCTGCATGCAGCAGCGTCGGTGCGTGGGGGCTGCACCTCCCAACCCTCCTCAGCCCCTCTTCCTCTGCACATCTCTTCTTGTTTTTGGTAGAATGAGTGAGAGAGACATACAAAGCCTGAGCAAATGGGTTTTCGTGCTCACTCTCTGCCTTACCACACTGTGGGGAAGACTGACGCTGGCCTCCACCCATCACAGAAGCCATTCAGGTAGGGGAAGCGACATCCTTGCTACATGCGTCATGCTCCTGTGTGATCACCCTAGGCCCCCATGACGCTGGTGGTACCTTGAGGTCTCCCTGGGGAGCCCGGGGTGGGGGTTACATGGGGCTGAGATGTTTGGTGAGGGCCCGTCCCTCATTCCTGGGTGGGAGGACGAGTGCAGGTGGTCTCGGGTCGTGGCGCGCACCGGCTGCAGGAGTGGGCAGGGGGACCAGAGGCTGGCAGCCCAGGGGACCTCAGTGTCCGACCCTGTCACTGGGGTCCGGGTGGTGAGGAGGAGTGTGCTGAAGGCGCGGGGCAGAATCCAGCAAACAGATGCTGAGAGGCACCGACATTTTCTCTCTGGTGCCACTGTGACAGCTGCGGGATTTGCACTTCGAGTGTCCGTGCGTGCAGGAAACTCCCTGGGCTGCTCCTCAGAGACAGGCAGGAACCTGGAGCCATATAGCAGTAAAGCTGTTCTTTGGAGTTGTAACTTGTAAATACTTAATATGGGGCATTTGAAAACTGTTGCTTGGTGAGCCTAGGTTCTAGGAGCTGAAAAGTGAATTTCTTCATGTCTGTAGCAAAATCTGAGACACATCTACGTATTCAGGTTATTACTGAGGTAATTCTTGATCTGTGAGCAGTGAGACATTACTCTTTCCATCTAAGTTGCGATGAGTGTCCCAAACTATGCTTTTTATGCAATGGACGCTCTCCACTTTAGGCTTTCATTAGAAATACAAATTTTCAGCCCTCTGGTTGTAAAGATCATCTTGAAACATGGAACAAGTATAAACTGCTGTAGAACTGAAAGTCTTGCTGCAAAGCGTAGCCTTGGCTTTGGGGTGTTAATTTGTCATTCCCAGCGGTGGCTTCAAGATCCCCCTCTGTTCGTGTATGTTGGAATGCTGTTTTGTGCAATCAATGTGATTTTTGGAGGGGTTACGTGAACCCATGGTTGAAGTTTGTGTCTTGAGAAGAGAAGCAGCTGAGAAGTCACCCTCAGCCCTTCGTGCCCGTCTTGCCTGGCGCAGGAGCCTGATGGGCCGCACTGGAGGGGGGATCTGGGGGTTCTTCTCCTCGGTGAATGGTGGGAGGATGGCGTGGGTGGGTGGGAGGACAGCGGGAGCGGGTGGGAGCTGATGTTACTGGTGTGCTGGCAGAGTTGTGTAGCAGGGTGGCAGAGGCAAGTGCTTGGAGTAGGGAGCAATTCTGGGGCACGTGCTGTCTGCCTCTTGTGCCAGTGTTTGGGGGAAAAAAAAAGGTATTTAAGGGTTAATCTGAAATTGTTCGTGCTCTTGCCTGACCCCACACCCTGTCCTATTTCTGTCATTTTTGCCTGACAGTTAAAGCAGTTCTAATCCTGTAATCCCCATCCTCATTGTTTAAAACCAAAACGTATCTTCCAGAGTGACTCCTTCAACCAGCTAGTCAGCAGTTACCTGCCTTACCCTCTTTCTAACCTGTAGCAGGTGCATGAGAAGATTAAAACTCCTCAGTTGTTTCTGGAATGACTTTTTGGCACCAGCTCAGGACTCCCCAGGATACGGGCTCGGGCACTGCCTGCAGCCGGGCACTCACCCAACCTGCCCGGTCCCCGGGGCTGGAGAGCCCCACTTCTCCCTGGCAGGAGCGGTTTGCAGGGGAGCTGCTTCTTCGGGCAAGAGTCAGACCTAGCATTAATAAAGCAGCGACTCACCTAGGTTTAAAGTGCAAATGCCCAAGTGTACTCGTGGGGTGTGAATTATATATAAATCTCGCTCCGTACATGAGGAGACAGGCTCATGTATTCATGTGCTCGCAGGCAGAGAGCCGGGGATTTTTTGCGCACACAGACTTATCCACAGTGGACCAAATCTTGCACTTTTTATTCAAGCAAATTCTAACCCACAGCAAAGAGGATATACCAGGAGCAAATACTTAAAAGTTTGACTCTGCTCTGTGTCTGTATTAACATGGTTTCTCTCTGCACGTCCTGGTTTCCCAGCACTGTAAGAATTTTGTGTGGCTGCACTGGCTGCTGCCTCCTCTCCTGGGCTGGATTTCCACAGGCTCAAACCAGGAATTCTTAGCCTGCTTGCTGAGTTCATGGCCTTTATTTTCCTGTTGTCTGCCCTGTGCTTTTCCTTCATTTGGGACAGTTTTCGCTAAAGGTTATGTTTGAAACGCACTTTCATAAGGTTGCATTCTCAGTTGCAATGACATTTTTGTCCTAGGAAGCCCGCAGTTACATTTCTGGAGGTGGGAATGGGGATAGCTGTGTCGCTGATGCCTGCCTGCAACGCCCACAGTCAGAGATGCTGGTGGATTGTGTGCATAAAAGGAGAGAGACATCCAGAGCTTTCAGCCGTTTAGAGCATTGCGTTTATTCACAGTTAAAACCAGGTGTGGCACCTAAAAATGAGCAGTAGCAGAGGAAGATCTTTAATTGTGACAATGTGGGCACAAGGTTTCAGAGCCCCCAAACTCATGAATTTCTTGAACAGAGAGCCCGCGTGCAGACCCTCTGTTAGCTGTCCAGGGAAACACCGCACTGTAGACATCTGGCTGCAGAAATAAGATCTAATCACTTGTGCTCACCCAGCACGTGGGGAACGCTAATGTGTCCAAGCAGAGTGGTGCTTCCTGGGGTATGTGGTTGGATTTAAATAGCCACGTGAATCGAGTGCAGAGATTAAGTCATTTGGAAATGGAATAGGAGACTCCTCGGTGAAGAATGATTCACCAACAATTTAATCCCCCATATAACGTGGTGAGCTCTATGTGATGAACAAGGCTTGCTTGTCTGGATACAGCTCCCGCAAAGGTGGCCCCAGCATCTTCAGATAAACCCCTCTAATGCTGATAATCAAAGTGACATCTTTTCCTTCATTCACATTCACCGCTCAACCTGGAGCAGAAGTAAAGGCATTTAGTCAGCTGGGATTTGCTTTCAGGAAATGAGGTTCTTTGAGTGAACGGAGAGCACTGATTTCTGATTATCTTGTAAGAGAGATTTACTGGTCAGTGCGTCGCTGCTCAGAGTGAAGACAGCAGCTCTGTGGCGTTTATTTGTGAGATGCTTCTGCAGGATTCCCTCTCGCTTGGGGAAGCGTTGGTTTCTCCGTCATGTGCAGCCTTTATATCAAGATGGAATATTTTCCTAAGCCACCTTCTCTAGATGAGGCAGAAGCTGCTCCGGGTGTGTGGGAAGCACCGCTCAGCACCGCAGAGGAAGGCAGGTTGTGTGTCGGGAGCTGTATCCTCTAGCCGCAGGGTGCCCATACAGGTTCATCTGTCACACAATGGCAGAACACTTTCAGCTGTTCTTGACGCAGTTCAGGCATTTGTTTTTCTGCTTGCAAGTGTGAAGTGATGGGATTTGCACAAGCAGTTCGTGGGTGTGCACACACTTGCACATGCAGCGAAGGGAAACAGAGCGTGATGTGGAGTCTTGAGGTGACAAGGCAGTAGAAAATCCCAACTAACATGCAGTGATAATGAGCAATAAAAACAAGCCTGCTTCTCTCCAAAACCCTCTTAAATAATACAAGTGTCTAAGGCAGTAGTGATTTTAAGACTTTAATTATTTAGTGAATGTTAGTAGTAGTATTGTTGCAGGACACAGAGTACAGATCGCTCACGCCACCGGCTGCCCACGAGCCGCTCGTTCCCCGGTGCCCCCGGGGCTGTGCTGCCCTCTGAGCAGAGCCCTCTGAGCCCACGGCTCCACTCCTCGCCGGGAACTGGACCTCTGTCTCCCTCCCGGGTTCCGCCTGGTCTCTGCTGTGCTGCTCAGCCCTCCTCAGGATACCTGGACCCATTTAACGGTATTTCAGTGCTCAGGAGGAAGGGGTTTTGACACAGAGGGTTTGGGCATTGCCTGGCAGTTACATGCGTTCAACTTCTCTTCATTTTACAACTCCCCACCAGCAAGCAGAGTGGTATTTTACACTGAACATGTGGAGCAGTGCCCACGCCTCCCAATGACACACAAAATGTGTCATTTCAGGTTATGCCATAAAAAAACATGTTCTGCCACTCACTTAAAGGTCAGCCAGAGTAGGACAGCATTTTTATTTTATTTTTGCATGCAGGATTCAAAAGCCTTGTGCTCTTACAATGCTTTTATGGTTCCATGAGATAAGACTTTTTTTATATTTTTTTTAAAAAAAGGGTTCCAGTGGGGAAATACCAGTTAAATGGGAGGGAGAAGCATGCCAGAAGCTCTGGAACTTATCTCGGGCTCTCTGGGGCTTTCTTGCTCTCGGTGTTAAACACAGCATCCATCTGATTTGCATTTTCAGTCCTATCTGGTTCGAAGTTTCCTGCTGCTCAGCAAAAGGAGAAGCATCTGCAGGGAGCTCCAGAGGAGCCCATCGCTCTCCCTGCGCTTGGGCTCCAGCTCTCTTCTGGCTCTTCCCAGGCGTGTGACATAAAAGCCTGAAGTGGCAGGGAGCCGCTCAGCAGCAGCCAGGCAGCCCCTCGGCACTGCTCTCCTGTCGGCACCCCTTGGCATGGGGCTGCTCATCACTTCTACAACAAGGAAACAGCAAAGTCTCTTGCTGACATCCTGGGAATCACCGTATCTGATGCTGAGGGATTCGTTTGCATCTGGTTACAACCCCCCAAACTCCTGAGCTCTCTCGGATGCCGGGGTCTGTGGCACTCGCGTCTGGTGTGGTCCGTGCTGCCTGCTGTCGAGGGGCAGGGAAGCGGGTGAATCTGTTTGGTGTGTAGGGAGCTGAGATGCTTTACATCATGTGGGGTGGCTCTTGCCCTGCTCCCTGTGGGGCCGTCTCTCCTGCCTAAATGCAGCCTGCAGCTCTGCTGCGAGCAGTCACTTAGGGAGGGGATGCACCGTGCCCTGCTGCTGTGCCTCCCGCTGGGGCTGGTGCCTGGAGGGCTCTGCACTGGAGAGAAGTGCCTGGGGCAAGTTTCCAGTGTAATTGTGTCCCAGGGCAGGATATCAGAAGACCTTTAGGCAGATGAAAATATTTCACGGCCCGAGAGAGGGCCTGGTCCCGGGGGTGGGTGCTGCTCCCTCAGCTCTGCCATCAGCAGAGCCCTTGCTGCAGGGCTGCGCGTGCCCCCAGGGGTGCTGTGGGACTGGTGCCAGGAGGCTGCCTGACCTCCGTGGTGCATCCGTTTGTCTTTGAGCTGTTCATGGTTTCAATCCTCGAGCAGAAGCAGGTGGGTGAGCTGGGACCAGCCTGGCTGCGGGTGATGGGGTATCTGCCCCTGCACATGGTGCTCCTTGTAGGCAGCTCTTCCCGGGGCAGAGGCAGCTGCTCCTGGCACTGCAGTTTGCTGCCTGACCCCGCTAGCAGCAGCTGCCTGGGCTCTGACTGGCTCAAAGGAAAGCTGTATGCCTTTTGAGGGAAAACAAAGGCTTTCTGAACCTTTCTTTTCTGAGGCTCGCAGCCGCCCCCCGTGGAGCACAACGGCAGAACTGCACCCCTGGTACAGCTCAGCTAATCACAGCCCCAGGCTGGGTCCGGCAGGGCTGGAGCACAAAGCACCATCTTATCAGCGAGAGCATCTCTAGTCTGCCATGGGTTTGAGACCATCTCTCGTTTGCCGTGGGTTTTGCCTTCCCTGGGTGGCCTGCCTGGAGGGCTGGGGGCAAGGTGCGAGCTGGAGATGGACTGTGTCCGTCTGTCCTGGTGTGAGCGCCTTCCTTGTGTCTGCACACCCGCAGTCTGCCGGGACGGCTGGGGTTCCTTGATGTGACTGGCAGGGACATGGCGGGTGCCCACGGGCTCCTGCCGGGGCAGGATGGGCTCTGAGGCTGCGGGTCTGGCACCGCGCTGCCACCGTGCTTGGCCAGCTGCAGTAAGCCAGAGGAGAGGCGAATTTTTCTTTATCTCCATGCTGCACCTTTTTGAGCAAATTAAAAGGGCTTTGGCATGTTAGCAGACTCTTATTGCATGGCTGTAATGAGCGATTTCTCAGTTCTGTCTGGCTCTCCGTCGGCTGAACCTTTTTAAATTAGCTGAAAATGAAAAGCCGGAGAGCAGAAGTGAGAGGGAGCAGCAGGGTCGTCTGGCCCTTCCTCCTGGGAAGAGCTCTGCTAATGAAGCTTTGCGGGGAGGCTTTTATAAAAATGAGTCAAAACCATAACTACGCGCGAGCGCTGAAGTTGGAGGGTATAAAATCCCCTGTTGGGGGGGGCTGTGTTGGGGTGTGCAGGATGGGTGAGTGACTTCTCTGGTCCTGGACCAGAGCATGGTGGAAATGTGGGTTCATAACCCAAACCAAGGACCTCTACTTATTCCTCAGATTATTTGAAAAATCCCATTAACCATAAAAACAGGGCAAAACAGTCACACTTGTTCTGTAATGAGTTGCTTTCCTTCTCACTTTCATCAAAGTCTACTATTTCTGCATGCAAAAAGAATGGAAATTATCATTAAAGCTGAATTATGATGGCATTTAAAAAGGAGCATAAAATTTATGGCCAGAGATGCTATTACAAAATACTTCCAGGATAGGTAATTGTGTAATTATCATGGGCAGAAATGAAAGTGATGGTTCATTAAAAGAAAATGACCATGAAATAACAATAAATAAAGTCAAATTAAAGCTGTGGTAATTGCATGGCCCGTCCTGTCCATGTGCTGGCGGGTGCAGGGCACAGGGCTGTGTGGCTCCCCAACAGGGCAGGCTGCGAGGGATGAGCAGTGTTGTCACTGCCCACGTTCACGTTAGGACATGGCCTTACTGCAGAGCAGTGAGTGTCTCTCTGCGCTGGCCCGAGGCTGGTGGCATCGCTGGAGAGCGAGTCCTGGGGCACCTCCTCACGTCCTGCCCTTTCATCTCCTGGTCAGTGCTCGGACGCAGTGGGAACAGGAGAGGGGCAAGGACTGCTTTGGCTGGAAGCTGGCACGGCTGTGCCTGGCCAGCACAAGCCAGGAGGTTGCACTTGGATCAGCATTTCCCAGCAGGGATGTGAAAATGCGGCTGCAAAGCAGAGGGATTTCCCCCGGTGCCTGGGGAGAGATCCCATTTTCCTGACCTTTCATTTAAGAAGGTGAAGTGGCTGCTTTCCAAACACTGCTGGAAGGCAGGCGGTGTTTGCTGGGGAGCGTGGGTATGTGGCTGCCTCTCCCCGGGGACCCACAGGAGTGCTTGCCGTGACGCAGGTCAGCTGCCCCCGGTCCCCTTTGTGTGCCAGTTCTGGCAGAGCTGGGCAGGGGACACCAGCACAAACCTGCGGCGTGAACTCCCTGGGCCAGCCGCCTCGCTTCGTGGGGTTGGGGGTGGATGGGGCCCTGGGACCCTCAGCAGGACCCTCCTGGCAGCTGGAAGCAGAGCTGGGAGCTGAGGCTGGATGGATGGATGGCATGGGCAGGTCCACAACTGTAGGTCAGTGACAGGCAGAGCCACACATGCTGGGAAAGGGCTGAGCGTGGGCTTGTGCTCATGGGTACTGCCAGCAGCAGGACACCACGCTGCTCCCCGCAGCCTTTGCATGTCCTGCTTGCACCCTTTACCGAGCCTTTCCTCCGGTGGCTGCTGAGGGCTCCCATGGGGCTCCTGCCCGCATCCTGGGGTATGGAAGGGGCCGAGCGCGTGCTGCTGAGCTGAGGACACAGAGCAGCCAGGTCTGACGGTGTGATGCGTGCTCATCTGCATGCATTTTGGGATGGCGCACTGCAGAAACGCAGTTTCCCCATCCTCCCTGCAGCCCTGGCTCCTTCTCGCTGTGGAAATAAAAGCCTGTTCCCGGTGACCCAGGGGATGTCTCGGTGCGCGGCTCTGCGCTCGCTCCTCCAGTGCTCATTAAACAGGACCTGCAGGGATCACCCGCTCTCAGGTCATGGGAATGAAGTCTACCCAGCCCTGTTTGACTAATTTGTATTGGGCTTGTGTGGGCCATTACCCAGTGAAAGTAATTGATTTGCGATGCTAACTAGCTTCTAAACCTGGATCCCAGAGGTGATAAGCCAGCACATTAGTTTTCTTTCTTCCTTAATATTTTAATGGCACTGGGAGGGGGAGCAGCAGAGCAGCCCGGATTTCTGATGAACACCGTGACATTTCTGTGTCACCGCAGGGCAGAGACGCCGTCCTGGTCCTCCCTCCTCCAGCCAGAGGATGGTGCGTGATGGTGAGATGGGAACGTTGGTTTTAGCCGGGGTCAGAGGTAGTGGTACTCTGAAGCCAAAGGCAGCAAGAAGGGGAAGCACTTTGCTTCCCTCTTGTAGCAAAGTGTGCATCTCATTATCAGCTGCAATTAACTAATGTGCTCATTCATTTCAATAAAGCTCTTGGCTTGGCTATGGCAAGAGGCTATTAATTTTGCTGGGTAGGACGTGTGTGAGGGCTGTTAGGAGTAAGAGCTCAGATGCAGGAGGTCTGGAGCAGGACAAGCGCTTCTTATGGGTGGGCTGGGGAGATGCTGGGCTGAGTCGCGTGTATGTCATCAGCAGCCCTGGGGTGATTACTGGAGGCTGGGACAGCGCTGCCCACGCCAGGCTCTCCCAGTGCCTTGGTTGCGGCACATGCTGGCAGCGCTGGCCGGGAGCGGTGAGCAGGAGGTGGCCTGGGGGCTCTGGGGCACAGCCCTGCGTGACAGCGGCTGTTTCTCCTCCCACAGTGCACGTAGAGCCTGGCACATGCGAAGTCATTGCAGCTCATAGGTGCTGCAATAAGAACAAGATCGAGGAGCGCTCCCAGACAGTGAAATGCTCCTGCTTCCCGGGGCAGGTGGCAGGGACAACACGGGCGGCTCCCTCCTGCGTGGATGGTGAGTACTTCGCGGCTGCAAGCTGGGTACCATGAACTCCCTCCGACTGAGTCTTCCCCATCAGTCAGGCTGGTGCGGAGTTTCTGTGTGCCCAGGATTAACAGAGGGGACCTGCCCAGGGGCTCCTGCAGCGGAGCAGAGGGGGAGAGGGAGTGGGAGCATTTTGGGGGCACTCTCCATTGGCGTGGCTGCGTTCCCCTACCCCATGCAGCCCCAGGCTGTGTGCTATGGGTGGGTTATGGTGCTCTAGCGGTTCAAGCTCTTCCAGCGTGCCGCTGTGCTGGGGCCAGGCGCCGCAGCATTGATCCCTGCATGTCTGCTCACTGCGCTGCTGCAGCCAGGGGCAGGGACGTGACTCCAGCCATGCAGCACCATCACCTGCGAGGAGCACTAGGCAAAGCTCCAGCCATGTATATTTTATTGAATGGCATCACGTGGCGTCACTGAAAAGCCGGCGGAAGCAGCTGCAGCTTCTGCCAGCGTGGTATTGATTCGCTTGACAGCCAGTGTCCTGTGAGTGCGGTTGTGTGCAACATCAAGAAATGCCAGGATGAATTGTCAGGGAAGGTTTTTGATGTTCCAAACAGCTCGTGTGTGTCGTCTTTCCCAAAGATAGGGGAGCCCTCTCTGGTTACCCACGTTGGAGGCATCAATTACAAGAGCCTAACAGAGTCCAGTAGTGGTAGACGGTCCCTTTGCCTGCAGTAGGTTCGTGAACAACTCTGTTCTCCCTGCTCCTGTTGAGAGTGAAGACAGGGCTGTTGTTAGGCCTTTTACCTGGGGTAGGGAGAGAAAGCAGGGTGCTTCAGAGGCAGGTGGAGCACTTGGGTCAAATGAGGCCTGGCAGCCGACGAGCGGCTCCTTGGCAGGGTCGTGGGCTGTGCTGAAGAGAGGGGCTGCACCTCCTGCCCTGCCCTCCTGCACCTCCCGAAGGCAGGCAGGGCTGGCACCCTGTCCCCCATGCGCTGCCAGACCAGGGCAGCCTCCCCCAGCTGCCGCTGTGCCAGCTCCTCCGTGCCCAGTGCCGCAGCCCGGCCACTGACGCCCTCGTCTCCCCCAGCCTCCATCGTGCTGCAGAAGTGGTGGTGCCAGATGGAGCCGTGCCTCGATGGGGAGGAGTGCAAGGTACTGCCCGACCTCTCAGGCTGGAGCTGCAGTAGCGGCAACAAAGTGAAGACGACCAAGGTATGTCCCCTGGCAGGGTGCTGAGGGGGGAAGCCTCGCTGGCCTGTCCCCAGCCTGGGGCAAGCAAAGGCCAGGAAAGCATCCCCGGAGAGTTCGCAGGGGAAGGGGAGAGCCTCGGCTTTTCCAGGGCACGTGCCATTTGTTACGGATGCACCGAAGCAGAGCCAGAGGGTCTGGGCTGTGCTGTTGTCACCGGTGCTGGAGGGGCCGGCGGGGGTAGCGCAAACCCCGAGTGGGTCCCACGGCTTTGCTGATCGATAACTCCTGCGGGGAGGCTCGGTGAGGAGGGCGTTGCGTGGCTCAGACCACGAGCAGACGTGCTGGGGACGTTTCCATACCAGCCCAGGGCTGCTGGGCCCTCCTGGCTGCTCCCCAGCATCTCCCTGCTGCTCTAGGGCAGCAGGTTGCTCGTCCCAGCTGAGTGGCACAGCCCTGAATCCGTCACCGCTCCCCCGTCTGAGGCAATCATCTGTGACAGAGCACTACATGATTATTATTTTCATGGCTTGCTGAATGCCCCAAAGAACAAGGTATAATTAAAATTTTATCAAACTCATTAGTAATTACATATATGCCATGGTTAATCAGTTGCATAATTTTGTAATCATTGTTCATACTGTTGAGTGTAATTATTCCTTATGCTTTAGTTTTTCTCACCCCACATCCCCTGCCATAAAATTATCGTATTAAGCAATGTTGGGATTTTTTTCATTATTGCTATTATTTTTGTGCACAGAAAGCACTTTCATGCTCAAGTATTTTTATGGATGTCCAAGAAGGTTCCTCTGGCCCTAGGCATCCATCACTGATCAGTAACTGCAGCACTACATTTAGTTCATTGTCTTTTTCCCATCTTAATATTGTTTGTTTATTTTTTCCCCCAGCTGCTAACTTAGCCCAAAGCCTCGGCTCTGGCTTTGCTGTCCTGGGCTCTTGCTGGAGACCATTCCTGTCTGCAGGACCCCAGGGCTTCTGCTCTCCTCCCTCATCCAACAGCCCTGACCACCATGACCATCCTCCTAGCACCCCTTTTGGGTCCCTTGCCCTCCCCTAAGGAGGCAGCATTTTGGAAATGTAGACCTATGTTTTCAAAAGGATTTTGGGTGCCCTGTTAGGAACTGCGCTGAGGGGGCTGGATTTGCCCCTCCTGGTCCCCTCTGCAGACAGACCAACAGTGGAAGCTGTAGCCAGAGCATGGGGTTCACAAACAATCCATAAGCTGAAATTTGGAACGACCACCCCATTAAATGAATACAAAGAGCAAATCATACTTGCATCTCCTGAGGCTGTTCGCTGGCAATTTGCAGATGGGGTAATCAGCTGGGTGCGTTGGGTAACTTGCCCGCTGCAAACAGGTTCACCGTTTCCATTAGCAGGCACCTGCCCCACTCTCCTCCTCTGCCCGCAGGTCACGCGATAGCCTCTGTGCAACTCGGCGGCAGCTGACCAGCCTCGGCACGGGCCCCCGGTGCTCTGCAGAGCCATGAGCAGCAGGACGTGGGCCGGCCAGGCGGTGCCTGTGGAGGTGGGATGCTCCGGGGCTGCCGTCCTGCGCCTGCTGGCGGGACTGTGCCAGGTACCAGATCAGAGCATCCGCTGAGCCCCGGCTTCCCCGGAGGCTGCAAGACTCCTGTGACTCCATGGTCCCATCCTCCCCCGTGGGCACACTCACTGACCAAGAAATGGGCTCATTTTCCCATCCTCTTAAATGAAATACTCTGATCATGTAAGAGCTGTTGACAATACAGAGACAGACAGCGGTCCCCCAGGAAGGGCTTTATTCTGAAATAGCTGAAGTCATTGCTGTGAGTCGCCTTTCTCCATCTCCCAAGATGTTGAATCAGGGTCACCATCAGGAATTGGGAAGTCAATGCTTGTGTGAAACCCTGCCCCCTTACGGCTCACGGCTCCTGGCCCGGTGGGTTCCCAGGAGCAGGTACTGAGCTCGGGCCTGATCTCATGTCACCCACAGGCCAGGGGGCTGCTCCAACCCCCGGAGCTTTGTGCTTTCCCTGCCCCGTGACCTGGCTGCCATGACCATGTGTGGCAGATGCGTTGGCATGGCCGGGGCCGACTGACACCCCATCAGGCCCTGGAAGTGGTGAAATGTCTCCATGGAGCATGCTGCTGGTTTCTCCTTCCTTGGTAATTGCATTGGTCAGGCTGCAAGTTTAATATCTGTTCTCTACCATGCAAGTCCCAGGCACCAAATTACTCCTTGTGTTTGCAGTCGAATTTCAGAGTAACGTGTGGGGGGAAGCACTCTTCTGTCTGTGGGTCTGGTGTGCCTGACACCATGCAGATGCCCAGCCAGAGACCCAGACAGAGCCAGGCTTCATTGCATTAATTCAAAATAAAGAAAAATGTACCATCTCCTGGCCGTGAGCTCGTGATCTCCAGGACGCATCGTTTCCCCTGGTGTGGCAGCTCGAGAGGGAGAGGATGGGAGCCCCCTGGTCCTGACATTGGCAGGGCTGGGGACCCTGAGGCTGCTGCACTGGTGGGGCTGGTGGCACATGGCCTGAGCAAGAGCATTGCTGCTGGGGAGCGGGGCCAACACCTCCCCAGGTGTCCCAGCCCTGCTCCGTGACCCATGTGGGGACACATGCCGGCTCAGGAGGGGCCAGGGGCTAGAGCCGGCATGGGGGCTGGCAGCATGGCACGCTGCCCGGGGACGCTGGTGTGCGTGCAGCCACCTGCCTCCGTGCTCCAGCTACCACCGGCGGGACTCGTTATTTAGACATTTTTGTAACGGGGTACGTAATACCTGCTCCAGATGTGATGTAAATACCAAACTGTGAAATAATAAATTCATTTTAATCTCTGCAAAGGATCTTTTCATTCAGCAGCAAAGGGAGGCTTTGGGAGCGCTTCTCTTGCCAACTGGATCCGACGTGGAGAGGCTGGGGGCTCTGCCCTGGCCATTCCAATCCCAACCGGCTCGTGCAACAGCGGCTGCTCTCATTACTCATGCAACTGTCTAACTCTCTGGCTCAATAAAATCTTTTGGCTGTGACTTACACTCTCTAATTACACGTTGCATTAAAAAGGCATACTCTTTCATTTAGCTGAACCACAGAGGAACAGTTCGGGTGATGCTCAACAGGCTGATTTTCGCCTCCGTTTTCACTGATGTTGCCACACAGATGAGTCTGCCCGTGTCTCTCCAGTTCTGCACGCTGAGATCTGACTGGCGACACCCTCCTCCAGCTCCGGTGGGTGGGTAGCCATGCCTTGGGGCCACGGCCACTGACGTGCTGCCGGCGCTGCCAGAGCATTTGTCCTGTCACAGGCCCTGTGTGGCTCGGCTGCTGGGTTACGCAGCAAAGGGCTTTTGTCAAGTGTTTGGCTATGGTTTTTGTTATTATCCGTTGCCCTGGCTGGAACGATTGGAGGAGCAGCAGAGGGCAAAGCCCTGCAGAGGAGGAGCCGGCGGCTGCCTGTGTGCCTGGGGCAGTCAAGCTCTCCCGACATCGGGACATTGCTGAGCTCCTGGTGGGACAGCCCCGGCTGCGTGGTGGCTTTCTGTCCTGGGCCCAGGACAGCTGAATGACTGAAAATACCCTTGAGATGGCTTTCCTCCATCAAAGGAGTGAGATGAGCCTGGGCCACAATTTATCAGGAGAAGGGATGCATGGCAGGAGCCTCCTTCCCCGGGGAGAAAGACACCGTCAGCTTTCTGTACCTCTCCCAATGCAGAGCCATATCTGGTGGGACATCTTATCAGTCAAAAACAGCAAATGGAGGGAGAAAAAAAGAAACAAATTCAGAATAATCAGCAAGAGATTCCTCAGAATTGAAAAAAAGAGGATCTGTCCTCGCAAAGGAACGGCAGGACTCGTCCCCTGAGCATGGAGCAGTGCTTGAGAGGAGGGAGGTGGAGGGCAGGGGACAGGACAGGGCTTCTTGTGCTCCGCTCCAGGCCAGGGCATGGGGCGAGGGACAGGGCTGCTGGGCTGAACAAATAGCTGGTCAAGCTCATTTATCGAGTGTTGTTCACAGCATGAATACTTTAGCCCGCTGCTCTCAGATGACAGCTTGGAGAGAGCAGGGGCTGGTGCGGGAGGCAGGGCTGGGCTGCATAAACCAGCATTTCCTTCCTTCCTCTTCGCTCAGCCGAAACCAGCCTGGTGGAGCCCCAGAGCCCCTGGGCTTGTGCCTCCAGCCCCAACACGGGTTTTGTCAGCAGAAACTGCTGCTTCCCCTGGGGTGAGGAAGGATCAAGGGCCAGAGGGGCCATGCACCCTGTAAGCTGGGGGGGAAGGGGTTAAAGGGTGCCATGCAAAGGCAGCTGGGGGCAATAGGCAATCTGGCCCCAGGAGAGCTTAAATAAAGGATGCAGGAGTGGTGGGTGCTGCCACAGGAGGGATGATGTTGCTGCAGGAGGAGGTACTGCTCTTAACTTGCTGTTGTTCCATGCAGGAGCTGGGCTGTCCCTGGTATCTCTCTGGGGCTGGGTTGAGGCTTCCCTCTCCTGCCAGCTGTGTGCCAGGGCAGTTGGGCTGGGAAGCAGCAGGTGCTTCAGCTGCTGGCTCTTCTGCTCTTGAGGCTGGGGTGGAGCAATATAGCTCTGAGAAGATGCTCTTGCTTTGTGCTTTCTTAGCAACCTTCCTGTGTCTCTCTTTTCCCAGTTCTGTCTTGTACTGGGCTGTTGGGGGTCTCTGCAGTGCCCTTCTCTGGTGTCCTGGGCAGTGGAGGTATCTTGGTGCCTTGGACACGCTGCCCTCCTGCAGAAGAGGGGAGAGTAGCTCCCTGCTGCCCACACTCGCTTGTGCGTGTGTCTGTTGGTGTTCTCCATGCCCCAGGCTCAGCACAGCTGCTGGAAGGTGGCACTTGGTTGCTGCCCTCTGTCTCCATGGGGGTGCACAAGGGCTTCTTCTCTCTGCTCCTGCTCTGCCCTTTACAACTGCTAATGGGGTGGGAGCTTTAATTGATTCTGCTCCTCGGGTCGGGTCCTGACTTCACTGTCTGCACCAGTGTGGGGAGTGTCTCCTGTCCATCCATCTGCTCCCAGGGCTCTGGCGGTGTTATTCCCTGGTGTTACTCCTTGCTGCAGTTCCTGCTCTCAAGTCTGTACGTGAGTGAATTCTGGCCAGGGAAGATAACCAGAGGGATGCCAGCTGGCCAGGGAAGTTTAACGAGAGGGATGCCAGAAATAGGTAATCCCAGAGCAGATCTGGAAAGTGGCAGCGAGGGCTTGTCAAGGCTGCGGAGCTCCTCGTTAGGTCCTGGTGCAAAGCCCGCGTGCTGGCACCCCTTTCCCTGGGGCACAGGCCGTGGGAAGGCGAGCAGCCCAGGGCTGTGCAGGGGTACAGGTGCTGGCATGTCTCTGCTGCAGCATGCATGGTGACAAAGGGCACTTCAGCTGTGCCACTCTGGGAGCAGATCCCTACTGCATCCACTCAGTTTTGGTGGCAGAAGCTTAACCACAAATAAGCTGCGCCTGGGAATGCCCAAATATCTGTGCCCTCCACTAAACCTGATCCCTGTCAGTTCAAGCGATTGCTGGGCTGGAGGCTGGTGAGCTCTGGCTTCGTACTGTCTTTCCCTCCAGTACTGACTGCAGCCTGTGTGAGTGTGTACTTGAGAGAAAGAAAAATGCCTGGCTCTGGAGGAAAGCTGAGAGCCTGTTCTGGCCAGTTAAGGCTAATTAGCTCGTAGTGATCCTAGAGCAATGTGCATTAATTTCTCTAGGTCGCTTTGCTGAGAGCTTCCCCTGTCCTGTTCCTTCTCCTTTGCGCAGTGGCTCCCACTGCTCTAGCATGATGTCCCCCCAGATGCCACCCCTCCCCAGGGGCCAGGGCCAGTCTGTTTGTACCGTCCCCACCTGGGAGGCCTGTCCCCACCAAGAGCCCTAGCTGTTGAATGCAGGGTGGAAGTCTGTTATTTCTAATAACAAATACTGGGCTGCTGCTGGGAGCATCCCTGCTTGGCTAAGCTTATTTGTAGCCGGCTCATAATGTGAAGGATCCACTCTGCAGAAGTGTTGAGCTTGACACCTACGTTGATATAAAAAACATTTTATTGTCTGCATAATAGTCACCTTTAATGCTTATTTTTCACTTACTGCAATACACGGTTTAGTGAGGAAATAGCCCCTTAGTGTCTCTGCTGAGCGCTGACCTCGCCTGTTGTATACTGCTATCACGGTAAAGTATACAAATATGGAAAATCGCTGCTCCCTTTCTGGCAGGTAAATGCTTTTCAGAGGAAATTGCTGCAGCCTGAGGTAGTGCTGGTTTTACCTCCCATCTCTCGGGGGGGAGCCGGGGAAGGATGCTCCTGCCATGGCTCCTGGCACTCCTCCCTTGTGCTCTCTTTCTGTATTTTCAATGCTTTCCTTTGGCTGAAGAGGCAGAACATTTCTAGCAGGAGCATTAAGCCAAGGAAGAGGGTGACGGAGATGGGAACGCCCCTGCGCTGTGGTTGCCGGACACCTGCTCCCGTGACAAGGACTTTGTGCGATACCCTGTGTCTTTGATCCCTCGGCAGGACGGTGCCACCCCTGCAGTCCCCGGCTGTCTTGGACACCCTGTCCCCTTCTCTCCATGTGGGACCACGTTGCTGGTCCCTGGAGGGCAGAGGAGCCCCTGCAGCCGCATCGGCGGCTTAGAGACCTCAAGATCCTGGCCCAGGAGCAGCAGCACCGTGCCCAAATCCCCCTAAGCTCAGTCTTGGCACATTAGTGCAGTAGCTGATGGGGAGCTTGTGCAGCCAAGATTTGCAAGTCGCTGAAGGGGCGATTAGTCAGAGGAAACTGTCACAGTTAAGGTACTTTCAAGATCATCTCCCTGGGTATTATAATTACACCCCATTCAATTAGTCTTCAGGAAAAAAAAGCCTTTTGTATTAAGGCTTGTTGGAGAATTATTAGAGTGAATTAAAAAACAAGAATTCCATTTTACTTCACAATAATAAAGGCATAATGTATAAAATACCCAAAAATTACAAGCTGACTAAATTTAGAGCTGTGCTAGGAGGTGAAATGAAAGGTAAAATGAAACCCTTTGAGCAGCTACGATATACAGTACAAGGTGGGTATTATCTGAGAAATAAGATGGAAACATAATTAACCACCCAGCATTATGCTGAAAGATGGCAAACTGAAATGGGAGACAAAATTAGGTGAAATTGCAGAGCAGACTCATTTATTTCTGCTTTATAAATCAGTGCTACCTGTCAGCAGTAATGCAAAGCTGTTCTGGAGCAGGAGCTTTCAGGGGGATGCTGCTGGTGGGGACCTCACCTTGTCTGGGCCAGGACTGCTGTGCACACACCTGTACCATGAGCCATGTGTCGCCGTGGAAGAAGCTGATGCCTCCAAGAGCCAAGTCCTTGGTGCCCCTTTCCCTCGCCCGGCCTGTGGTGCGTGCTGGCTGGGGCTGGTCTGTGCCCTTCCCCAAACTCCAGTTTGCTTTCCCTGATGTCTTGCTGCTGTAACTAGTGCCACCCTTGTGACTTCTGCCAGTGTCACTCTCATGTCATCTTGCTGAGGGCTTGCCTTCAGTGGCCTCTTCCAGCCCCAGTTTAGGGCTGGAGGAACATTTTCTTTCACTTTAAATTTCCTGCCCTCAGACTTAATTGCCTCCCTTTCCCTGTGGCAGGAAGAGGCAGAAGTAACCTCTGCCACCTCCATCCTACTGCTGTCACTCAGCTTGCTCCTCTCTGGCCATTTGGTTTTTTGCTGCTTTTACAATGAATTCAGACAAGGATAAGAAAGTTTTGCCTTTTCCAGAAGCCACAAGATTTTTGCTAGAATCACCTCAACTACGGGGAAAAAATTGCCATGCAGCTCCCGTGCCATATTTAGGAATGTAGAAAACCAAAACTGGCATCTCGGATGCCAAGCAGAGTCCATCTCGTTCAGCTTATGTGATTCAAACGGTGCGAAGGCGCATGCAGCAGGTCTGGCAATAGTGTGTGTGTGTTTGCACGTGAGCATGTGGTTCAGTATTTTTCTAGTTTGCTAATACCTTTCCCTAAGAAACTCTATAAATTTTTTTTTCTCTGTCATGCTCGAAAGTAGCTACATCCCTGTTTGACCAAGGGGACTGCAGGGGGGTGAAGTGAATGGCTCCAGCGTTCACATGTGCTGCCCTGTCCCACTGGCACTCGGGGCCAGAAGAAGGCAGCAGCCACAGCCCTGGCTGCTGTCGGGCCCCGCTGCCAGGACATGGGGACACGGGGCTGTGGGCAACTTCCCCATTGTCTCGCACATGGTGGGATTCCATTAGAGTCACCAAGATAAAAATACAACTGCACAGTGTTTGCTCTGGTTAATAAGCTATGATGGGGCTGTTTGAAGCATTAGATGGCTCTTCCAAAAATGCGTTCTCATGTTTTATTAAAATGTGCATTTGTGGAGATGTTCTTAAGGGAGTGAATAAAATATTAATTCCGATGTTACTGTGTGATAGAAGCAGAGTCAGGGTGCAAACTATGCTACTAGAGATCACCTGCAGACCTGGCCCCATTGTGGGCAGCCTGGCTCCTGCCATGCCCCAGGAGGGTCCCTGGGGATGGTGGCCCTCGCTGCTACCTGCTCGGGAGACCCCAGCCGTGTTCAGTGGCTCCGGCACAGCCCTCCCTGCAGAAACCCCTTGCTCTGTCTGGCCCTGGAGCAATCGGTGCTGAACAGGGCTGCTGCCTGTTTTCCTTGCACCATCTCTCATCTGCCCCTGTGGTTTTAGCTGTGATCTGGTTGCTCACCCCCAGGAGCGACTGCCTGGTCCAGGACTGTTGTAGCAGCCCAGAGGGTCTGGGCAGGAGCTGACAGCAGGAGAGACTGGAGGTGTGAAAGCCAGGAGAGCATTGGCAGCACAGGGCGGCCAGCGTGTCCTTGGCACTTGACTTTGGGAGACCCACAGGAGGCTTTGGCTTGTCAGAGGCTGTGATTGCTCCAAATATCAGCCCAGGGCCTGTCCCTTTATCCTGATCCAAGCAGGTGATGTGGGACAGCCCGGGGACCGCTGCAGAGGTAGCACTGCACAGGTAAGCAGTGCCCATGCCCCACCTTGCTGCAGGCAAAGCCCCATCCCCGACTCCCCTCCCAAGCCCACAGGAAAAGGTAGGAGTCCCGAGCCCCAGACGTGGTCATTGCTGCTGCCACCAGCCTGGCAGCACTTGTCCCTTGTCTCTTCTCCCTGGCACGGCTATATCTCCAGATTTGGATCCCTGCATGTTTGGAAAAGCTAGATGCTCTCCCCTCGCCAGGTGAAAGGTGCACAGAGGCAGGGCGCATTGCATGGGCATCGGCTCATTCTGGGCAGGCTCTGCTTACTGACTGCATCAGGGATTAAAGTGGAGTCTCATTTTTACAAAGTGATTTCTAACCTTGTTTTCCTGCTGGGGGGGGGCTGCAGCGGCCAGAGCAGAAATGGAGCCATTGGCTTGGGCAAAGCAGTGAAGGAGATTGCAATTTAATTTGTGCATTTCCCAGCTTGTTGTTAATCTCCCGACTTACTGCTGGTATTTGATTTCTGTAGTATTACTTCATCATAAAGGGATTAGCTAGGACCATAGGTCTTCTCTTTGATGCTCATCTGCTGGGGATTACTGAGAAACTTTGTAGTTAGTTAATGGGTCAAATGGGTAAAAATGAAAATACGCATATGATTTTGTTGACATTTGCAGGAACATTCAGTCTATGATCTAGCACTTGCTCTCCTGGCCCGTTCAGCGTCCCCTGCTGCCTGTCACACAGGGGTCCCAATCCTCTGCTGTCAGGTTCAGAGCCCCAGAGCCATAAAGCAGGAGCTGCTCTCATGAAAGGGTCTTCTGCACTGCGCTGCTGCTGCTCCGGCAGCCCTTTTGCCCATGGGGGACAAGGCCACTGAAAGATGCTCCTGGGAGATGAAACCTGCGCTGGGCAAGGGAGGACTCGGCCACCTGGGCAGCTCCCACGGTTGTGGGACAGACTCATTTGTGTGAAGTCCATGTCGCGGCACGGAGGTTGGTGCAGCTATGTCACAGGGATGCTAGTGGCCCCATCTCCATGGCTGGTTCCCCCTGGGCAGGACAACCTCTCCTGTCCCCTCTGCCAGCTGAGCCAACGTGCTCCCCCGGGACGTGCCGCCCGGCAGGGCATCTGCTTTGCCCGTCCCTGCCTGGGCGTTCAGTCCAGCTTCTTATCCCCTTGGAGAGGCCGTGTGGTTTTGGGCAGAAGGGATATTTTCCAGTTTTCATCCAAGTCAGCAGGAAAAAACCAGTGCCAGCTCCCACTATCTCCTTGCTGGCTGCAGGGCTGGTGCCTGTGGGCTGTGCTGCTTGGCCGTGGCACCCCTTGGCCTGGGTGGCTTCGCTCCCCCCATCTTCTTAGAGGGTCCCTCTCTCCAGGGATCATCAGCTCTGTAACCCTGACCTGCTCAGCTCACGCTGGTCGCTTGCTGCAGCTGCAGTCCTCAGGGAAACAGTTTTCCCCCCCTGTGCACAGGCCTGGGCAGGGCACCCAGGGCGCTCTGGCCATGCGCTGTCTCGTGCTGGGGCCGCAGACCCTGGGAGAAGCTTCAGCATTGTTCAACGGCCAGGCTGATGGGCACGGTGGTGGGCAGCCAGCGGTGCCTCCGGCCGGCAGCACGCTGAGCGTGGTCAGGAGATGCCTTGGGTGGCATGTAAAATCCCTGCGAAGCATGGTTTGAATTTTTCCTGTGCACATCCGTGGCAAGAGAGGTTAATATAATATTAGCAGGTTGACGCGAATATGAGTAAGTCAGACATCCCTAATAAATGCCTGCTAACTGAAAACACGGACAAATTAGCACATGCTCCATTGCCTTCTAATGATGTGCTTTTCTCTGGTGCCAGCTTCGCCATGTGTGTTGGGAGCAATATGCGTCTTGACTCCCATGGAGTAGGACTGGCCACCTCTCTCGCCATCACCTCCTCCACCTCCCCTCCACGCTGCTCCCCAGCCTGCCCGGCCCGGGCTGATCTTACTGAGCCACGAGGAGGGAGATTCTATGAGCAGAGAGATGCATAACTGATTTATTGGTAACATGATACACTGCACGGAGGCAGGATCAAGTAAGGATCCAATTAAATACTTGTGTATGCATTTGTATTAGTGAGCTCTAAGTCAATCAATTATTTAAATACACTGGGAATCATGTCCTGTGATTATTAAAGGGGCTGAAATCATGTTGCATTAATAACAATAACAAATATTGTCGATACTCAGGTCTTTAAGAAAATGATTCCCTGAGTTGTGAAATCTTTGCAGGAGCTGCAAGGCTGGGAGGATATGAATATGGATCAGCAGGATTATTACACATACCAGCACCAAGGGACAAAATTAAAGAGTGTTTAAAATTCTCTGTAAAGACAAAATGTAGACTATGGAAACTTTTGCAATCATTTATAATCATGAAATTTTGATTAGAAAGGCAGGATCATGCATAAGTTATTGCATCAGCCCTCTGGGCCAAACAGCCTGTAGAATCAGTGAATTCAGTGGAAACATTTTGGCTTTGCAGCAGCAGATGCGGGGGTGCCCGAGCCGGCTGGGAAGCGGGATGAGCGACGGGGCTGAGCAGCCTGTGCTGTTGGGGGGGTTTGGATGCGCAAAATGAACTGACCTGGCAGAGGAGGACAGGAGGTAACACACACCCCCCCCTGAAACCTGAAACATCCTCTGGCAGGGGCGCCGGTGGCTCGGCCCCGCGTGTACCGTGCAGAGGAAGGGAATCTTTCTTCCGTGTTTTTCTCTTACACATTCTGAAACATCCTCTGGCAGGCGCTCGCGGCGCCGGTGGCTCGGCCCCGCGTGTACCGTGCAGAGGAAGGGAATCTTTCTTCCGTGTTTTTTGCTCTTACACAGTGGGGAAAACAGTATATAAATTATTTAAGCAGGCAGAAGATAATTAACTCTAATCAATCTGGATTCTGCCCAGGTTATAGCTCTGCAACAACATTAATCTTACTAATTACTTAATATTACTAACACAGTTTTCAATGAGTTCAACAATGCATTCAGTGAATCTGGCATTGAGTAATAGATGTAAAGTGAGTGATTCTGAGTTGAAAAGCCCTTTGGTACTGCAAATCTGACCATTTTATTAATCAAATTATCACTCAGGGCATTCAAGAAGTAGCAGCTCGGTCTCGTAGGGAAATTTTTTCATTACACTGATGGGTTATTCTTTGATTGCATTAGAGAGGATGTTATTTCAAGAACATTAAGAAAGAAGAATTTAGACTAAATTAACAGTATCTCTGATAAACAGTTATTTGGATTACAGGGTGAGGTTCAAAGCCTAGTTTTGATAAGTGGAATTGGAGCTTGGGTCCAGCTCTGTGGTGATCCACCTCACCGGAGGGTTTGGGCAGGATCTGTCCAGGCATCTGGTCAGAAATGCAAGCCCTCAGCAATGCTTTCCATCCCTTTGACAGTGCCTCTGCTTGCGTGCAGCTCCCTGTGTGTGCCAGGCTCTGTCTGGTGCCACCTGGCCTGAAATGGGCTTCTGAGCATTAGTGGTTACTGCTGTGAGGTGCAGCCACCCTGCAGGTCTGGGCTGCCAGGCGGCACGAGCTGTGCAAACACGCTGCTGACGTGCAGGAGAGGAGGGAAGGTGCCTGGCTGGGCTGAATTAACTCTCCGGTAAATGCCAGCCGCCGTTTCTAAAGCCACCTGACAACTCGGTCTGTTATTTTCCAGTCATTCCACTGTGCAAGTCACAGAAACCTAGGGAAATTAAAAGGTGAGAATGCATTATTGATTAATTACTTAGTCATCTCCGAACGGTTATTGAGCACGGCTGTGACTTTGACAAATTACCCCTCAATTTTTGTGACTGATATGCAATTTGATTAATACAGTCTTACGATGCTCCTGTCAGAGGGTGACGTGGAGTCTGATTCCAGTGCCTTGCAAAAGGCATTGGTGTCATGTTTTCAGTAATTGATGGCATTTGCAGATGGTTAGCTGAAAATAATTAAGCGGTGTGATATTTTGTTTGAAAGGAACATGGGGTTAATAAGTTGAGCTGAAGGTGGAATATCAACTTTGTACAGTCATATTGACAAGTGAGCTGGTGCCATCGCCACACAGTGTGTCTGAGCCCAACCGACATCAGTTTAGTCCCCCGTTCAAGAGGTTGGCATTTGCTGGGGCCGAGGAAGCACTCAGGGCTTTCTCCACGCAAGTGTTTGCCCTGCAATCCCCTGGCACAGCAGGGCTCTGGACAGACCCCCCCTCACGCTTCAGCCCCTCTCTCTGGCTCTCTCCAGACTGAATCTGCTCCCAGGAGAAGGTACGTGTGTGTTGTGGCTCTGTGGTGTCTGATTAATATTTGGTTTTGGCTCCCCCACCTTCCCTTTGAATCAGAGACCTTGCACAGCAGCACATGGGAGGCATAAGCAGAGCAAACCTCCCATTTCCACAAGGAAATGCTGTTAAAATCCTTTGCAGGAAATTGGAAGATTAACCACCTGTGGATGCAGTGCCTGGCAGTCTTCACCTGCAGCATCGGTCATTTTATCTTTAAATCCTCAGCGGTTAGCAACTGAAGAGCAGGACAATGGGGCCCGGAGTGGACAGGCTGTCTCCCTAACAAATAGCATCTGGGATAACAGGGAACATTAGATGCTGCAAAAGGCCATTCTTGTAGACCAGAAGGCAAGTGGCCTCATAAAGAAGGATTTCACACTATTTAAACAATAAAATCCCTGCTGGCTGCCTGGGGAAAATAGCCTTTTACCGTGGAAAAAACTGCAATTTGAAAATAGTGACTGCCAGACACCGTCCCAGTAAAGGCTCATTGCAAAGGGAAAAGCCAGATGAGCCTGTGTAATAATGGTCACTTCATGGACATTAATTACTTGTCTGCAGTCCATCCCAGCCAAGTGTCCTCTCGTGCTGACAGCGACCTGGGTGCAATAAGAAGCCACAGCAGAAAACCTGGCTGTGGGCACAGACTGAGCTGAGCGCCTGGGACGGGAGTGCCAAGGACCGTTCCTGCGCTCCCCTGCCCGCTTCCCAGCGTTCAGCCCGGCCCCTCCTGCCCTGGGTTTGCTGCTCCCTAGTTTCATTGTTAGGTGGGAAGGGGGGGGCTGGCAGGGGAGGCCCCCCATCGCTGGTGCCCATGCACTGGCGCAGGCAGGCAGATGCTCGGGCAGGTGGGTCCATTTCTTCCAGGACAGAACTGATGGTTGACTCCGCAGTTACCGCTTTCAAATCTATATTCCTAGAAACGTCCATCACTCATACCCCATCCAGCGGTTCTGCTTGTTTTCTCTCCAGAGTAATCAATAATTTGCTTTTTAAACAAACTGGCTTTCTGTTCCACTTAGAACCATTTCCCTCTGGTTCCGCTCAGTGCTCCATTTACAATGTTATGTGTTTAGCAAGCTATGTGCTTTGCATTTTTCTCACTGACTCCATGTGCAAAGGGGTTTTTTTGCTGCTTGTGCTCATCTCTGGGTTGCTGACAATGTGCTCATGTGGCAGCTCGCTCTGGTGTGAGCTATTCCTGCACCTCTGACTCCCTTCTGTTAGCACCTTTCCCATTTGAGACCTTGTCTGGAGAGCTGACATCCCAGTGCTCTGCCTGGAGCAAACGATTAGGGATGGTGCACAGGGAACAGGGAGTCTTAAAGGTGGCAAGACTAGTAATGAATATTTTAACTGCTTTGCTGGAATAAATTCAGCTTTAATGAAATAAACTGAAACCAGTGGCCTAGTGCAAAATGAGAACAGAGATGGAGCTTACCTCAGACTGTAATGTCCCAGTGGTGAGTTTTTAAAGAAAAGCTGTGTTTCAGGCAGAACAAGCTCCGGCTGTCAGATGGTCTCCCCTGCATTGCTTCCAAACGCAGCACAGCTGCCAGGCTGCCTCGGAGCCGGGACCTGGCGATGTGCCACCAGATGTTGGGAATGAAAGAGAACAAGTAAATCTGCCTCTTAAAAAATAAGCCACTGTTATTTGGGGTGGGGCCGTGGGACTTGGCATCAGGTTCCCTCTTCTATTAATCAGTATTTGTATTGGGTTTAATTAGTTTTGATTGCAGTTTACAAATGTAAATGTGTCTCCCATGACATCTCCCTCACCTCCTGGGAATATGAAATTAGTGTTTAGTGTAACAGCATCTGAGTTATGCACAGGAAGGAAAACAAACAGAAAAGCTCTGTGTACATCCACAGCGCTGGTGCAGCTTCTGGTGATCTCCATCTCAGCCTGTGGTAAGTGCCAGCTAAACAGAACGGGGAGAAGATCCTCAAAAGGAGAAGGGAAACCCATCTTGATGGTCCTTCAAAGAAGTGTCTGATGCTCTGAGGAAAGGTCCAAGGACCGTCCCTTTGCCAACATGAAGTCTGCAGGAGTTATCCGTCTTGTCATGCTGAGGAATCATGGCCACACCACGCTGCGGGTGCAGGAGGAAGGTGTCCTGCGGGCAGGGGAGCAGCCCACCACTGCCACCAATGGTGACACCGGGGCCACCAGGCTTAGCCCTTGCAGCAAGCTGGGAGATCTCTTGTCTCTGTCAGATGAAGGAAAGCTTCCTCACTAGGAGGTTAATGTACTTGATTCACCACCCACAGGGATATCATCTTTCTTATTAGTGCTTGCCATTTTATAGTTTAATTAAGGTCACCCAGTGGGCCTGTAAATGACATCTTAATTAATAGCCTAGGATATCTGCCAGTGACAGCCAGGCTTGCTATAGAGTCAGTACCCCCAGAAGAGAGAGAGAGAAGAGAGGCATGAGGCACACCTGCAGTTACTAATCTGCAAGGAAAAGGCTGTCTGTACTTACCCTGAACTAGCCTGTGTGCATGTGTGTGCAAACATGAGCAGCACGATGGCAAACACTTTGGTATGTGCCACGGCAAGGCGAGGGGCCAAGCTTTTGCCTGTGGGTGCTGCCTGTCTGCAGGCGAGGTGCAGGGGGGCAGGCTGGTGGGAGGATGCACCCCCTTCATGTCCCCTCCTGCTAATTGGTGTCATTAAGACCAGTGATGGGGCCAGCATGGCTGTGCTGCTGCTCTCACTGAGCCTGTGCATGCTACTGCGGGAGTGCAGGGGCAGAGTGCTGCCGGGGCTGCCAGCAGCAAATGCACGTACGCTGGTGGCAAACGTGGATGTCACCTGCTGGTGACAGCTGAGGACACAGCCAGACACCCTCTCTTGTTTAGGCAAACACTAAGTCCCAGTGAAAGTCATAAGCTCGGTGCATTTGTATGTCCAGGCTGATGTCCTGAGAACAACCGCTCTGCTGTAGAGGTGGGTTTTGTTGTTAGAGCCCAGTGCTGCCTGGGATTAGTTCCTGTAAATAACAGACAAATTAAAAGACCAAAGACGACGTCTTTCTGCTCCAAAAGGGCAAGAGGGGGGGAGTGGGTGCAGCAGCCACCTCTGCTAATGAGTGGAAGAGCAAGCCAGCGCCTGTCCTTGGTGTCACCTTCCATTCGCATCCCTCCTTTTGGTGTTTGGTGTCACCTTCCATTCGCCTTTTGAGATCTGCTGGCGGCGTGGCTTTCCCCCCCCCCCCCTCTCCCCCTGGTGAGCTCTATTGTGCCTGTCCCACCCCAGCACTGTCCCCTGGGCAGTGCTGTATCCGTCACGGCACTCGTGCCCTCCCTGCCCGATGTCACCCCTGCCTGCCCGCTCCCAGCGGGGCTGACAAAGCAGCTTTGATAACAACAGATTAATTCAATCTGCTGGCGTTTGGAGGTCAGGGAGCGAGCGGGAGCTCCAGGGGCGTGGGGTGCCTCGGAGGCACTTGCAGCGCCAGTTGCTGGGTCAGGGCAGCATTTGGGCAGCTTCATGCCCTGCTCAATCTGTGCCAGAGCTGCTCCAGCAATGGAGGACCCTGCCTTCGGGCTGATTCACAGAGCAGTGGCATTTTGCACCTTCAAGTATTATCTCTTTCTCTGGTGGTTATTTCCCCATTCGCCCTTTCCTGGGCAGCATGGCTGGGTGCGAAGGGCTCCCAGCGCTTGCTGGCTCCTCACCCCCGATGGCAGCACGATCCCTGATTTACATCCTGGCGTTTACTCACAAACCATGAGATAATGCAGACACCACCTCACCGGCCCGTAAATCGGAGTGTGTGATCCGATGACACGCTTGCAACTCAGCGGTGTACCCAGATCATAGAATCACAGAATAGTTTGGGTCGGAAGGGACCTCTAAAGGTCATCTAATCCAACCCCCCTGCTGTGGGCAGGGACATCTTCAACTAGATCCATCCCTTGTGATTTATGACTCAACTTTGTGACTTATTTCAGAGTCAGTCATAGTGCAGAGACAACCCATAACTCAGACCCATCACGTATTCGTCAGTGACACAGGACTTGGATAACTCGGGGATAACTTCAGAATTAATTGTGTTACTTATGAAGTTGCTGACATGACTTATAAATTGCCACATGGTCAATAAATCAGTGAGACACCTGAGAAATTCATCATATTTTTCTTCAGTCAGAAATCTCATATGCCTTATAAATCAGACATTGGAACAGCTTATTGTACATCAAACCCACACTTGGAAAACAGCTTTTTGCGGAGAACATATATTTATGGAGTACCTGTCCTAAACTGGTTAACAGGGTTAAAGAAAACGTAAGGGCAAATGAAAGTGAAATGTGTGAAGGAAAAGCATGCATCACTGTACCATACTGCAGCATTTGTGCTGGTGGAGCCGGCATTGCCCTGCAGCGCCTGCGCACGGAGCTGGCTGGGATCTGTACACCAAGACATGATCCTGCGCGCTGACGCTGGATGCTCACAATGCAGCGAGCACCTCTGCTCTCTCACGCCGCCTCTGATGCTGTGACCGGGGCAGTGGTGGTGGAGCCTTGCTGCTGGGGTGTGCTGCTGCTGGGCACTGTTGGGTAGGACCGCAGCAGCATGACGCTCCGGTCAGGGCTGGTGCATGACACACGCAGTTAAACCTCTCATCCCGCTCCGCACTGCTAGCAAAGTGCATTCCCCAGCAGAGAAGTTGATGAAAGAACATTTATCAAGACCCACCATGGAAATCCAAGTGCAGTATTCAACCTGCTGAACTTTCACAATCGTTATCTGTGCGCAAGCGATGAAATAAAGACTCGCCATGGCCACATCTGAGTGGTTCAGGTCAGTGCAGGGCAAGGCAGTGTGTCCAGAGCTGAGGCGTGAGCCATTCCCACCCCTGGGTACGAGCTCTCAGCCTCGCCCCAGGGCTCTCTTCCAGAGCTGGGAAGATGCATTTGGAGATGACCTTTATATTTCTTAGGGTTGCACACAAAATATATCCTTTCTCTGTTTTGTGCTCGTTTAAGGCACATACAACAGAAACACGTAAGGGCTGAGGTTTCTCTGATGTAGGATGAAGGCTTTAAGGAAGTGCCAGGACTCACAGGGACACGCAGGTCGACCCTGCAGAGCCTGCTGCAGCCCACAAGCTCAATAGTGCTGTCTGCTGCTGTTATTTCTATCAGCCCCCTGCTCAGAAAGTGTAACAAATATGCTCTTAATGATAACAATCAATACATTCGATGAAGAACCGGATTTTATTTAATGTGCAATTCACTTAGAGCCTGACATATCTATTTAGATTTATTAAAGCAATTCTTGTACATTGACTCAGTACTGATTGATTCCTTGAAATACATTTTAGTGGGGCTTTACAATCCCAGCAAGATAGACATTTTCTATATTCTGCATTTAAACTGCTACAAATGCAACATGTTCTTATCAGTAGGTGTCCCTTTAGAATACAGAATCACCCTATTTTTTGTTCTATATAAAATGCATGGAAGAGATTATTCAGGACATATTTAAAGGATGGGGTTTTTAATGAATCTGTGGGCAATTTACCATAAATTACACATGGAAATGTAAAATCTAATCAACTAGTTGCATAAGCATAGCCATATGTGCAGGAGTTTCACTCTTGCAAAAACAAACAAATTAAATGAATACATTGGAGATGATTTGAATACATCAAGCAGATTTTTAAACTATTTCCTTAAGAAACACAACCTGCACAAAGCCCTGTCACTAATAGAATGGGAATAGTTGCCAGCAAATATTTACATTAGCAGCTTTTGATGGAAAAACAAAACTCCAGGCAAAACATCTAAGGTTTCCCATCAGATGCAGCTCTGAGACTCTCTTTTTCCTTGCTGCTCTCCCCAGCGGAGTGGGATCCTCAGGCAGCTCTGCCCGGCTCCTTGCAGTGGGGCCCCCCTGGGACCCCCCCCGGGACCCTGGGTCTCTGCGACGCAGCCTGAGGCACCCGGGGAGAGAGCTTTTCCAGAAGCGTCTTTAAAAATATTTGCTTCTAAGAGCTCCTCCCCTGTGACGTGCACCCAAACTGGAGGCCTTAACCTCAATTTCCCCTGCATAAAGGGCTTGGTGAGGGGTAATCGCCTCCTTTCTCCAAAGCCCTTTGAAACCCACAGCTGTAGAGCACTGGAGACATACTGCATCTGCTGCTGCTGGTGACCAAGCCTAGTCCAAGCCCTCCTCCTGGGGACATTCCCAGCAGCGGTGGGCTTTGGAGAGGGGTCGCCCAGGCAGGCAGCAGAGAAGCTGAATTACCCCAATCTCTCCCCTGCTCTGGGAGCAGGTGCTCAGCCCGTGCCGGGCTGGTGTGCTGCTGGCACCCAGCCCGCACAGTGATGGGACACGGCCGTGCAGCCCCACTGCTGGGCGCAGGCACAGCCACCGTGCAGCCACCCACGGCCAGAGTTGGGTCTGGAGTTGCTCCATGTTTTTCATCAGATCTGGCCCAGCAAAGTGCACAACACTGTTTCTGCTCCTTCCCCGGAGCAAGGCGAGGGCTCACTACCACAGTGAGTTTCAGTGCCAGGAAAACTTCCCATTTAGAAGCACACATCGACCAGAGAGGAAACGAATGCTTTGCGGGCAGTAGATGCAAAAGACGAAGCAGCAGCTGGAATAGATTCATGAGATGCAAATATTGACAGCAAACTTTTTGCAGCCTACCGAGCTCCCCGGCTGCCGTGCATGGGAGCACTCACAGCTGAGTCTCATTTTCTGCTGGCAGTCAAGGCGGAGTGGCCGTCCCTAATTCCAGCTATCAGCATGGCTTTCTTAGGGGTAGAATAAAGGTCTGATGATAACTTAAAAAAACCCAGAAGCCGTGACTCTCTAGTGATGTGCTGCTTGGTTTCTATGGGAACAGGCTGAGCTGGTTGATTAGAAAACCACGTGCCAAAGAGGCAGGAGAAGCAGTGAGTGGTGCTGCTGATGCAGAGATTAATTGGTGTGACTCAGGCTGGGCTTTTATATAATTTGCAGCCATCCCAAAAGGTGCCTCAGCGCCTGAGTTGGGATGTAATGAGGAGATGTTCACAGGAGAACAATTTCATCACTTGTTGCAACGATTGCAGCCATCCCAAAAGGTGCCTCAGCGCCTGAGTTAATGAGGAATGAGGAGATGTTCACAGGAGAACAATTTCATCACTTGTTGCAACGATTCTACTTAGAAAAAAAAAAAATCGTGTGGGTGATTTATTTTTGTCTGCTGGTTTCTAAATCACCTGTGACTTCACTTGCAAAGATCACTGCTGAGGCATGGGGAGCATCTGCTGCCGATGGGAAGGCAAGAGGCTGTTCCTCCCCTTGCCCTTGCTCGGCTTTGTCTCACCAGTATTGGCCACAGGTTAAAAATGCATTTTTTTTCCACGTGGGAGAGTCTTTGCAGCTGTGGAAAGGACCTAGACAAGCCATGGGACTGCTGTGTCCCAGTCCTGGCAGTGTCACATGCCACAAACCCACCCATCTCTCCCAAAAAGGATCCCTGAGCTAAAAACCTCCCTGCTGTCAGCCTGGAGCACGGATACGCTCCGGCACCGCACTGGGCAGATGGGAACAGCTCCCGCGTGGGAGGAGGCAGCAGCACGGAGCATGATGAACTTCTTGCTCAGGAACTGTTTGCAGGTGAGGAGGCAGCCCCGGTGTTTTAAATGTCTTCCTTTGGCAGGGTTCAAGTACAGGCTGAGCCAGTCAGTGTTGGCACCCATCTACCTAGACATACCCTTCGGTGAAGGCAAAGCTGCTGCTGGGCTCCATGTCAGTGCTTTTCCTGGCCTGTTTGGCACACGGGTATTGCAGGTTTGGATGCAGTTTTCAGGATGGTGCATGGGCTGGGTGGTGGAATATTTGTAAAGTGTGTGGAATATGCTCTACTTCAGTCATTTAGAAATAACGAGTACAGCTACAGCCTCATTTGAAAAGAAAACACATTTGAAAACCAAAATTAGACCCAAAGCTGAAAGATAAACTCTGTTGTAAGCACTTGTAAGAAAGAGTTTAAGAAAAGGATTAAAAGGGATTTGTTGGGTCTCTGAGACAGAGGAGCTCCATCAGTAAATCTGATTATCAGCTCTGTGTAGTGCTCAGTGATTTAAAATGCCAAAAGGCTGATGCTGGAAATAAAACGGATTTTGAGATGCACGGCCCTTGTCCCTGCAGCGCTGGCGGTCACAGAGGCTGGATGGGGTGACAGCCCTGTGCACCCCTCCACGGGGCAGCTGGGTTCCCAGGGGAGTGGGGCACGTTCCTCCCCTCCTGCCCGCAGGACACGTCGTGCCTCCAGGCCCCAGACAAGAAGCTGAACCAATGGCGTACTCATTTCCCTGGCGTTAGCTGATGGATAGGTGTGGTTTTCATCTTCTTCCTAATGAATGATGCTCAATGCAAATCAGGAGATATTACTTATGTGTCAGTGGCTGTTGAATTATTCATTGGTGAAAAAATCACTGGGACCAGCCAAAGGAAAGTGCAATAAGCAATTATCTGCCTTCATTGGTGCTGCTTGCCTCTCATTAGTCTGCATTCATGTAATCAATACTTTTTCCGAGGGATGTATGTGGTTCAGAAGGGGAGCAGAGTGCATGAGCCTTGCAGAGCACAGGGTAACTCCCGCTGGTATTTCCTAGAGAGTGGAAGAAGATTTCTGTTTGGCCCTGTATGACTTTGACTCGTTCCTTGTTGTTGTTGGTTTTTTTAAAATAATTTCTGGCTTCTGCCAGTGCTGAATGGAGCAATCCCATTCGGCAGATGTCCATTGCCTTTATCGCCGTTCCTTGGAACCTCTCACTTCTGCGCTGACCCTGCTCCAAAGCTGGCCCCAGGGCTGCACTGGGGGTGTCCAAGCCATAAACCCCCCTGGCAAGCTGCGGGGCTCGGGCACTCTTGTCCCGCTGAGGCAAAGCAGGAGGGAGTTCTGCTTTACGTGGCACGTCTGCCCGGGGCAGTGATGCTGCTTTGTACCAACTTCTGAGGGCTCTCTCCTGGGAGCGCGGGGCCGGAGGGAACGTCGTAAGCCCAGTCACTTCCTATCATCAGCACCGTTCCCTGCAAGTCTTTGTTGAAGCTCATCAAACCACTTCTTAGAAGTATGGTGGATTTTTTTTTCCACTGCTGTTGGAAGGGTTTTACAACCCAGACCCACGCTGCTCTGAGCTTCAAAACCTTTTTGTAATTTCCAGCCTAAATTTATTCCTCAGTTCATACCTCGTTATCCCTCTGCTAACACCATCCTTTCATTTAGATAGCTCTCCCCCTTCCCTGTAGGAATGGGAGATCCCTGCACAGATGTGTTCAGCTGCATAACGTGGCTGCTTTAAAGTCCCCCCACCCCAGACAGACCCTGCAGGGTGGGACACCCTCGTCCCTGCTCTGCTGCGCTTCCCGCTGGCTATTGCTCCCTCTTTGCAGCAGGGGTGCCAAGGCGAGCAGGCAGAGCTCTGCCCCCAGCTTCGTCCGCCTGGACACCGCGCCTCCATCAGCATCACCGTCCCACGGGGTCCCTTGCACTCGCCCGGCCCCGGGGACCACCCGCTCCTGAAGTACGGACCCTTGGGCTCAGGCTAATCGACAGCCGCTCATCATGTCAGTGTTTCCAATGTCTGGGTGTTTTTTTTTTCCTTTTCACAAAGATAAATGCTTCTAATGAGCTGGTTAAACATTGGCGATCAACAGAAAACTGTTTTTAATTAAATTTACATACAAAAAAATGGTTGCAATTACAACAATTAGCTTGCTATGGAAATTGGGTGCGCAGAAAGGATAAAAACGTTCTTGCAAAGAAAAGGACAGAAAATTCACAATCACACTTACAGAAATAATCTCATTAAATTTGTCACTTTAACTTCAATCCTGTACTTTTAATGTATGCTTTACACCCCAAGGGTTTAGCTCACTTGCTGAATGATGCCACATATGCATATGCTTGCAGGATAAAATAAATCAGAGCTGCAGGAACTGTTTTGAAGTCCCCTGTTTTGTCAGTTGTGTTTCCTACTCTTTAACCCGCTGCTTCGCCTGTCGGTGAGAGGTACCAACGCTTGCTGGAAAATCGAGACCTCTTGGAGAGCTGAAATACTCCTGGGCACTTAATTACAAGAAAGTGGGGTGGTTCTTTTTATTTAAGATTAGGAAAGAAAATGAAACAAAGTACTTGTGATTTTAACCTAAAATGCTTTTGCATTCTTGGGGAGCACAACTCATGTCCCAAACCAGGTCGGTTTTGACAGCGATGTTTTGCAGAGAAAAAACAAACGTTGCTGGGAATCTCCAGGATCAACACCATCAGATCACAGGCAGAGGAAAAAATGTTCAAAATTCTGTTTGATCTCTTTACAATTTTACATATTTTACTGGTCCTAATGAGGTGTGAAAAGAAGTAATCCGGGGTGGGTAATAAATGGGAAGAAAGGAGACAGGAGAGGGTAAATCCCCGGGTGTTTCTTGGCCTGTTGACACGAGGGAGGGCCACTATCAATTCCTTTACCAATTTATTAGCCCCCAGTAAAACTGGCTTCATCGTCTGCTATTAAGACTCGTGAAATTATACATCCTCTTCCACCTCTGCCATTCCCATCCCCTGCTTCACCTTTCTGTATGAGACCTACAATTTGAGTTCATTTTCTACAGTGAGCAGCATTTATTTGTGATTTGCTCAGCGGTCTTTGCTGGGGAGAGCTGCAGCTCAGCCCCGCTCAGCTCAGCCCTATCCTGCTCGGCGGCAGCTGCCCCCGGGCAGAGCTGGGAGCCCTGTACGCCAACCCACCCGTCTCTGGGCTGGGGCAGGAGCAGGCAGGTTTGGAGCAAGGGCAGGACCGTGCTGGCAGCAGCAGGAGGAAGCTTTTCTCTTCTCTTGGCCTCGTTTGAGTATCCTTGAATAAATCCTTTCCCGTTTCCAGCCCGGAGGTGGGTGCCCCAGTGCCAGTCCAAAAGCAAATACGTTTGCCCTCTTGTCCAGTGTCCATTTGAGCTCCAGCCTTTCTGATCCTGGCTTTTCCCATGCCTTCATTAGTCGTGTCGCTGAGAGCAGGAGCTATGTGGGAGGAACGCCGCTGGAGGACATGCCGGGTGAGGCTGCTGCGCCTGAGCAGCGACGCCAGCCCCGCGAGCCCCTCGGAAGGGCCGACCAGCTCCGCTTCGGTCACGCCTGGAGCTTGGGGTGGCTTTGCCGTCCCACAGCACCCACAATCCAGGGTGCGTCGCACGCTTCCCTTGTCAAGCCTTATTGAGCAGGAATATTGCAGTCAATAGTAAAAGAAGTGGATAACAATTACATTTATGCCTGTAATTTAATTCATTTATTTGAAGTTATATGTGCATCCATCCAGTGTTTGCCACTGACACCAGCGAACACTTACACAGCCTCTCGCCAGCCCAGCCCATGTGCCCCAGGGGCTTCCCGCGTGAGGAGTGTGTAAAGTCTGCAGTAAAAAGAGATAGGTCTTAAATTCAGCACGCATTAACTCAGCTGCCCACTGCTGCTGGCAGAAAGCATATTGTCTGGAAGGCCGTGCCATCTCCTGGTTTAGTTAATAAGGGGAAGCTATTTAAATAAAAATCAATAAAAATAACATTTAGAGAGGCAGTGCTGTCCCGTGGGCTGTGGGGGGCACCGGGTTGCTTGTACCCTCCCTAGTTCAGCTGTGCTTGGCGGGGAGGGAGAGGGGGTTCGGCTGCTGTGGCTGAGGCTGGATCAGACGGGTCCCTAATGTCTGCTGCACCGTACTCATCACTGCTTCAGAGCAGCTGAGCTGCAGCTTAAAGCCTCCTGCATTCACAGTGTGGCCTCAGTGCAGTGAAACAGTACTTAGAAGTTACATTTCATTCAGAACAACTGTAGCCTGAACAAAATTACTCTTAAAAAATGCAAATGAACTGCAGTTTCTTTCCATTTTTCCCCTTTAACTGCACTTATTCTGTCACCGGTGGATTTATGTACTTTGGCTGCAGGTTTTAATTGCTGTTTGCATACACAGCGGTGTTCTATCCAAGCACTAAAAGTGTATTTCCATTTTACATCCAAACCTGAATCACTGCAGAAAAATTATCAGTATGTGTGTTTTGATACCAGCTACATCTTAATCTGCCCTTAGAGCTGCTGAGGAGAAAGGACTAAGTATATTTGTTTTATTTTAAGCACTTTGTAAAACACCTAGTGAAGCAGAAAGGAAACCAATACCAAGTCGGAGGCCACGCAGGACACGGAGGCTGTTTGACTTTGCGGCTGGAAGAAAATGTAATAAAAACTTGTGTCACTCTGCTGGGATGAGATGAGCGTCACCGTGCCCCGCCGGAGGGGCACCGGGATGTGACGTCCCGTGGGTTCACCCCCGTGTCCTGGTTTGGCTGCTGGCAATTCGGTGCCGCCGAGCCCCCGGGGACAGTGCGGGTGGCTCTGGGACCCCTGCCTGCCACCCCTTCGGCATGTCACTAACCCCGGCCGGGACGAGAGGGGCCGGGCAGGGGCGGCAGGGCTCGCACTGAATGCTAAACCGTATGTTTCCTCTCCAGCTCCCCACATCAGCCAGGTGCCTTTCTTCCCTTCTTTTTTCTTTTTCTTTTTTCCCCTCTTTCTTACTCCCCAGTTGATCAATTATTTAATACATTTCATCCCAGTGCAGAGCTCCCTGAAGTGAGTTGTTTTAAATTAAATACATTTCTCTTTGAATCAGCTTGCGTCCCTGGGAAATTTTTAGCTCTGCAAATGAGCTCATTTGAATTTTTGAGGTGTACCTGAAGCTCGCCTGTGTGTTTTTTCTTTATTTTTATTATTTCAAATCTCATTCCACTTTGTTCCAGGTTCAATCTTTTCCCTGCAGCAGTGCCCTATGCACCAACTTATCTGAATAATTTCAAAAAGAGCAAATAAAAGGGCCCAACATGAAATTTCCTCAGAGAATTGATGTGGGTTAACCGTCTGTATCTTATTGTGCTGGCTTGTTTGGAAGGTTTCTAGCAACCATCCATTATAGTTATAAGGCTGAATGATGACTACAGTTTCTGCAAATGAGCTCATTTGAATTTTTGAGGTGTACCTGAAGCTCGCCTGTGTGTTTTTTCTTTATTTTTATTATTAATAATCTCATTCCACTTTGTTCCAGGTTCAATTTCCCTGCAGCAGTGCCCTATGCACCAACTTATCTGAATAATTTCAAAAAGAGCGTATTAAAGGGCCCAACATGAAATTTCCTCAGAGAATTGATGTGGGTTAACCGTCTGTATCTTATTGTGCTGGCTTGTTTGGAAGGTTTCTAGCAACCATCCATTATAGTTATAAGGCTGAATGATGACTACAGTTACACTAGGAAAAAAGGGAAAAAAAAAAAAAGAAAAGCATTTTCTATGAATAACTGCACCAAGGTATTTAAAACACTATTGGCTGCACACTTTTCAGGCAGCCTGTGCTGAAAAATACATTTCTCCCTTAATAACATTTATATCCCTTGTATGATGTGGGCTTTCTCTAATCCTCTAAATATGTTTGGAGGAGACAACAAAAATGCGTACATCACACTACAGATTATGACTCCCAGTATGCAAACTACTGCTTCATCTTCCCATGCACACAGATAGAAAAAGGTATTTTTACAGCTGTGATATTAGCAGAGAACAGCCTCGGTTCACCTTTCCTGTCACAGCAGGGAGAGCCGCACCGGCTGGGCGGGCAGAGACCGTGGGAGCCCCCGGGACACGGCTTGGCCAGTGCCGGCTGAAGGCAGCGGCACAGGGAGCAAACAGAGCCGGAGCGAGGGTCGCTGGGGGGGGACGGGCAGAGCCGACCTGGGGTTACGGGGTTACGGCTCTGTGCATTCGCCGGGGTCAGGAGAGGTGCTAGTCAGCAATAGGGTTTTGATGACAGCCCCAGCTCCAGAGCATCCACACTCATTTTTTTTTTCTCTTTTCTACACTGAGGGAGGCCGGCTCCATCGCACACTGCCCGGGGTGAGGAGTTGAGGCGTGCGCAGCGGCTGCAGACCCGGGGTCCCCGGGGCTGTGTGCTCTCTGCCTCCTCCTGCCCACGCGGCGTGGCGGGACGAGTCCACGCGGGAGGCTGATCGCGCTGGCAATCCCCCTGCTGCTGACAGTGACCCTAAAGTATAATGGATACAGACAAGCTCAATAAAAATGATGTAACGGGTAAGTTACTGTGCAACTCCCTGGGATGATGACGGTGAGTTTTCTTGATCCCTCAAGCAGGCGAGGGCAGCACCAGACGCACACAGCTTTTAATGCCAAGGTTGCTGAACAACCTGGAGACTTTCACGCAGTCTGTGTCCAGGATTGCCAGGGTTCGTACCCCACCAGCTCCCCGGGGGAATGCCATCGCACCCCTCTGCCGTCCCTGCTCTGCAAAGGGGGTGAGCTCCTCACAGGTGTGATACAGGTCTGTTATCACAGGAATCAGTTCTTCAAAGGACAATTTTCACCAGCTTTTAAAGATGGCATTGAAACAAGATATATAATTTATACCTGGATCTGATCCTTTATAATGCAAATGTACAGTACTTCAAACACCAACTGGCTCTCACTCGCACGGGGCTGAACGCTTTAACCCAGTGCTGGAAATGACACTTTTACCCATCAGTGCAGTACATGCGTCCTGACCATTTCCCTCCTGTCCTTCAGCTCCAGTTCCTGGGTCTGGGGCAGGGATGCCGTGCCTTTGCACTGGGGGGGGGGGAGTGCTGGTCCTAGCCCTTTTCTGGAATGCAACCGATACAGGTCTGTTATCACAGGAATCAGTTCTTCAAAGGACAATTTTCACCAGCTTTTAAAGATGGCATTGAAACAAGATATATAATTTATACCTGGATCTGATCCTTTATAATGCAAATGTACAGTACTTCAAACACCAACTGGCTCTCACTCGCACGGGGCTGAACGCTTTAACCCAGAGCTGGAAATGACACTTTTACCCATCAGTGCAGTACATGCGTCCTGACCATTTCCCTCCTGTCCTTCAGCTCCAGTTCCTGGGTCTGGGGCAGGGATGCCGTGCCTTTGCACTGGGGGGGGGGAGTGCTGGTTCTAGACCTTTTCTGGTGAATGTCACCTTCTAACCCTTGAACCGTTTAACCCTTCCAGGCTCTTCACCTTCTCTATTCGGCTTTTGTTAGGGGAGGTAGCTGCACGTATAACATATCCAAGCCATAAAGAATGTGAAACAACTGAGGAAACAGTAAACATTCCTAAGCCTAAATCAGCAATAAAATAAGTTGGTACATGAAAAGTCATTGGCTGAGGTTTTCCGAGGAGGCTACAGGCAAGACTCGGGCAGCCTGTTCAGAAAGCATGACAGCCGGGGAAGAGCAGAGTCTGGATGATATGCAGGACCACGTCTCCTGGTTCCTCACGCTTCCTCTCTCTCCACTGCCAGAGCATTTATGAATGGGAAAACATTTCAGATACGAAATTGCATGTGGGAAAAATTTATTATTTAAAGAAATGTCAGCACGAGGAGATACTTTTCTGCTTTGTTGGTTTTGGCAAAGGACTGTGGGGATGTTGTGGAACATCAAGGTGATATTTCTCATGCAGAAATGTTGAAAAGAAACCGCACAAATAAATGCCGGTGTTTTAAGCAGGAACAGAAAAACGAGAAAGCCACCACCTGCCCCTCTCACTCAGGCATCAGCAGTGGAAAAGGCGGGATAGGCAGGGCCAGCACCGGGTGCAGCGATCGCAGCTGGCTCGGCTGGAGCTCCCTTTCCCACACACAGCGGGCAGCTCCGGACCGCTGTGCTCGGAGAAAGAGGGACCGCTGTCCCTTATAAATGCTGCAAACACACTGGAGAACCCAGGAGAAAAGCAGCAAAGGGAAAAAATAGCAGGGAAATAATCCCCAGTGTGGCAGAAAGAACAGCAGCTCGTAGGGCAGCAGTCCCGGAGGGAACCGCTCACCGAGCTGAGCACACACCAGGATCAGAGCTGAAAATCCTGTCAGGATGGAAAAACGCAGAGAGGGTCTGGGGGGAGCTGCGGACCCTGCGCTTCCGACGGTGCTGGATTAGACCAGTAAGCCCATGAGCCAAGCAGGAGCCTGTTTGTTCTAACATCTGCATTCACGTCTCACTTCAATGGAAATTTTTTCCAGGAATGACTCAGACACCTGGTTTTTGCAGGACACAGAAACCCACGCTGTCTGCCTGAAGCTCTGCTGCTTTTCCCTTTCCCTCACAAAAAGCAAGACAAGGGTTAACAAAAGCAAAGCCAGGCAGGTTTACACTGAAATCCCCCCTGCAGATCCCCAAACAAAAGCTGCAAAAATGCCATGAATAAATTTCTTCCTGTTTGGCTTTCCAGTGTTAAATGGACTATTTATGTACTTTTGTTACCCCAGCAGGGAGAGAGGTCTGGTGTGTTTGCAGAGTGAAGGGAGTTAAGTCTGCCTTCTGCTGTGGTGTTATTCCATTTTAATCATTACTAGTTTAAAGACCCAATAATCATGGGTAAGCCTGAGTGAACTCTTGTTAAAGCCACTGGGCAAATAACCAGCCCAGCGCTGGCGGCTGCCACAACGGGCTCAGCCCAGCCAGGGGCCTGACAGGGCTTAGAAATTGCTTCCGTCTGCTTTGCTGCTTTCAGACACTCGAGGAAATGCGTCTTTTGATCCGCTAACAGTCAAAACTGAACTGTCCAATTGAAAATTTAGAACAGGCTCATTTCTTTCAAACAGAATAATTTGCAGTTTGTTCAGAGTTTTTAAGCCAAGCTGTTTCCCTGCTTATTATCTGAATTTGCCATTTAGATAAAAGAACTGCCTCTTTTGTTCAACAGCAGTTGTGGGCTTACTGCTGCAGCTTATTCTTGACAGGAAGAAAGACCAAAAACCAGAAGAATATCCAAAATAGGGTTCTGCCTCCAAAGGGAATTGCAGTGTCACGCCTGCACCCATGGCTTTTGGTGGATGTGTGACCTCCCCATGCGTACGAAGGAGAGAAGGAGTATGAAGCTATTGGGATTAAAACAAAACACCCCGGGATGTCTGGCCTCCACCCCACACGCTGTCAAAATTAGGAGGCGATGGGCAAGAGCCTCTTCTCAGTGATGCTGATCATTTGGTTGATTTTGAGGCAGCACCAGCATGTTGGGCCGGCGGTGGGACCCCCCCGCCGCCGGTGCTGCCAAGGTGGGTGCGAGCCCTGGTGCTGCCACGCTGCCAGGTGCTGGTGCTCCCGCTCCCTCGGGGCTTTTCCCCCAGGAACAGGGGATCGTTATTTCGGAAGCAGCTGCGGGCCCATAGTGCAGGATCAGTCCTTTGGGATAGGAATTCAAAGGACTTTGTCATTGCTGTGGCATGTGCCACAGTTTCTCAGTGCTTGCTGCCACACGGCTTTCCTCCCAAATGGCAAAAAAAAACATTTCCCAAAGAATGAAATCTATGGTGCTTTCTCAAAATACCTAGAAAATGGAGTGTAACTCATGGAAGGAAAAAAATTGCCTGATGTGTCATGTTATGAACATACTTTGGGAGAAATAAAGAGGTTACTTTAAAATATCAAGTTTCATATTTTGATAACCGGGGCTGTTAATTAGCTCTGGGTGCCACTGCTGACAGACGTCAGCTGTAACAAGAGTGTGAAAACTTACACTTCTGGAAGTCTTTTAATAGCCCCTTTAATATGACGCTTGGGAGTAGGGTTTGTGCAAGGAGTCACAGCAGTCTCAAAGAGAATCAGCCTAAACCCGCAGACAAACAGGGAAGAGGACAGCACGTGGGGCTCCCGCAGCGCAGAGCCACGGGCCCCCTTCGTGCTGGGGAGGGGCAGCCTGGGGATGCTCTGCCGCTGGGTCATGCACAGGCAGCCGCTCTCCAGGCCTGAAGCTCCTGGACCATGCACGGGAAATGAATGTCAAGTATAGTGAAGGCAAAACCTCAGGTGGTGTTTCCCATCGAGTATTTACGCCTGCAGCCATTTCTAGATTATTGCTCTTCCGTGGAGCAGAGATGGGAAGGCAGGGAGCGATCCTGCTCAACGGGCCCATCGAGCAGGGTTAGGAGCCAGCTCCCCTTCCCTGCTCCTCATCCTCCTACTGCTAAGCTCAGAAGGAGCCAACTGCCTTATTTACTTATTTATCAGTCAGTCATAAGTGCAGAAGATGCCTTTGAAGCTCTCAGTTATCTCTCTGGCTGGCAAAGAAATATTGCACATCTTGGTATTTTATTCCTTTTGATCTCACTACTGTGATTTTCACTACCCCTGCCAAGCCGCTTGCTCGGACCTCCATCTTTGATGTAGGTTAACAATACTTTCCACAGCCCTTTGATGCTCCCTGTAATACTGCTTTTACATTTTTCAGCAGCAGAGCACATCACTCCCAGTGCAGGAGCGGGGCTGAGCCGCTCAGACCCACCCTCGCTGCTCCCTCCTCGCTGGCACCCGTGAGCGGACCCCAGAGCAGGAGTCCAAGCTGGACTGGTTGCTGCTGCAGGGGCACTGGTGAGGGGAGCAAGTGGAAAATGACACCCGTTATTACCCGCAGATAAGACGTTTTAGCAAATGCAGCCCTGAGGTCCACATCTCCCACCCTGCTCTGCTGGGGGGACCCCCCTCTCCCCACTCTCTCCTCCAGCTAAGCCCTCAGCTCTCCTCCCTCCACCCCAGGGTTTGGCTGCTATTGCCTAAAGGCACACGAGAAAACCTCCCGTCAGTTGTGCCAGGTCCCAGAGGGAGCTGCCACAGGGCAACAACTAATAACCACCCCCCGGCATGAGCTATGCAGAGTTGCACCCCAGGAACCTGAAAATGGGACCTTCATCATCCTTGAAAAACAAGTGCTCAGCTTTTTGCCAGGATGCTTAATGGGAGTAGGACCATGAGTCTTTATCCAATGTTAAAATCGTGCACATCATGGCTTGCTCTGTGCTAATTATTGCCACGGCTGAGCCAGGGGTCACTTCTCCTCCTCTCCAAACAGCCATTAAATGTCACCTGAGGAGTCCATAACGACCCAGCTGCCTGCTACTTAATGCAAAGTGTGTCCTGGTGTGCCAGCTGGTGATTGATTCCACTTCCTTGCGTCAATATTTTAATTAGGACTGTGTTTTCAGGGTTAGGTAAATTCAAGAGGCAAGCAGTCATGGCAGGGAGCTACACGTCTTTACTTGGGAGCTGCCAATCAGCCAGGCATCGGTGGGGCCCTCAGTCTGTCGGGGGGGGGGGGGGGGCACACCTGTGGGATTTCTAGCCCACCACACCCAGGGCAAGGCATTAAAGGGTGCTGGGCAGAGGGTGCTGGGCTCAGGGTGTCTCTGCAGCTTGTGGTTAGCAAGCACCGGCCTCCCCGAACAAGCTGCCCTCAGCGGGGACCCTCTGTGAGTACGGCTGCCGGGGGCGAGCGGGGCGGGAGGGGAGCTGGGTTCCTACGGCTGGGAGTTGGTGGTGATGTTTGGGCAATGCCCGCGTCCTTGCTCCTGGCTTTGCGGCTCTCAGCCAGCGTCTTGCTTAGCTGCCTGCCAGCATGTTCACGCTTTAGCCAATATGCTTAATATTTAAACTAGCTGTACTCAGGCAGAGGTGCTGGTGTGATAAATGTCTGTGCACGAGCCTCTGGCAGTCCCTGCCGAGCTGCTGCAGCCCTTCTACATCCCCATTCCCAGCCTGTGCAGGGCTGTTGTGGCGCTGGCAGCGTTTGGCAATATCTGCCAAGGTCATAAATAGCTACTCGAGAAAACAAAAAATGCTCAAATAGGCCCACAAAAGCCAGAAAATATATGAGGGTGACAAATGTTCTCAGAGAAGCCTGTGATGATATGGCAAGTACAAAAGGGGCTAATTATGCAAAAGAATCCCTTGATCTCTTGCCTTCTTAGGTAACCTTGGAAAGGGCAATGCAGTGACGGGTCTGTGGTGTCTCCTCAGACATTCTGGTGTTTGGTTTGGGGACAGAAGCTCCCCTGTGCAAGCAATCAAGCCCTGATCACACCACAACTGGGGTCCAGCTGTGTGCTGCAGCGTGTTGGGAAGCTGCCTAAGGCCTGGCTGAAGGGAAGCCCCAGGATCTCAGGGGGCTGAGCCCCCATCCTCCTGGCAGACCACTGCCCTAACTACTTGACCATCCTGTCTCCTGGCTTTGAGGTGTGGGCAGAAGCCGGCAGCAGAAGGTGCCTGCACAGTCCGGCACGCTTGTCAGCCCCAGTGCAGTCTGGCGGCTGTGCTGCTTGGGGCTCTGTTGTCTCTTGCTCTGCGGCGTGCATGATGGCTCGTGCTCGCTGCTGGAGGTGCACACCAGGCTTCTCTCCCATATTTTTATGGAATTTCTTGGTCTCCACAACCATGCAGCTACAGCCTGATTTTCAGTATTAGTTAAGCACAGTGCATTCATACAGGATGAAGCGTTTTGCTTATGAATAGGTAATTTGTAGACCAACAAAATAAAGCCATAAACTATTAGCATACTGTTGCAAATAAAACATGGTATAGGGTTTTTATGAGGCTCCTCCTTGGGGTCCTATCACCTAAATTACAAGAAAACTCCAAACACACAGACAGGAAACACACAATAAAAGTTATTAAGTGTTCAGAGCAGCATTGCAGGTTGGTGATGACTTTGGATTTGTTTCAGGACTCCAGGGCTGGGGTGCAGCGTGATTTTGCATGGCTGTGTTGAAGAGGTTTCAGCCTGTTACAAGCCTGCTATCAGATCTGGTGTGCTGCCTCTCTGGTTGCCTAATGCCTTCACTTAAATTTAAGATTTCGTGTGGACTTGCGATTTTTTTTTGTGTGTCCAGCTGCAGCAAGGTCACTGCTTGACACAGGAGAGCATCTGCCCGTGGGGTGAAGTGACCCAGGAGACAGGCTCCTTGGGACGAGCCTGGTGGCTCCTGGTCCCAGCCCAGCCGTGTTGACACAGCATCTTGGTGGGCTGCAGGGGTCTCGCTCCATGGGGCAGCTGTTTGCCTGGGCTGGTGACCTCTCCCACAGGGTCCCTGGGCAGGACGGGTTCCTGCAGAGCCAGCCCACGGTGTGTGGGAGGCAGATCCCGACAGCACCGCGGCTGTGCCTTGCAGATAATCTCTCATGCAAATGCCCTCCTGAATGTGCTGCAGAGCTGGCTGATCTAATTGCAGGGATAAATAACAAACACAGAGCTGGGAGAGAGATAAGGAAGAAGCAGAGGCAAACAAAGGATGTGAGGGTCTGGAGAGCACTGTAAGCACGCACAGGTTTCCAGGCTGCCTTGTGATCTGTACTGGTGCCTGATCCTTTCCAGGGTCTTACCAAGCTTTTTGCAGTCTGAGGCAATGAGTTTCTTAATCTAAGATAATGCAGAAGGTGAAGAAACCCCATGGAGATGAGAAGGTGGGCACAGGGGGGGCCCGGCAGGAGCTGCAGTACCAGCATGAGACTTGCTCCAGTGCTTTGGGCCCCACGTGTTTTCGGGGCTCTGCTGCAGCTGATGCGCTGAGAAAGACCAAAGCGGAAGGGTCTGGTGTACGATATTGTACATGATAACTTCACAAAAATCGCTTCCTCCCAGCGGGGAAATAACACTGAAGGAGGAGAAAGGCGGAGTGGGAAAGGTTATAAGTTATCAGAGAAAACTGCTCTGAAGAAAAGTGTAAGTTTTCCCTCCAGAGGACTAAAAAGCATATTACATTATAACCTGATTAACACAGGCCTCACAAATGCATCTGGAAATGGCTTTGAACTTTTGCATGGAGCATGATCAGCATACACCACGCAATGGAGAGGGACAGGAGATCACGGAGCTGGCTGGCTGGGGAGTACTTAGGCAGGAATTTAATTCCTCCGAAGGGAAGATTAAGGCATTTCTCTGAGATGAAGGTTTGTTATCTGGCCCTTTTCCTGTGCTCTCTCCAGAGCTGCCTAGTATTGCCGGGGTGTGGGAAGGGTGTGCAAGACACTGGTTCAAGTACCCACCAGGTACCCCTTTATTTATTCTCCATAACCTGTATTTTGACTCAAATGTACCTTCCAGAGAGACATCTTCCTTACCAGCTCTGCACTATTTCCCTCCCTCCAGTTTGCTTCATTTGTTTTGAACATATACCCCATAAAAGCTGGAGTGAGAAATTCATGTCATCGTTCGACTGCAGGGCCTGGGACCTTGGAAAAAGGAAACAACAAAACTGAGAACAGCATTTGTAAAATTGTTAGCACCGTGGTGAAGCTTGAAAAGGAGAATTTGGAGACTTTTGCCACTTCTCCCCTTGCCCTTCCCTGTCACCGAGGAACCGCATGCAGATGCTGCGCAGGGGAGGCCAAGAAGCCATTTGAGAAGGATGAGCTGGGTACCACGAAGCGTGCTAGATGGCTCAGCAAGTTGGGGATGCCAGCCTTGCCACAAACAGGCGATACCAGCAGCTCCTCTGACTCCTGCATCATGTGGGGTTGGGCAGCCCCAGGGAAACAAATCCCTCCCAACAGACGTGCCAGGGAGCTTGAGGGGTGAATCAGACATTTCTTGTGCCTAATGAAACTGCCCAAGCAGAGCAGTGTCAGCACATCAAGGGCCCTGCTGACCCTACAAGCAGGCAGTGAGCATGCTTGGATTATTATTACCTCTATTACTACTTTGCTTTCCTAGTGCTGCTCCTATTTAAAACCCTGAATCAACATCAGACTGTTCATGCTATGCCAGGACACCCTGTGTGAGTGGGCTCCTCCAGGCTGTCTGCTGCTGGCTTCCCCACATGCATCCATACCTGTGGCTGTTGCTTTTCAAGCTCTCCCCTGTGAGGGACCCAGGCAGCTGGTAATTAGCTGCTGCTTAGAAAATTGTTGTCTTTGATTAGTGAAGTTGGGCTGGAAATTTGCATCTGTATTGTTCTTGATCCAAAAAAGTCCCAGCTGCCTTCAGGCTGGAGAAGGCTGTCTGGGGCTCAGTCATGCAGGATGGAAAATAAAGAAAAGCCTGGACTGCAATCTCTCATGAGGTGTGCATTAGATAGAAACCTTTAATAAATGCCCGTGCTGCGCCGCTCAGAAAGACCATGCAGCAATACCATAGCTTACATATGCTGCACTTCTTGCACATCACCAAAAGTGAGAAGACGTTAGGGATGTAAAATTAGCAGCATGAGCCTCTGCCAGCCTGAATAGATGCAGTTAATCTTGCAGAAGTGACAGGTTGTTGCCTTAACAGGTCAGATGGTAACTGTAAATCTCTGCAGGAGAAGGACTTCCAGTATGGCTCCATCAGGTGCTCGAGGGCTTGCTAAAAGGCCATGCAGGCTGCTGTGTGAGTTTGCTGAGATGCCCAGGCTCGTGTGGGGACCCCAGCGGGGACAGCAGGGACAGCGGCTCTCCCTTGCATGGCTGCATGGTCCAGCGACTGGAGTGGGAGAGAGGTGGAAGCAGGAGCCCTATGCTTTTCTGGCAGTAATGAAGGGATCTTTGAAACGCTAAGGGGGGGAAAAAAAGAGGTCTTGCTTTCTTTTGTTTCAGAAGCTGTTAATGAGCTGTGGGGCTCTGCAGCCCTGGCACTGGGCTCTTCTGCATCGCTGGGCTCCTCCAGTTATTTACAGTTTAAAAAGGATAAGAAAGCACCCTGGAAGTGCTAGAAGCCAAAAGTGTCTGGAAAAGCCCGCCAGGGCTGCTGTCCTGATCAGCCATCTCTGTGCTGCCTGTGAGCTGCCTGCACTCGTGGCCCTGCCAGCTTAGGGACAGGGTTTCTCACCCAGCACTTCTAATGGGAGTACACCGGGACAGGGTCTTGGCTCCTGAACACCCCGTCCCGCCAGAGCCGGTGTGTGCCCGTGCCACCCTGCTGCTCGCAGCCTGGGTGGGAGACGTGGCCCTCGCCTCCAGCAGATGCCTGCCGGCAGCGGGCAGCTGCCCGCAACAGCCACGCAGGCACGGGTCAGGGTCGGAGCCTCCTGGTCTCCGCAGGGCAGGTCCGGTCACTCAAGGAGAGCAGGCTATGTGGGCAGCCCTGGAAAGGCACAGAGTTTCCATTTGTCATTTTAACCACTAAAAGTAGTGTTTTTCTTCAAATACAGTCTTACAAGTTATTCATTTTAATTTGCTACATCCTTGAAGGTGAATTTAATACCATTCATACATTTTCATTTATAAATTTGTCAGTAATAAGAGTGTTGGCACATGGGAGAAAGTAACTGCATAATTGCAACTTACACGCTTGTCTTACTGAAAAACTGCTAGCTCAGGCATCGTCCGTGCCTGCGCGTCATGCATGAAATTGCAAATAGAATTTAATTTGCCCTTGTATCCTGTAGGATCAGCTTAAAATGATTAATGCAGGAAAGAATGTTGTCAAGATTTTATTCATTACAATCTCAGAGGACTGCAGTGCAAAACCATCATGTATAACATGATAATGTTTAATATGGAGCTTTCTGAACTGCTTTCTTACGGCAAACAATCGTATTTCTGCTCTTTAATTCCTGTGCTGAGGCAAGCGGGATTCATCTCTTGCATGTTGCCATGATCTCCTGGACAGCTGGAAATGTAATTTGTTTAAATTTAGAACATTTAGGGCTGGTGTCTGGAGCCGCGCTGGAGCAGGTAACACCCCAGGAACTGGAGGTGCGAGGGTGGCTGTCAGACCTGCGGGAGGGTGGCGTTACCCGCTCCCACGTACAGACCAGGCTCTGAGACAGGAGAGTCCAAAAGTTTAGATTTTGTATTTTGCTCAGGTAAGGCGTCAAAAACATGTGTGGGTTTCCTTTTCCCCACACATTGCTTGGGGAAAATCCAGCTCCTGGGCAGTGAAACAAGCATCCCAACAGCGTGATTGCTCACATGGAGCTGGGGACAGACTTAGACCTGCCCACGGAGGCAGCGTCCCACCGAGCGCCCGCTGCCTGCGCCCAGCTGGGGAGCTGCTCCCACAGGGGTCCCTGCTCAGTGGAGCCTGCAGCCGGGCTGCCTGTGCCCATCCCCGGGGCACCTGGGCTCCCAGGGGGCATGGCTGCTGGCAGAGGGGTGGGCACAGTACCTTGTCTGAACTGTGTCCCGGCGAGGCAGCTTGTCAGTGCTGCAGACTATTTGAAGGCAAAAGCAAGCAGCGAGAGCTCTTAATGAGGGTGTAATTAGGAGGCTCAGTCCTCTGTGAGCGTGGCTGTCAGCTTCTCTAACCCTCCCCTTCCCTCCACTGTCTGCAGAAACAGTGTTTGACCAAACCTGGGGTCATCCTCAGCACTCAAACGCGGTAGGTGACAGGAGTAGGGATGCAGGGCAGCACACCATGTAGGCAGACATCAGGCTTCACAGGCTCACGGTCCCATGGCACAGCCTCACCGCAGAGCAGGCAGCAGCTCCTGGCCGAGGGGCAGGCAGGAAAATTTCTGCAGCGGCAGCTTGTCCAGCCTGTGAAAGTGCGGGGAGGTGGAGCGGGAAAAACACTGGCAAAAAACCCCACAGTTAAATGGGAAAGGGCAGCCAAGGCAGAACTGCAGGACTGGAGAAACAGGGCTATGGAGCCGACCCTGGGGAAAGCAGTGGAGAGCGGGGAGCGATGAGCAGCGCCCGGCAGCCCAGGCACGTCTTATGTACATCGTGCACCGGTCTCCACCTGGGTCAGTGAAATGCTCCCTGAAGGGGCATCACCACACGGTACCTGGTGGGGGGAGCTGATGGGACTGGACAAACCCCAACTTGTAACTCTGCCAGGGCAACTCTGTCAGCGCGTTGTCTTCTGCTGCTCAGGGCTGATTTGTCCCAGCGTGTTCATTGTTTGAAAAACTGGAAGTTTTTAAAAAAGGCCTCTGAAGAGGGACGTGTTCTTCCGCTGAAACTTCTCTTTTTGCTGCTGATGAGTAGCCAGTAAGAAAAATACCTTTCTGCTCCATTGCCACTGGGCTAATTGGCTTAACGTGGTGAGAGCAATTATTGGATTGTTCTCTTTTAAAAATCATTTTAGTGATGGGTTTGTGAGGAGGTTATGGCTTAGAAACTGTTCTAATCAGAAGAGTAATTGAAGAATGAAATATGGGTCGTGATTATGTTATTGAAATAGATTGTCTGGTAATTATAATACAACAGAATTACTGTAGATCCCATGTAAACTACAGTCAAGAGCATTCCTGTCTCAGAGGAGTATTCCCTCCTGCCTCAAAGTTAATCACTGCATTATTAAAATGAGAAATGGCTCTCCCAGTCCTCTGAGTGAGAGACAAATGTCCTTTTTCCTTGGCCAGAAATCCGTTTTTACCTTTTGATTTCTTGTTGGCTGATCCACCACCAGGCATTGGAGCAAAAGCTCCAGCAAAGCAACAAGACACTGGTCCTTTCCCTCTGCCTGTGCCGCTATGTGTGCAATCCCAGGGCAGGCAGATCCATCCTGATCCCGTGGGATGGACAATTTACGCCCTGAAGCAGGAGGTTAGGGGATGCTCGTGCAGCAGGCTTTACTGATGCAATTACAGAAGCTATTTAGCCAATCTAGTGTTCATAGCACGGCATGGACACCTCAAGCTCAGATCTCCAGCCTGCACTTTGCTGCTTGTGCATGTGGCAGGGACAGACCCTCAACCATGCAGCTGGAGCTGGGACTAGCAGAGTAGCAGCACCATTGCTCACACAAACCTCCCTCCTGCAGTGAAGCCTCCTGTCTCCAGGATGGAGAGTTCCCTCTAAACACGTGTTTTTGGTGGAAGAACAGGCACCTGTAGAGTGTGTATCAGGGAGGTCAAATTAGATGGCTACAGCACAAGCCAGTCTCCCCTCTTCAAGCTGTCTAGGCACCCCAGCTGTGCCTCCTTCCCCGAGATCCAGAGGTGAGGGCTCTGCAGACCTTTGCCAAACCAGCCAAAATGCCCATGACAAGCAGGAGCAATGTGCCAGTGGCTTCTGCCCCGTCACCCAGCCCTCAGTAAACAAAGGTGGATGTCCTTAGGCAGCCTGTGCCTGCCAGCATGAACATGCTTAAAATGCATCTCAGTTTGATAGGTTCCACTTTTGCATTAATTTAGAAAACTGCTGCAAGCAGTTATTCTGCCTAATGCTCTTTGCAAGCCTTATGCCAGATTTTTGTAAGTAATTGTTAGCAAAGAGAAACACATCAGGCTTGAAGCTGACTAGACCTCCTGGAAGGAGCACATGGAATAATGCATTATTGGTTTAGCTGCCAGTTAGAATGAGATAAATCAATGTTAATTTCATTGTATTACAACAATATTGATTTCCTATTAAACAACAGACAAAGCAGGTTATAGGTTTTAGGAAAGCTATTAGGAGTTAAAGAATGTTTTTTATCGAGAATAAATGGGGAATTAGTGTTTAATACTGCTGGGCATGGAGAGTCAAAGGAGGAGGAAGGTACTGTATAGGAGGTTAAGGCGAGTAAAGGGGCAGAGTCAAGCCTAGCAATGCCACATGCAAATGTCCTAGCAGAAAGCCAGTGCAGTGAAGGATACAGCCTGGATGGGGTGGAGAGACGGGGGACAGGGTGCCAGCACCCAGACGGGGTTCGGGCACGGGGATGCTCCGGTCCCTCCCGGGCCCACTGCCTCTGAGCAGGATCAGTGCTTGCATCCCGCCTTCCCAGAGAGGGGCTGCTTGCTCTGCCGTCTATCTCGGCTCCCTATCGACCATCAGGTGAGAGTGCCTGGGCTATCACAGCAGAAAATCACTAAGGAATTTCATTACAGAGAAAACCTCCCTGCCGCCTGGGAGCTGAGCGGCCACCTGACTCCACAACATGCCTCCTCCAAAGGGTTAAACTAGCAGCTGCCGGGGGCCTAGGATTAAGATAAATAATTATTAGCAATACTGATAAAGCAACTGAAGTGAAGCTGTTAGCTTATTGACTTCTGGAGACACTTTTAATAGTTCTTTACAAAGTGAATGCCATGTAGTCTCCCACCCATGTGCGTGCGTGGCACAGCCCGGTAAACGCTCTTATACCACAGAAGTTGTTCTGCATCAGAGGACAATGAAAGGAGGAATTAGAAGCAGCGATGTCTGCTGTTAATTACCAATGACAAACTAGAAATCAGCTCAAACTGCTATAAAGGGGAATGGAAAGGAAAACGTTTTTTATTCCCCCAATCAGATGTTTACGTCCTATTTTCCATGTACATACACCAATGTTTTGGATACAACTTACTGAACGAGGCAGTGGCAGGTTGAGGGCTGGGCTGTTGGCACAGTCCCACCAAGCTCAGCTCAGGGACAGGGTGGTTGTGATCATGGAGGAGGGGGTGTGATCTCCTGCAGCAGAACCACGGGCGGACCCTGATCAAAAACAACTCAACTCAGAAAGGGAAAATTCTGTTTAACCTGGTGGCGTTTTCTTTGTAAGTTCAGAGTTTGGCTAAGCTCATGAACTGGACGTGCCCCAGCTCTGCAACCCCACGGCTGGTTCAAAATTACATGAATGATAAGGGGAAGGAGGGGGATTCCTGCTGGATGATCAGTGCAGGGCGTCCCGTATAGCATTAGCTCAATCCACTTTCTGCAAGGAAGTGGATGAAGATTAACCGTAACAGGGATCAGAGATGAAATTTCTGCATGTTACACTGAGCTACAGCACTGCGCTGTGCCAGAACAGTCTGCGGGCAGCCCAAAAGGCCTCGCATTGCGATAATCCAATTTAGGGAAACCAAAAGTATGAATCATGGAACACCAGCTACAGCAGAAAAACATCCAGGTATGAATCAATGGGAGCAGTGTTAGCTGGGTGATAAAACCAGCCTGGCAGGAGCTGAAACAGGATGCTGAAAACTGGGCTGTCATCTTTCTCAATTAAAAAAAAAGAAGTTATAAAAGCTAGGCTTCTAGGCAAATATAGTCAGTGTGCTTGGGAGGTAATTTGATCAGAGCCTTCCCTGCATACAGCCGCTATGTAAGGAACTCTGAGTACCCAGCGGACAATGCTGCTCTTCTTTCTCTTGGTCCCTGGTCAAATTCCCGTTGGTTTCTGCACGCCGTCCGTGAGCTGCGTGCTTACGTTTCACCCTCCACTGCTGCAAAACAAAACAGAAATCACTGATAGTCGTGGACACCCAAGAGCGAGAGCAGCCTGGGAGACATGGCAGCACATGGGTGCTGGGACTACGGAATTGTAAAGCTGAGTAAAACCCCTGAGGTTGTTGTGCTTCTGGTGGGAGCTGCTGCTCCCCAGCCCTGCCTGGCGCAGCGGAGAGCACGGCTGCTCCCTGGTCCCTGCTGCCTTCGCTCCTCTTTCGTGGCTTTAGGCACGCCGGGCACAGTAACACGTGATGCCCCAAACCGCCTCGGGATTCTTGACTTTTTCTGAGCCATTTGTCGCACGTCCAAGATGTAGGGTCCAATGTCAGTCTCCAAAGAGGGCAGATAGCCCAGAGCAGGCTGCCTGCTGTAGCAGGGCGGCCCCTGCCCTGCGTGCTGGGAGAGCGGGGTGGTGCATCCCTTCCTCTCCCCTCCCTGGGGTTCGTGGGTTTTGTTCCCCTTGTAAACACTCTAAGGCTCTGTTTTAACCCAACAGTGCTGCTAGTCTAACAAATATTTCCCCTTTTTGTTTTTAAAGCTCTCTCTGAATGAGCCAGAGGCTCACAGTCTCCATCTGCAGCTCTGCTATGAGATGTCGCCATCCCCTGTGCACAGCAGCTCTTTGGTGTGGAAACCAGCGCGTGGGACCAACGCACAGGTAGGCTGAGGTCTCTGCACAACCCTGAGATACTGCAGTGAGAGCAGGCAACATGAAAGGGACTTTCATTGCAGGTGAATCGTATGTGCTTTCATTTGTTGGCCCGGTTGCTCGCTTTGTCAGGTCCACGAAGGCATCAACTCTTCTCATGTAGCTAGGGTAGATGTTACATTCATTTAAAGGTACTTCCCTCCAGTTTCTGCCTTGCAAAAATGTGAAGTACTGGGAACTGCAGTCGTGGCCCATCAGCCCTCTGCCACCCCGCCCCGGTTCGGGTGTCTGTGCTGGTGCTGCTCATCAAAGACCCGGGTGCTCGGGCTGGTGAAGCCTTCTCCTGGGGTGACAATTGAGACATACAGACTACAGCCAGTGTTATGAGTCTCTTCATTTCTGGGGGTATTATGCCCCAGACCAGCAAGGGGAAGGCGGCAGCTGCAGACCCACCAGCCCTGGGAGGACGGGGGGGGGGGGTTTGGTGGGGGGTGGAGCACAGGGCATGGGGCTGGGAGCTGCAGAGCCTGACGGCCAGGGGCAACGCGGAGGTGTCCTCCCCTGGCTGCTCTCCAGCCTCCGCTGCAGCGTTAGCAGAACAACTCAGGCTGGTTTCCAACAACAAGATACGCTGCTTGCTGTTTTATATGGCTTTATGGGGCTAATCCTGTTTGCCTGTGGTGCCCTTGCTGGGAACAGCGGGTTTGGTGTGTTTGTGTGGGCTTTGGGGGATGCCGCGGTCAGAATCCAGAGCCCGAGGCAGCAGCAATGCCAGGGAAAGATTACCATCCTCGGCCGGCTCTGCTGCTCTGCTGCCACAGCCGCTCTCGGTTAATTATTTGTCGGAGGATTACATAATGCAGACGTGTTATTCAGAGCTTAGTAAGGGATTTAAAAAAAAAAATCAAAAGAGGGATGAGGAGAAGACACAAAAGCTGGAAAGACTATAAAAGAGCAGGGAATGAAATGGGAAGACAAAAGATCTAATTACAAATGACATTATTTGCATTCTCATCAACTTAATTAAATTTTATTTTCTTATTGCTTTAATCTTTGAGCTTAATTCAGTGGAACATAGTGCATGAAGGAGGCAATGAGATCCGCACAGGGTTTGTTCGGGTCAGGGCACATTTTAGGGCCAAGGGACTGGAATGTCTCCTTCCTTCCAAGGAATGTCGATCCACCTAATTCTAACAAAGCATCATGTTATTTTCAATTAAAAAAAAAAAAAAAAGGTGATAAAAATTCAGCATTCCTCCCCGCGCTTGTGTGAAATGGGATCTGAAACGGCTCTGGCTTTGATTGGATACGCAGTGTGACCTGACATTTAATTGAGGATGGGAAGCACAGGTATCTTAAAGAACAGGAGAAAAATAATTCTGATATTGTGCTCTTTATGAGAAAATAGCATTTTTCACATTTCATCATGCATTACGTTACCTTACAAGTACTGAGGACTACGCAAGTGATGCTCAGAGAAACACATTTGACTTCCGGAGGGAGCTTGTGATGCTTGGGGGGTTCACATGAATTTTAAATTAAATTATTAAGCAAAAATCTGGCCCAAAGCTCAAGGACTATATCTCATATCAAATTTTAAAAATTATTTGAAATTGTGCTTGCAGTAGGCATACCACCATAATAAAGTAGTAATTAGTCTGAAACAAATTAAGTGATCTAAATAGCTAAAGCAACAAAACATGGGTAATGTCGCTCATGGGAAATAATACACTTGACAACCAAAGCAGTTCTTGTGTCTCCACTTCTCTCCTGCATAAGGAACAATTGACCTGAAGATGAGCTGGGAGCCCTGTTGCATCCTGCCTTGTAAAGTGGCCAGGATCACACAGTACCGCAGGCTGGGATTAACCGCAACAGCAGGATGTTACCGGCACACGTCAGCCCTTAGGAAACGCGCGGTGCTTTGCACTCATCCAGGGCCCAAGCAGCTCTGGAGACAGTCCCCGATTCCCTTCAGGTCCAGCCCATGCTGCGCTCCCTCGGGTGTTGTTGCACCAAAGCTGCCTTTCTGCCCAGCTCTGTAGCGGTTTGGCTGCTCGAGTTCATTATTAAAACTCACCCCAGCAGCAAGCACCGTGCAACTCTCCAGGGCTTGTATTTCACACCACGCAGTCCTTTCCTCAGGATATTTCCCCACTAAGGTATGGATTTGCTTCCCGTGCAAGTTCCCACGTGGCAGACCCACCGTCACGCTTGCTGCTGCTCACTGGACTTCCCTACTCCCGCCTCGTGCTGCCAGCAAGCAATGCATGACCTTTCATTTCAGCTCCCATGGAAGCAGGAACATTCACATTTTAAAGTAAAGATATTTCAGCCAAATAGCCTATTCATGTTCAGTCTTTATTATCATCTTACACTGTTTTGCAATCGACTAAAAGTAGATGCGGGTTTATTTGGGGGTATATATAATGCTGGGGACATGCAGCCAACATATCTCCATGCATTGATTTTTGGGCCAGGTCTGAGAAAGGCAATTCAATGGGCAATTAAATTAGCAGCTACGTTTATCATTTTTGGCCCAAATGAGATCCCGAGAAGAAATTGCCCCGCTATCGGCTCAGAGCTCATCACTCCATGAGGAATGTTACACGTTGAAGCCTGAGCTGAACTGCGTCTTCATCAGGCTGGGAGTCTGCCTGTGAACTTTATTCTCTCTGCAGATGATCCTAGCGATATACCTTGGAACAGAGTTATTGACTATAACCAAAACAGGAACTTGGTCCAATGTCTTCCAAGACAAAATTAGACAAGACTTTTAATGTTAATTTCAATATTTTCCTCTTGGTTTGTGTTACAACTATTTCTGCACCCACTCTATGCTAGTGTAAATACTACATGAAGTAGGGGAGTCAAGGCAGAAATGGGGTCACATTTACAGTTCTGTGTATGATAAAAGCTAAGAGATTTCTGCACACCTCTGCTGAAATGTTGTGCTGCATCAGGAAGGGCCAAATTCCACGATTTCAAGGTTGATATGCCCCTGTATGTCTGCATTTGCTATGGCCAGTCTTAAGCTTTTCCTCTTTCGATCCCCATCCAAACCTCTAGCACCAAAGCCCACCTTCACCCACTCCTTTGGACAGGCCTCCAAGAGCGGAGGAGACAAACCTGGGCTGCCCTGTGTCTCGCGCCAGCCCCTAGGACTCGGCTGAGGACCAGGGTGTCTGCGAGAGCTGCGTCTCTTTGCTGGTCCCCCCGGCCCCGCTCCCGCCACAGCAGAAATGTCAGCACCGGCTGGTTATCAGCTGCCATTTGGGACGCTTTCACCTGCAGTAATTTATGGTGCACGTTGTACCAGTGTGAAAGGTTTTCCATCAGCAGAACACTGTGTTTATGGCACTAGGGCACACGCAGGCTTTAAATCTGATGATGCCTGTAGGATCTGCTGCCCAGAGTCACCTCTGTGCCGAGCAAACCATCCTCCGGCTGCATGTGTCAAAAGGGACAACGATGGAGAAGCTGCTGAAACATCCCCCGTCCCTGGGGCTCACAGCCAGCAGGAAAAACATGCTTTGTGGCTAAGGTTTGCTACATAGGCTCTTGTGTCTTAAACATTTTATCATTTTATTCCCCAGCATTTATTGACTGTGTCAAGCACAACCATGCTAATAATAACACTCAGAAAACACAGATGAAAATAATGTTTCTGGTTACTACCAGAGCACCAGAAAGCAACAGCAAAATGTTTTTAGCCCTTGTTAAAACAACCGAAAAAGCCCTCCAAGCCTTGAAAAATCCCTTGAACACATGAGCAATTGGAAAGCTCCTTTTCTGTGCCATCTCTTGTACTTCTGCTTTCAAAACCAAAAGTGAACGTAAGGCTCAAAAGCAGAAGTGACCTAGGCAGAAAGGATGTAATGTTAATATTTCTGCCTTAGTGGAACATTTTTCTCCAAACTCCTTAATTACCTAGGTAAGCAGATAACCCAGCCTTTCTGGCTAATTGTACAATACCTGCCATCTGCTACTGTATTCCAGATTTGTGGGGGCACAGCTGCATGCAGAGTGCTTAGTGAAACAACTGCAAGCTTTTATAGATACTTATAACTTCTGCAACAATGAATCTGTTCTAATTAGCACTAGAAATAAATGTTTATGATGTAGGAAATGACAAAATATATTTATCACCAAGCTAATAATTCACCGTAGAGGAAACTTAACGCCAAACCATACAAAGTGAATTGAAATGATCCTTTCTCTGTTTCAGTACCTATATACAGTAATATTTGCAGGCAGTGTGCTAATTAAACCAAACTACCCGGTGTAAGGCCTCTGTCATTAGGAACAGACATTGGCCACCGGTGTCTCAGAGCTCTTCTCTTTATCTTCTGTTGACCTGGGCAGGAGCAGGTGAGAGCAGGTGAGTCTGTGCCGTGTCCACAGCTCGTGACCCGGCGCATGAAACCCAGATCTGGAGAAGCAGCTCGGTGTGAACCTGTCCGACCGCGGGCGCCTGCTCACCTGGGGAAGGGGCAGCCGGGCAGACGGCTCGCCAGCATCCTGCTCATCGCACCTGCCGAAATGCAGATGGGAGGAGAAGTCAGTCCGTCCCACCGGGGACCAGGCAGGCTCTGAGTGCTGGAAGCGCCGCGTACCCGAGCAAACCCCTCGGTACCTTGTGCTGGTGGTCTGACGGGGGGGCTTGATCGCTTGACTCGCCTTCCTCACGCACCCAGAGGTTTCCGTTCCTTTTCTCTTCTTTCCTTCACAGCTGCTGCCTGAATTTGCTTTTGGTTTGACCACTATAAGGGACAACAAGCCTTGACAGGCTGGGATTGATGGCACCATTGGGACCCCGGCAGCCGAACATTCATGCAGAGCAGCCGGCAGCGGCAGTTTTTCAGGAGCTGCCAGCGTGATGGAGCGCCCGGGCAGGGACCCCGCTGCCACAGCACCGGCAGGGCAGCCAACGCTGGAAATGGGCTCTGCTTCTCCTGGTGGATGCCGGCCCTTGGGGTTCAGCCCTGGAGTGGGGCCGTGGGATGCGGGAGCGATTGCCTCCAGGCTCCAGTGGGAGCTGGGCAGAGCCCGGCCCAGGGAATTGGCTTTCACACCTCATCAGCAGCTAAAGCGGAGGATGATTAAGGTCTGGAGGGGCTGAATCCATCATGCTCAGTGGTTTGGGCACATTCCGGGGGAGCGGATGGGGAAGGACCAGCACTATCACTTCTCTTCCTGCTTTATTTACGGCAGTTTCAGATTGAAATGTACCTGCTCTGGGTCGGGCTGCGAGGATGGGCAGGAGGAACAGCCAGCATGTCTGGGCCCTCTTTAGAAAAAATAACGAAAGGCCCATCCTCCCTGTTCAGCGAAAGCTTTTGCTCAGAATAAAACCACAGAGGAGACGTTTCAGCCACTTTGGCAGGGGGCATTGGAGCCGGGCGTCGTGCCGGTGCTGGTGGTGCCCGTGCCAGCGGTGCCTGTGCCGGGGCAACCCCAGCTGCAGGTGTGCCCACTCGGGTGGCAGCAAAGAGCCGGTGCCAGACCCGGGCTCCTCCCGCGACGTCTCACCATCAGCACTCTCCACCTCTCAGCATCTGGGAGAAATTTACTGAGGGGCAATCGTAGTCATTGGGTGGCTGGGAACAAAGTGCCACCCCGTTCCACCTTCTCCATCTCAAGTAATGAACCTTTAATTTTATAAGAAGGTGAATCAAATAATCAGGTTTGGTTTTTACACCTCAAGAATTCATATTCTTAGTCACAAACTTGGATAAATCGTCTTTATTTCAATAAATCTAATGCAATTACTTTCCACTACTAGGAAAATTTTCTACTATTTCCCCTTGAAAAAGAGCCTATAACATGCCTGCATTCAATATCGCCACAAAATGGAAAGCTAATGTGATTTAGGGGAGCTGAACTATTCCTGTTAAGTAACATTTTCCAGGTCTTGATTTCTCTTCCAATATTTCCTCTGTCAATTAGCCAAAGCAATTTCCGCTGACTAATAAAGCAGTTGGTTAAGCTTATTCTCCAATCAAAACTCACTTAATTTCAGTAAATAACGGTTGAAAAAAGAATTGATCAAAAGTATTTTTCCCCAGAAAATCAAACTGCCTGGCAGAAAATGAAAGGGCCTTTCAGCCCAGGTCCTCCCTGCTGAGGTTTCGCATCTGATCAGGAATCCCAGCCCACCAGAAATAAACACAGTCTTAAGTGAATTCTTCACATATTTAATGTCAGCCATTGATATTAAATTGTGCTTTGCTTAACTGTTTTGCTGAATCAGGGTTTTACCCGACAGTTTTGGTCCTGCAGTATCCCCAGACGGCACACTGAAATGCAGACTGCAGAGATTCACTTCCAGCCACGGCCGGGGTGGAGCATGGCAGCCGCTTCTCACCGTGCAGGACAGCGCGTGGATTTTTAGGAAAGAATATAAAAGATGTTTCCAACTTGAAAACCCTAAGTAGTAATTTAAGGGGAAAATGCTGAAGCTTGCATTCTTCCTGTGTCTTGGATTACCACCTGCGATGAGGACAAGCACCTCCGCTTTACCTCCCTGCCAGGAAGATGGATATGGATTTGAACTGCTTCACCTCTTTCCCCTTGCATGCTGGGTTGGGGTACAACTCTGTTCAAGGAGTCTTTGCAGCATCTTCTGTTGCACTCAGACAGATCACACTGTAAGGTCAGTTTAACCGGCTGACACGTGTTCTTATCATGGGTTATTGAAGTACGTTGCTATTGATTGCTGATAATACCTTAGCGGAATTGCTTGCTTGATAGAAAATGGCAAAAAGATTTTTTTAATGGTAATTACTTAGTTTTCTTTGCCAGAGATTAATTCTAATTATTCTTTCCATTTCACAATGTATGTCATGCACTCTGCTGGAAGAGCAGGACATTGAAATAAAGGCTTTAATTTATTATACATTACATATTAAGTTACCTTTCATGAATATTAAGTGGATGAACAGCTATAGTTTTGGAAACAAAAGTCTGAATGATTAATTTTCCTATTGTTCACTACTCGATGATTTCATTTTTCCTCTCCATTGGAACGAAGGTCCCGCAGCGTCACCCAGCTCCCCCAGCAGAAATCACTGCTCCGTGTCTCTGGGCACAGGTTCGTGGGCTGTGCCCGTGTCAGTATTCTGCACGGTGCTTCCCCGCCTGCTGCCTTCCCAAGTGGCATGAAAAAAGACTTCAAAGGAAAACTTCAGGCCAGGAATCTGATTTGCCATCAGAATTTTTTAACCTTGAAGACATAACCCCACTGACGTGTGCCTGAATGCTAATGAGGACTGGGAGGAAAAGGCACTGCAGAGGGAGCCAAAACGGGGGGAAAGGCGGGGGTTTTGGGAAGTTCTCCATCAAGCCTCAGAAACAGCCCTGGGGGACACGTAAACTTAATGAAGGCGGCAAATATAAGAGCTAAACCACAGGAGAAGTTAACAGGGACACAGTGGCCCAAGCCTGAAATTCCAGCACAGCAGAGGCTCCTCTGGGATGATGGCTTCAGACAGAAACTGGAGGTGGAACAAGGTGATGCAGCAAGAGCAAACCCTGGGACCGGAGAGGAACCCGCTGGAGACTCGGGCCCTTCTTTTCGGGAAAATTCCTGCGCTATCACTGACACCTTCAGAGGTTGTCTTGTCTGCTGGCATTGTTGATTATATTTAGCTCTGCAATCATGCAGCAAATTACTTTTTCAAATTTCGGTCATAACATTAGCGTGTCAACAATATTCCTGAATTTTATTGCCACATCCACTTTGTGGAGGCAGTTTTTCACTGCTTCAAACAGAATTTCCATGGCATCACCTTGGATTTTTATTTGAATGCACTCCATAAGCTTCTGAGGTGGTAAGACCTTTACAGTACCACCAACATAGCGCAAATTCTCCAATAAACTGAAATATTAGCATTACTTGTGTTTTTTTTTCTGAAAGGGCCTCCTTGCCACAACACCGTGTCTATAGGAAACTTCTCTCTCTACTGCCTGGAAGCACAAGGATAACATACGCTGTAATTAAACAGAACCATTGTCTTCTGAGCCCATTATCTTCTTATCGTGACGGGACAGTCTCTGTCAACTCATGTCTTCCTCCATAGAGTCCTGTGCTCTGCCTCTAATGACACACACGATCCATAACTATTGTAAGAAATCGATTTATGCGTGTTACTATTTCCTAAAGCAATGTCTGCCCAGCTTCAACCCCAAAACACCACCAGATAGGGAAACCCTCGGAGGTTAAGGGGTACAGAAAGCTGGGATTAGCTGTTATTTTTTCTTGGAAAGGAGTTATCTCATCCTAAACCACATGACTATCGTGTTGGAAGCCGTTAGCACTTGCATGTCCTGCAGTTCCCTACAGGAAGATATTATTACCCGTATGCAACATAAGCTCCTGAACAAAATCCAGAATTACTTGGGAAGAGAAGGCAGAGTACAATTTAACAGCATTTTTGGAGGGAGCCGAAGTGCGTGATTGCAGAGCTGATTACCCTCACAGCTCAGAGCGTGGGGCACTGGGATAGATTTCCAGGCAAGCCTTTTGCTGCTGTTCTTGCTGACAACAATGAATTTTCATACTAGCCAAATGCAAATTAAATTGCTCTAATGAAAAGCAAATACAGAGGTTTTGCACTGCTAACACTAAGTCTCCAGATAGGACATCCTAAAAATAAAATCTGTGCACAGTCATTACAAAAGCTATTGCCTCTTAAAAGAGAAAAATCCTCCTAAACTCCCAGGAATTTTTAGCATCTTTCTCCAGAAGCTGCCCGCCCAACGTTTTGATCTCTTCCCCACTCAGCCGCAGTCTCTGGTTTAAAATACTTTATTTGACTTGCACACTCAGGTTGTGTGGGCTGAGGGAAGGCGAGAGAGGCATTGGTCCTCCAGGGCTCATTTATTCAAGATTTACAATTAAATCTTGGCTGAATTGGGCTTCTCTGTGCGCCAAGTCTCAGCTAAGGACAAGGATGGTGTGTGGTGGCTCCTCCAGCCCCATTCCTCGTGATGGCAGAGCACAAGCCTGTGCCGGCCCTGACCCCAGGGAAGGGACATCCCAGATTTTTCAGGAGTTACAGTTTAAAGCAATATTCCCATTATTAGCTGTTAGGACGGACAGAGCAGAAAGCCAGGCCCTCGCACTCTCCTCAATGTTTTGCCAGTGACAGTTGGAAAGGGGGTTTTCTGTGAACTCCCCCACTCCCTCAAATTTGTTGGCATTTATAGCAATGTCATTTTTCCAAATATATGTGGCAAAAATTACTTTGTGTCCCAAGGGACACCAGCAGCGCGTGCAGAGGGAAATCAAATTAGAGTCTACAGCCTGTCATCTCAGGCTAATAAATGATTTTGTGACATTTATTGGAATAAGAGAGGTATAGGGGAAAGCAAGAGACTTTAAAGAATTAATGCTGATTATTAGCTAGCAAAGAACAACAGGCTTGATGGCACTGGGGGTATTAGTGTGTTCTGAGCCCAGACACAGTAATCCCTCTCACAAGTACAAACTCGAGGTATTTTCCTCACCAAGCAAACAAAGGAATCGCCATTTCCAGAGCTCTTTGCTGCCGTGGATGGCACAGAAACATTTGCATTTGCCGCCTCCGGTACCTCCAGGTCACGCGAGGGAGGAAGAGACTAACATGAAGTGACAGGAAGTTTCAAATGGGATCAATTTTTCGCATTGTTCGCACAGAGCTGCCAGTCTGGGCCTTCCTGGCTCCTTTTCAGGAGCATCTGTGAGATCAGAATAGGAACTGCAACTTTTGTATGAAAATCGCCGAACTTGGGAGTTTGGAACTATTCTCTGGCCTGAAAACATTCATCTAATTTAACATCATGCTCTAATCATCCCCCACTAATGTGCTGAGCACCATATACCAGTAATGCTAGCAAACACTAACATTTCCAAGGCACAATGTGTGAGGTACGTATGTGTGGCCTGTGAAGCTCCATTTTCGAATAAACCCTATTTTTGCCTCAAAAGAAGATTGAGAAATTGTAATAATTAATCTTCAGCCAGTCAGCATTAGTTACCAGAAGCAACCACATTAAATTATACATTACAGCAAGCAGCAGAAATAGCGGAAAGCCTGGGGGCTGCAGAGGTGGGCAGCGGAACATTAACGCTGTGTTTGCCACAGGATCTAGCCCAGGAGAGCGTGGTTTATCTTTGCTTTCCTCCCCGCTGGCAACATTTTACACTCCACAGTACATTTACTGTTAAGCAATTTGGTCTTTTGGCTTTGCTGAGGCTGGGCAGGCATGGTACACGCATGCCAAGGCTTTGCCTGCACTGGAAGAATCACTGGAAACCTTCTGGGTTCCCAGATCTTGTGTCTTCTTCTTTCATTACCAACAGGCACCGGTTTTTCTTCCCGGTCTCCACCACCAGCCCCTGCTCACCAGGGCAGGATCCCGCAGCCCTCAGCAGTAGCAGAGCGTGCAAGCGGCAGAGGTGAGGCCAGTCTCCAGCGACTAAATCTGGGTTTAAGTTAACGTGATTTCTGATTAATTCTTTCCACGTGGGGATTTTGTGGCCAGATCTCTGACTTGCTCTAAACTCTAGGGGAAAGACAGGATGATTTCTGCATTGCAGACTGCGATTTGCCATCTCCCAGCAGCAAGCATCCTCGGCTGGGCCCGTGCTGCTCGCCCAATGCGATCATGACACTGTGTGTGTGACCTGCACCGTCACCCAGGCTGGCAGGAACACATTCTCCCCACCTGCAGAGCCATGGTCTGGAGGCAGCTCATAGAGTGGCAGCATGTGAAGCAGAAGAGACTGTTTTTGTCATGTTTATTTCCCGACACCACCCCCAAAATACAGAACTGCATCCCATACTGCAAACATCCCAGCACCACCCATGCGTGTTTGGATTAAATGAGCTCTGCTTGGCTGAGCGTTCATGAACATTGGTCCCTTGAGAAGATTTTGCAAGAGCTGTCACTAGCAGCAGACACCTTGGTCCTTAAAGCAGTTGCTTGTTGATGGGGTCTGAGGAAATGTTTAATGGTTAAAATGCATGCCAACAGTCTCCAACACCAAGACATGGAAATGAAACTCTGTGCACTGCTGTTTGCACTGTTATTGCTGGATTAGCTTCCAGGGCTTGTCTAATGAGCAGACATTTCTCCCCCCTGTTGGCCCGGAGCCCACAGAAGTTTTTATTGCATTTCATAAGGTATCTGTGGGACTGTGCTACATTTTCTCTTTACAAACTTGCTTAATTATGCTGTACCTTCTGGCTTTTGCTGGGGCTCCAATAAATGAAGCCGAACAAGGCTGTTGACCCAGCAGCCACGCTGGCAGGCAGCAGCCACGCAGATGCACTGCATCCCTTCGTGATTGATCTCACACACACACACCCCTTGCCAAGGTCATTGCTCCTGCAGCTTTAGCAAAGCCTTCTGAAGAGTAATTCACACAGGTGGCCCTGCTCTCGGGATAGCATTGTTTCTGGAAGATGCAGATCTGCTTGGCTAATTTAAGGCAATGGCTGTGAGTAGCCTTAAGCAACGCTAGGGAAGAGAGATGAATGCCCCTAATCACAACATAATTGCCCATCTTAAGGGTGGGGTGGAGCACAGTCCTGCAATTAGAGGCAGATGGAGGTGGGAGCGTCGTTACAGCAGAGTATAAATTCTGTGGGGAAAGGCTCTTTTGCCTTTTTGGATGCGTGGTCTAGCGTGGTGGTGTTCCTCAAGATACTTGTGGTCTTCATGTGCTGCTGGGCTCAGATGGGGAATATTCATAATCTACAGCGCTAATGTAAGTGACTTATTTGTAACTGCTTGTACGAGCTGTAAAGTTGCCCCTATTTCTTCTTGAGGATTCAAGATCACAGTTTCGTTTCGTAAAACCTTCCTCCGATTAAGTTGTTTGCTCCTCTGTTACAGTGTGGGGAAAAAAGAGGGATTCTCATTGCACCTGCTGTCCAGATTTAAATGCTTAATTACCCAGTTAATACTGACTTGCTCACCTAAATTTGACATGAGCAACTTCTAGAGATGATACAGAGTTGGTGGTGCCAAGTATCTGTTTCTTATCAAGGAAAGCCTTAAAAAATATTCATAGCTGTGCTAAAAGCTTGCTCTTTGGGTGTTCTTTTGAATCCTGAACAAGAGAAGATTTCAGAGCAGCCCTTTTATTGCTCTGTTAGTGCCCAATCACTGAGAGAAACGCATGAGAGATAAATGAGATCTCATCGTCTTCTCGTGTTTCTCAATTTATTTTGTGGGGCATATTTCCTCACTCTCCTCTCCAGACAGCACTTTATCTCTGCTTTTCTTCCATTATATCTCTGCCGGTTTTTTTTTTTTCTGCTCCAGTTCTCTTTAGTTTTATCCAGTGGCTTCTCAAGACCATCTGATTAGAAGCATAACAGACAGACTTTTTCTGGAGTATCTTCTGGTGAGACCTTAGGTTTCAGGCAACTGCTGCCTTGCCTAGGGACCCAACTCTAAATGATTAAACAATTACAAGTTTGACTGAAAGAATATCAGAACTTGAGATTAATTTTCCCAGCACCCCTGTGCTGTGCAGTGCCTCCAGACTTGCTCCCTGCTCCTGCTCGCCCACGGCATCCTCCCCCTGTGCCTCGGGGCGATACCCTGTCCCGGGGTGTGGGGGGTATTTCTGGAAAACCCTGGAGATGTCCTCTGGGGATGGAGGATACCTGGTGGCTTCCCTGGCAGCTGGCTGGCTTCGGGTAGGGCTGGTTCAAAACTGTTTTCTGGGAAAAGTGGTATATGAAATGACTTTATTACACTTGAAATTTATGGTTAGATAATTCTGGAGTGAAGTGAGACTAGTGCGGGTGCTGCAAAAGTGTGTGTGATTTTTTTGGCAGAGCAATAGGCTTGGTTGTGGGACAGGACAGTGAAATGGGCAGTTTGTGCTAGGGGCAGACTGGGTGTGTGTAACCATCTCCATAAACTTAGTATCTGCAAGTCTATTTGTGGGTTTTGCCTTTTTTTTTTTCCACTTGTGTGTAAATAGGGGCTATTTGTTCTGTTGCTTGGTGGCTTCCACAATGTAGGAATGCCATCCCTGAGGGATGAGCAGGTATTGCTCATCGGGTGCTGGCAGCATGCTCGCACCCTTGCTGCTGCTGTGCTGGAGGCTTGGTCTACGATCGCTGGTCTTGCTGCATCTCAATATTTCATTCCCTGCAGTGTCCCATTGAAGTGCTCTGGTCTGGCCATACCAGTTGGGGTATCAAACCCCAACCACCCAGGTGGAGAGCATGACTTGGGTCCTGGTGATCGATCCTCAGAAGCACAGCGATGCCAACCCCTCTCCTCCCTGCGCTCCTGCACAGAGGACCTCCTAAACCAAAATCCCCAAGCAGAGTTTCTGGCCCCCTTGAGTGGCAACACCCTGTTGTGTTTTAGATGGTGAATTCACTGCTGTTAAAAAGCCAGCCTGAGCCCCTGACAAAGGACACCGAAGTGTGTTGTTGCTAAAGAAGATAAAAGAACCTCTGTGAAACTATCTCCCATTTCTCATCTTATTACAATGCAGTTGCACAAATAACTTCAGATTAAATCAACACATCTGCATACAAATTGCTCCAAATATCTTTTGATGATTCTCATGACCTGAAATAGAGGTTCGGTTTGAAGCAAATGAATGGTTTCCACTGAAGTTTATTGTGCTCAGGAACTGGTGCTCAGATGGGTACTTCCCTGGGAACAGCAATGCTGACATGGAGGCATCCGCTCTGAATTTAAGCAGCCTCCTGTAAACACTAACTGGAGCAGCAGAACCATGTAATCGGTAATAAATATTCTACACCATCTCACTCCAAAGATAACTTCAATACAAGCATTTGAAATAGCATGCTAGGAACTAGAATATTTCCAGACTTTTAGTTCATTTTGGTTCTCTCTTTTCTTCCCTAGTATCACAGGCAATATCACAGTGCAAGCTGTGAATATCTTTTCCACTGAGACTCAGAATACTTGGTTTATAACTTTGCATTCTCAGGATATTGTCTACTCTTACTTCTTCCAGATACTTACTCCATGACTAGAGCCCTTTATTCCATGTGGCATTCTTTTTGTCACTAAATACTGGAGTTAGTTTCATGAGGATAGACTCTACCAAATTCTCATGATGATATCATCTTGTACGTGAACTGTTTAAAATGGGGGGAAAGTTTCAAAAGTCGCTGCAAAAGCATGTGATCATGACTGTGGGGACACACACTCGCGCAAATCTGAGATGTGCCCACCTAGGAACATGAAATTATGAAGCATTTGAATCAGCAATAGGCTTTCAGGAGTCAAATTGTAGCAATGTAGACAATAACTCAAGAATAGGTTTTTAGAAGCCATAAATTAATGAAGCTATATCAGAGCCCACTGCTAGTGAATGTATTTACCTTCATGTAGAGCTGTTTCTGCCTTTGCTTAATTTAAGCCGTCAAGAAGTCAGCCCAGGCTTGGGAGCCGCGGGTTGGGAGGAAAGCGTCATTGCACAGACAGCTGCTGGAAACTGTCCTGCATCTGTGAGAACGAACTCTGTTTGCATTCAGCCATGACTATGGTCTTCCTAAATACATCCACTTTCCATAGAGACTAGTATTTTAATTATACATGTTCTTGCAGAGTCATGGTTTGTGACTCGGGGGTTAGAGCTCAGCTGCTGTAAATTAGAGCAGCTCCACTGACTTCAGTGCCCACTGTGTGCCAGGGCCTCTCTTTATTTGCTGTTTATCTCATTATCTGTCAGCAAGAACCTCTTGCCCTGAAATACTTGCATATCTTTAACACGTATCCTCATCTGCAGAGGAAAAGCCCTACTGCTGTAGGACCAAAATTAACTATTGTGGGGACTGTTCTGCTTGCAGAAAGGAAAACTGCTCCAGGCAGAGAGGAGTGGCTGGCCAAGGTGGGGGAAATCCACAGCCTTTGGGCTACCAGTGGTTTGCAGTGTCCTTGTGATTGCTTGGGGTTTTTTTGCTAAACAGAAATCTGTTTTGTAAATGAAGCTTTCTTTGACAGTAAATATTGTCATCTTGTAAGGAAAGGTAAACCCTTAGCTGGAGGAATAAGCACCAGGGAAAGCTCAGCACTGCTCAGCTCTGTGCTGGCCCCTGGGGCTGGGCTGCCTGCTGCCTCGGCAGGGGATGGGGGTCCTTCCTGGGGAAAAGCTGCTTTGTCTTTTGAACCGTGCTCCTCTGCTGCTTTAACATGTTGTGTTTATGTCCTGTTTATTTAATGCCTGCCTTTTATTTACTCAGAAAGGATGTGAATTATGACAGTTTTATAGCATGGATTACCCTGCCTGTCTCGTTTGCCTGGTTGCAGGCAGTAATTGCAGCATCTCTGCCATTACAGCTGCCCAACCTCACGCTGGGCACATCACTGCTGGCTTCGCTTCTCCGCTTGCCTCCTGCAGCTTGTGCTGACCACAGCTGCATCCATCCCTCCCCATCCTGCTTCCACACTGGGGCCTGAGGCTTGGAGTATAAAGCCATTATCAGATGGGGTGGGAGCCCAGTGTGTGTCACAGCACCCTCCTTAAACCTGCAGTCTCAGCAGCACGCCACGCTTGGAAACTGCCCGCTGCTCTTGAGCATCATCTTAAACCCAGTGTCCCTGTTTGTACCCCTTGCGTGAGGTTTGGGGAGCTGAGCTCCAGTGGGCTCTGGGCTGGGGGGAGCAGCAGTTGGTGCCCAGGGTTTGAGCTCGTGTGCAAGCAGCGTGTCCTGCACCATGCTGGGGGTCTCCTCTGGCTGTGCCCCAGCTACCAGGTTTGAGGCTGGCACGTGCTTTGATCCGGCACCAAAAAAGTTGCTAATGAGTATCACATTTTGATATTCCTGGCAAAAATAACTGCACTCTCTTATGGTCCAAGGGTCTTTACCTGATCGCATGCTGCTGGGCTATGTTACGTACAAGTCAGCAGATACGAACAGGGTCTAACAGTGTGTGAGGTGCAAAGACTAGCAGCTGAAGTGCACCCTCTCCCATTAATGCATGAGTGCAGCTCCAGTCACACTTGATACATCGCTATTAATATAAGAAGAAATTCCTATCAGGGTAGATAATGATCTCCCACTAATCACAGGGAATGTTAGTCTGTGGATGCTTAAGATAATTGTCTCTGTAGTTAATGGTAGATCAGATACTGGTATTACTCTCCTTGTCCAATCAATTAGAGGAGGGATGTTACTTCCATGTAGATAATGACAGGGACGCTTTGTCCAAATTCCACAAAGAAGAGAAATAGGAGAAAAACCTGCAAAAGCCTATCCTAGAGAGAGGGTATGATCTCCCAAGGGGCTTGTGCAAAGCGCTGTGTAACTGGCTCCTATGGGTAGCGGGGACCCCCGGGGCATTGGGGCCCCCCAGGAGGATGCAGGATGTGGGTGCTGCTGGCATGGCTGAGGGGACAGACCCCCGACGCTTTGTCCAAATTCCACAAAGAAGAGAAATAGGAGAAAAACCTGCAAAAGCCTATCCTAGAGAGAGGGTATGATCTCCCAAGGGGCTTGTGCAAAGCGCTGTGTAACTGGCTCCTATGGGTAGCGGGGACCCCCGGGGCATTGGGGCCCCCCAGGAGGATGCAGGATGTGGGTGCTGCTGGCATGGCTGAGGGGACAGACCCCCATGAGCGGGGCTGGCTGGGACATGGGCCCCTCAGATGGGCTCAGATCAGTCCCAGCAGGATCCCTCCTGTTGGGAGGGATGAGTCATGGCACAGCCAGAATTTAGTTACTTTTCTCCTCCAAGAAATATAATATTGCTGACAGCAATCTTAATTTTCTGCACAGAGACATTAAAAGAAAATGTTAATTGTGCTAGTTGGGTTTCAGAATCATTTGTATCTTCCTTTCACTGGCAAAGGGGTTCCTGACTGCATTATTATTTATCTAGCTATTGATTATAAAATATTTAAAGTGAAGCTGACAGAACCAAAAACTGTTTTGCAGCACTAATTATAATGAAAATAGTGCTCAGCATATTTCTGCAAAAATGTTCAAGCCAATGTATTAAAATCTTAACGGTTGCAAATAAACCTGAAATTACAAATGTCCTGGGTTTAAATTAGGAAACATTGAGTCAGTGTAAACAGAGCTGGGGTTCCACTAAATCAGGAGAAATTAATGTGGTTTGCTTTCATCTGGAAAGAGAAAAAGCTTAAATGAGAAGGAAGGAATACTTAAAAACCCATGCTGAACACCAATTAGTGTGTATATACATCCAATGCTCTGTGGCTGGATGGGTAGCAGGTGGCAGAGTCAGATTCCCACATGCTCTGTGCACTGGCAGCCTTTGAAGGAAGATTTTGTGTGTGTGTGTGTCCCTTTGAAATGCAGCAGAACGCTTTGCTAAACACCTCCATTTGCACTTCTTAATTATTTGTTGTCCATGTGTCCAAAGCAGATCTTGCTTTCATGGGATAAAGTGTTTTTAATCAAAAAATCCAAGTATCATTTGGGAAGCAACTTTGCTTTGGTTTAGACTCTGTGGAGTAACTTCCCATAAAATTATCACCATCTTTTGTACTGCTTTTTCCCAGCTTACCTCTGTCAGCCCAGCTGTCGGGTGAGGCTGCAGTCTGTAACAGCAAAACTTTTGGCTGGTTCATCACTGTTTGACAGAGCTTTAATGACCTGAAGCAGGGAGAAATTATTTTCTATTGCAAAATGCAATGGAATTATTTTCTATTGCAGTGATGTGAAATCCCTGCCCAGTGAGGTCTACTCTGATTCAGGGCAGAGGCGAGCTGAGTGCCGGTGTCTCCAACAGGCACCCAGGGCAGGGGGGGCTCGGCAGTGATGTGGCAGCAGAAAGCCCTGACGGTTGGTGCTCAACTCTGCCCATCCTCTAGCAGGTTCATAACACCTCTACTGCAATGCCACGTACGTGAGAGATGTGGCAGGGTACTTGCTCGTACACACCAAGGCATTGCAATGCTCTTGAGTTTGTGTGGGGTTTTTGGCTGGCTCCTAAAAACAGTAGAGAAGGAAGCAAAGTTTACAAATGCAAAGTGTTCCAGTGGAGGTGGAAATGGGGGGTGATAGCAGTGGTTCTCAGCCTTGCTGCTTGTCCTCAAGCCCACGTGGCTTTTGGTTGCACCTCACCAGTCTCTGCTGTCAGCACTTCATGCTCAGGCGCACACCCCCTATAAATGTAATATTGGGGAACTCAACTTGGATTTCATGCACCAGCTGCTGGCTAAATGCAGCATAATAAGAATTTACAAGTCGTGTTTTCCCATGATTTTACAAAGTTCTGTAGAGCTGTCCAGCTTCACGCAGCTCCTCAGAAGAGCGTGTGGAGGCTCAGAGCTGCTCGCTCTGGCTGGGAGCAGAGCTCGAGGAGGCTCAGCCGTGCTGGTCAAGGCAGTGCTGGGCTTCCTCCTGCTTGTGGTCTCATTTCCACCAGACGCTCCAGACCTGGCCTTTGGCAAACATCATTCTAGGATACAGCAATTTCCCAGTCTGTTTGTATCTCCTGATGTAATTTGTTACCAAATTCTTACACCTCCCCTCAGCCTGCAGACAGTCATTTTACATACGGTGCATGGCAATATACATGGATACTGTAAATGAATACAGTGACATTCTGGTGCAGATTAAAGTGAAAAATTGAAGTTGCGTTCCTAGCTTCATTTCACTGCAGCACAATTCATTGGTGCCATCTGTCTTAGTCCTTTTTAACTGGCAGCTCTTCTGGATTGATTGGCAAGTGAATAGATTTCCTGCCACAAAGTTTTGAGGTCAATCAATCACTTATGTGTATTAATTACAAAGATCTTGAAGTTGCAGTGTGCAATTTTTTTACTTAAATAAGCTACATGTAGAGTTGCTTAGACTTTTTCAAACAGCTGATTTTTCTTTACTGTTGGTCAGAACAGTATGCGGGATTTCGGCAGATGCCACTGACGGGCTGCGTTGGTATGGGAGCAATGGCACAGCAGGACTCTGAGGGCACAGTAATACAGATGTCTTTCTCCAGATGAGGAAAGGACCCAGGTATTTAGGCAATTAAGGGTTTTATAACCCTTTTTGCAAGAGTGGGGATATATGCTGTGGAAGCAATGAAGTCATGGTCAATCCCTGCCCAAACGCCACCATTTAATGCAGAGTGCCAGCCCTACTGCAGGCTGGCCGACTGGATGCTGCCCAAACTCCTTGGGAAATGGCAATGTAATAAAGTTGCCTCGTGTTCTATATGGATTTGTAGGGTTGCTATGCACAGTTAAACAGATAATGTTTTTCACCCAGAGAAACCTGCATTTTTTTACAGTTTGAGCAATGATTCTTTATACACATGATATTTTTCTATATAGAGTTGCTGACACATGAAATAGAAAATACAGGATATAAGCTAGACCGTGTATATATGTATACATACATAAATTTTAGTTTGCATATCAGTTTAACTTTGTAAAGTGGTTTGAGCTTCTGTACACCAAAAGGGGACAACTTAAGCAGGAATATGTTTGCAAGTATTTCCATGGATATTGAATATTTCCTGGAATTTATATAATAAAAGCATGTCAGAGTCATCTAAGCGTATCACATGCAGTCTATTCTTGCTCCCTGTAATAGCAGTTGTTGGATACCCTTCTGCCTTTCTGCTGGGTTGTTTCTGGGTTTTAAACACACAAAGTGGCAAGCTGGAGTTGCTGCGTGGCAGTTGCATTGCTTTCCTGGCATATGTTTCTGACAGCAATTGATCAGTGGCTCAGGGACCAGGGGAAAATCAAGTGTAATGTGTCTTTGGGATGTTAAACATCACCTTTACACGCGTTTGTGTAGAGCAAATATTGAGGCAGAAGGCTGGGGGGCTGCCTGTTGAGATGTGCCGAGGTGAATGTGTGAGGAGAAGTGGGCAGCTTGCAGGGTTAAAGCCCAGCTCTTCTTGGGCAATTCGGGGTTATGGTTCTGGTTTTGGCACAAGCTAATTGCAGTGGGGGCGCAGGCAGGGCTGTGCAGGAACGGAAGGTGGGTGGAATCCTCCCTCGACTGAGGCTGTGACAAAAGATGCTTTCACAGTATTTCTGGCTAGTTCAAATCCAGGTGGCTGGAGGGAAGGAAGAATTTTGTAAGAAGAGGGTTAAAAAGAAACTATTTTTACATTCTCTATTATACAAATTGAATCTAACTACAATCTGACGGTGAAAAAACGTTTAACAACCTCTGCAGTGTTATAACAAGCATCAGAAAAGAAAAGAACTGGTTATTTTGGGAGATACAGCGCTGGCTTAGCTAATTGCAACTTCTGCAAACGCTGAATTGTGTGAAATTTTTTAAGCGCATTTTGGGGGATGTTTAAAATTCTTTATTTTCTCCAGAATGGGGTATTAATACTTTTGTAAATTCCCCCAGCTGCAGCAGGAAAAGCGTTGTAATATCCACCTTGGAAATGAGCACGGTGTAATTAACACTTCTACTTAGCCTCAGACATAATGGAGGCTTCCAAGATGAACTGCACATAGAAGAAAGGTAAATGCCTTGATATGGCAATTAGTGCTTTATTTGAGCGCTGTGCGCAGCTCCCACCCGTGGCTCTCTGGCGAAGGGGTGGCTCTGCAGCGTGCTCCTCAGCGAGCATCCAGCCATGCGCTTGCGGGGACGCCCCCCATTGTCCTGTGGGAAAAGGGGGGAAATCTGGCTGTGAAGGCGGGGTCCTGTGCAGGACCCTGAGCCATGCCCTGACCAGCCCTGGACCGTGCAGAGCTGCAGTAGTGCTGGAGCAGTTCCTCCGAGCTCACTGGGAAGCGGCTCATCCCCACTGCTTCTGTGTAAATATTGGCAGAACTTTTCCAGCTCCTGCTCTGATTCTTGCAGAGACATAGAGGGAAAAATCTCCCATTCTGTAGGAGTTGTGAAGTGCTGGATGCTGTTTCCTACCACTAAGTTACCTATCTTAATCCTTGTGCAAAGAGAAATCTTGCAGCTCAAGCCCTGCACTGGTGGGGGGTGTGCGGACTTTGCTGCACGAGAGGGTTTTGTAAATGATGCAACTGTAATAATTTGTATGTGAAATGGTTCTTCCTTCAGCTATAAATTTAGTCCAGCCAATTGAAATTCCCAATCTTGTCTTAGGGGAATAGCTTGAAAGAAAACCCAAGGCTGCAGAGCTGCCTGTGCTTGTAGGTTTCTATTTATTGCAAAATAATTTCCCACTGCTGTTTTCTAAACTGCTTTGACAGAAACAAAGTGGCAGGTCGGAGTGCTGGTTTCACTCAGCAGCAGCCGTGTGGAATTGCAGGTTTGACCTCATTTTATCCTCTGAGTATTTAGAGATTGCTTTCATGCCCAAGAACCATATGAGAAGAATATAGATTCCTTCCAGAGCACATTGAACTTGGAAACAATAAGTGACCTCTAAAGTTGAATTCTATAGCCACAAGAATAAAGAATTTCTTTTTTTTTAGGAATGAAAGAAACAGGTTTTATATCAACACAAGAAGAACAGCTGCTCAACTAAAAATAACCAATAAAGTAGAAATAGAAAATCTGTTTCCAAATATCCTTTTGAAGAAATCATTATCCCATTTCTGTGATTCCCTTATGCTTTCCATATCTACATCGCTATCTAGCAGCAGAGGCTACAGAAGTTAAGGGATTTGATAGTCTATTGTGTTCTTCCTTTCCAAATACATACAGGCAGAAGGAAGCTGTGCCAGATCTGTTACTAGATTCAATACCAGGAAAAATGGGCAAATTTCCACTTAGACAATGTGATGCCCAAAGGGCATTTTCACAGAATAGGAGGGAAATAAATAACCCAGTAGCTTCAGGTTGTTTATCTGTTGGAACAGCTTTCCATGAGGAATGGGGAAACATGATCATGGCAATGAAGTGCAACCAAGTTGCTGAATTCCCCCAACTGTGCTATTCTTGTGGCTTCTGGGTTAGCGCATCCTCCTGGCTTTGTCCTTTTCCCCCTACAGCTGCCTGCAAGGGCTGCAAGCAGCAGGTAATTACTAATGTCCACATCTGCTCAGCGTTGCTAGCAGTGCAGCAGTACCGATGTTTGCCCACGCAGTTGTTAGCCAGGACGGGTGCTGATGTTGACCTGTGCCAGGGTGGCTGTTCTGCTGCCAGTGGCTGGGCTGGGCTGGAGCCCCTGATGATGTTTAATATGCTTCTGCAGCATGGCTGGGGTAGCTGCTGCTGGCTTCTGGTGACCCTCTGCCTCGGCTTAGCCACAAGAATAAAGAATTTCTTTTTTTTAGGAATGAAAGAAACAGGTTTTATATCAACACAAGAAGAACAGCTGCTCAACTAAAAATAACCAATAAAGTAGAAATAGAAAATCTGTTTCCAAATATCCTTTTGAAGAAATCATTATCCCATTTCTGTGATTCCCTTATGCTTTCCATATCTACATCGCTATCTAGCAGCAGAGGCTACAGAAGTTAAGGGATTTGATAGTCTATTGTGTTCTTCCTTTCCAAATACATACAGGCAGAAGGAAGCTGTGCCAGATCTGTTACTAGATTCAATACCAGGAAAAATGGGCAAATTTCCACTTAGACAATGTGATGCCCAAAGGGCATTTTCACAGAATAGGAGGGAAATAAATAACCCAGTAGCTTCAGGTTGTTTATCTGTTGGAACAGCTTTCCATGAGGAATGGGGAAACATGATCATGGCAATGAAGTGCAACCAAGTTGCTGAATTCCCCCAACTGTGCTATTCTTGTGGCTTCTGGGTTAGCGCATCCTCCTGGCTTTGTCCTTTTCCCCCTACAGCTGCCTGCAAGGGCTGCAAGCAGCAGGTAATTACTAATGTCCACATCTGCTCAGCGTTGCTAGCAGTGCAGCAGTACCGATGTTTGCCCACGCAGTTGTTAGCCAGGACGGGTGCTGATGTTGACCTGTGCCAGGGTGGCTGTTCTGCTGCCAGTGGCTGGGCTGGGCTGGAGCCCCTGATGATGTTTAATATGCTTCTGCAGCATGGCTGGGGTAGCTGCTGCTGGCTTCTGGTGACCCTCTGCCTCGGCTCTGCCCCTCAGAACAAACAAGCCTGTCTAAACAGACACTGATTACTGCCTTGATGAGTGGGGCTGCTCTGAGCTGGGGAAGATAGATAATCCTCTGGCAGCTCAGTGTAGATGCTGCCTGGCCCAGGCCTGGGTCCATCAAAGGCAGCAAACAAAGGCACAGCTCGTTGCTGTGGCCAGGCTCTGCCCAAGCACCATGGGCGGCTCGGCTGGCTGGAGAAAAAGCTATGAGCAAAAGTCACCAACCCTCCTTTCTTTTGCTGTTTTTATTATTATCCTTTCCTTCAGTGTGGCTGTGAAGTTGCTGGGCAGGAGGAGGGAGGGACACGTGGAGCGCCGTCCCCCCCAAACTGCAGCACTGATGGCTGGCATGGCCCAAGGGGCCTGGGGACCAGCGAGCTGGATTTGGACATGAATAAATGGGTGTCTTTAAAAAGCGTGTCCTCTGCTTAGGGCTGTCTGTACTGACAGGCTGATTTATGTCCTGCTCTCGGAGGGAAGTGGTGGAAGGTTTGCACATCCCTCCCCATGTGTGGGTTAGATTGCCGCATTTGCTCATTTCTGTAGCCACAGTGGGGCTGTCCAACCGCCCTGGGCATGAAATGGTTTATAAGTGAAGTTTTCCTTTTGCTTTTCTAAATGCTTGTGTTCTTTCAGACAGCAAATTTCCAAATACAGTTAGACAAAAGAGAAAGCTCCCACTGGTACAAATGGATCTTGGTTTTCTGACTACTTAATACACTGTAAAAGCTGCTCTCTTTTTTTTTTTTTTTTTTTTTGCATGATGGTCAGCTCCCAGTGAGGAGGAAGGCTTTCCTGCTAGGATTAAAAATAAAGCCAAAAAAGAAACTTTGGTCTTGGCCCTGCAATATTATGGGGAAATCCCTGCAGTCATGGGATGCTGTGGGCCCAGCTGCCTGTGCCTGCTTCTCACCCGGGGAGGATGGAGACAGTCCTACCCACCTTCCCGCACCTGCAGCCTCTGGAAGATTTCCTCCAGAGCAGCTTTATTGCATTCTCTTGGAGCAAGTTAAATACGGAAACTTGATTTCATGGAGTTTATCAAATTTTAAACAGAAATTATTGATGGAGGAAAAAAGTCTCCCACGTGTGCACTGATATCTTCTCCCTTCCTCTTTGTTGTCATGAGCTGAGCTACATCCATGCTCACTTGCATGTCATGGACAATGTGAGTAAGAAGCCAGAGAGGAAGAGAGGTGTGGGGTAGTGGAGATGTTTGAAAAGGTCCCCTCAGAGTCATGGAGGTAAAATAGTGCTGCCAACCCCACTCCAAGCAGTGGTGGCAAAATGAGGGACCACTGAATGGGAGCAAGTAGGAAATGACAGCATTCTCTGCTGAAAATAGCTTGGTAATTGCAGATTTTATATCTATATATTTAATTTAGAAAGGACTTGCTGTTTCATCTCAGCTAATTGTGTCCTGGATGGAAGAGCTCCTGTGCCAGGGCTCGGGCACCTTGCCAGGTTCGGGCAGGGGTGCCGAGGATTCAGCACCCCGCTCCGTGCCATCTTTGCCCCACACGGTGGGTTTCAACGGGCTACTCAAGCACTTTACATCAGGCCATAAATGTGTATCCACTAGTTACCCACCCACAGCAACCGGGGGAATGGAAGCAATTTCTGAGGCTAACAGGAGAAAAAAATAAATCTTGCCAAATGGAAGGTGATAGCATTGAAGTAACAAGTGCAGATGTCTAGATAAATAGATGAATACTGCAGGGGCCAAATTGCCTTTTTGACAGATGATATGAAGATAGGGTCATAAAAAACACTCTCTCCCCTATAAGTACGTACCCCTTGATTTAAATTAGGAATGGTGCCAGGAGTCATTATGGGATTTAAACACAGCATTTTGCTGCCATGGGCTGTGATGTTTCTGGTGAGATCAGGAGATAGCAAAGGGAAACGGCTTGTTATGCTGTCATTTCCCAGGGCGAGGAGTTTGCACACCTTCACAGCAGCATTATAACCCTGTGTGAGCGGTGGCCAGGCCTTGCGGCACATCACAGGTCAGGGGCTGCCGGCTCTCTGCAGCCAGGGTATGAACGAGCCCTCCTGCTTTGGCTGCAGCAGCACCAGGAAAGGATGTCAGAAATCCTGAAAAGCAGCATTTTTTGTAGCCTTGGTCTTGGGCCCCAGCCTGAAGACAGATGGAAATCTCTCATTCTGCATTAGTTTGCGGTATGATGCAAACACAAATCTTTAGGTGCTTGAGCTGTTCTTAGCTGAAGGGCAATTTGGAGACAAGCAGTGGGTTAATTAATTAAGGATGGTGATGTGCTACCCAGCATCCACGAGGGACTCCTCTTTGCAGGGTGCTCATGCCAAGACCCCTCGTGGCAGGCATACAGCCCCACTTAGCCACCGTCCCTGCTGTGGCCATGGCACAGGTACAGTGCCAAATCCTGCACGCTAACCACCACCTCCTTCTTTAACGGAGAGCACTGGGGTACCGAGACCCCCTCCCCTCTCTCTGAGCCTTAAGCACACACCTTAAGCAGAAACTGCCTGGAAATACCTACAAGGATGTGAAGTAAAGCTGAATGAAATACAGAGCCAGCTGCAATCCTCTGGGCATCTCGCCTCCCCGGCATCCCTGACCTTTCCCCCCCTGAAACTTTGGCAACTGCTGCTGTGGCAGGGCAGAACCTGGAATTTCACACCCAATTAGCACCTGGCAGACACCTGACACCCATTAACGGGACCGTCGATGGTGGTATTTAGGCTCCTCCGCTCCCAGTCAGACCAGTCTCTGCTACGGCTTCCCTGGGGGCCTTCGGTGCAGCAGCAGCTCCTGGCTGCCCCCGGGGGGAGGGGGGGGGGAGCGGAGCGGAGCCTTTCCCGGGGGCCGGGGCCCTGCTGCTGGTCGGGGCTGGGGCTCGGGGGCGCGGCTGGGGAGGGAGGAGGCCCCGGGGGCTGACAGCGGCCCCGGTGCCGCTCCGCCGGCAGCACGGAGCGGTGCCCGGCGGGTCGCTGGTCTGGCTCCTGCCGAGGCGAAGTGATGGGCTCCCTAATAAAGGCCTTAATTGACTGGTAACAGGAAGGGGGCTCACCCGAGGTGATGAAGATGACTTCAAGATGAAGGCGTGTCGTTAAAGCTCTTCCCAACCTACAGGACAGCCTTTCTCTTAACTGCGGCTACTTTTGACTTCGGGTTTTGCTCTCTAACGCTTCTTTATTTCTCGGCGTTTCTCTTCCCCTTTCCCTTTGGCAGTAATGCAAAATAAATGGGACGAAGAAGAAGAGAAAGCCCAGTATCAAAAAGAAAGAGAAAAAACATCAACTTTAAAAACCTTGAAAGCTCTTTTTTCTTTTTCTTTCTAAATAACCCAGAATAACCTAGCTGAAAGGCTTGCACCTGAAAAAAAATCTTAAGATGCTTTGGAAACTTTGAAGGCAGAGCGGCTGGCGGCCTCCCAGGGCCTGTGCTGCAGACAGCGAGCCCGGCCCTGCCTGCAGCGGGGTCCTGGTGCTGCCTGCGCTGGCTCCCCTCGCCCCGGCAGCGTGGCTCTGGTGATGGTGTGTGCTAAAGCATTCCCTGCACAGAGAGGGGAACGGTGCTTTAGCTCCCTTACTCTGTCAGAAACTTTAATCAGGTGTCCCCAGACATCCTAATTAATTTGTTCTGAGTGGAAATAAATGTCTCTAGACTTCCTTTGTCATTTTCAATCTCTTTTCAACTCCCATCTGTTTCCTTCGTGCTCTGTGAACTAAAAAAGAAAGGGGGGAAAATGGAAAGGAGTTGATGTGAATTTTCCTTATCGAATGCAGTTGCCGTAGTTAGGCTCTGGGGATCTCGGAGAAAGGTTGCACATGCCTCTGCTGAAATATAAACAGCTGTGGGAAATGCCCTTTAACTGTAAATGTTGAATGGAAGTCGTTAATAATCTGGAGTTTCATTAGATGTTGCCAGATGTTAACTCCAGTGCTCTGTGAGAATAACTGAAGGTCACCATCGGGCTGTGTGACGAGCAGTGGCAAGGCTGGTTTCTCTCCCGGCAGTGTCTGGTGTCGGTGAGGGGAGTGTGTCACACACTCGCTGCGCCCTGCTCCCCTTCCTCCTGCAGCCGAGGGGTCCTGGGGGGGACAGGGACCCCTGGCAAGCACAGCACTCGCCCTCTGGCTCACAGCCGTGCCCTGACTGCTGCTCTGCCTTGTGCGAGGGCATGGCACAAACAGGGTGCCTGGAAAGGTTGGGGATGCTCAATTCCTCCTCCTCCCATGGAGGAGCACTGGTGCCCTGCATCGTGCCTGGGAGCAGCCGCTGCCCCAAACCTCGTCCCTGTGCATGGGGAAGGTTCAGAGCAGGAGGTGTGAGGGCAGTTGCAGAGCGATCCCTGCAATTTCTTGCTGTCAGTGAAATCTGGAGCAGGATCCCCTCTGTTTGCAGGGCAGTAGAACAACTCTTTTGGAACAGCTGCAGGATGGTGATTGTTATTTTGAAGACCTTGTTACAGAAAGATTAATTCCTGTACTGATCTCTGTTTCAAGCTGAGCACTTAAATGCACCGGCAGGAGCTGGGCAGTGATTAATTGTCTCAGAGCTTTGATTCGAAGAAAGCAAAAACTCACCAAAGCTAATTTTAAAGAGTGGAAATCCTTTTCCTAGTGCAAGACAGGTGATTATTCAGCTAAAACTGGACACTTCAGAGCCGGCCAGGAGGAGGTCTCAGGAGACACCTTTCCTGGTGCCCAGAGCAAGGAGAACTGCAAGCGAGGCCCTGGGTTTTGTGCCCAGCTCACCCCCCCATCCCAATGCCACCCGGGACACCCCACTCAGTGCTCCCACCCAGCCCTGCACCCCTGCCAGGGTGAACTGTTCCCTGGCCAGGGACCATGTGAGATAACTCGCGCTGGTGATGGGCAATGGATGGTGGGTTGGTGGGTACTGGGGAGCAGCAAACGCCGCTGCCACGTGCTGCCTCTGCTCGAAAGCCTCCCCTGAGGCAGTGGGGCTGAGGGAAGTGCTGGCTCTTGCAACTGGGATCTGGGGAAAGGCAACTCAGTGCTGCAAGGCACTGGAAAAGCCAATTGCACACTTTTCCCCAGGAGACTCTGTTAATACCCAGGAAAAATTGAATCTGTTCAGGTCCTGGAAGCTCAAGTTCACCTCTGATGCCATCATCACCAGCGTTTTCTGCAATGGAGATCACACGTTAGAGGAGGAGCTCCTCTGGGGCACTGGCCACCTCCGCTCCCCAGCCCGTCCCACTCAGCAACCATGGGTGACAATCCAGAGTCACCCCCCAGCACCAGCCACACGTGAGGCCTGGAGGTGAAGAGCGGGGCACGAGGCTGGGTGGGGACAACACCCTGGCTCTGCAGGATGAAGGTCTTTTTTTCTCCTGTGCTGAGAATAAAGTCAGTTATAATATGGCAAAGACAGTTCAGTTGGGCAATGAGCAGGTCATTACACCTAGCAGTTGATTTTCATAGCTTTTTTTATATGGTGCATTAGCAGAGTAACAAACTCTATTACAGTTTAATAAACCTTATTTCAGACTGAACAGCCTTGTTTCAGGGCTGGCTCATGTTCAAACAAGTGGGACAGTCAGCTCAGCTCCTCACTCGAGAAGCTAGGAAGGGACCTGAAAGCAAAAAGAGAACCATAAATGGAGCAAAAAGCTCTTGCAAAGCAGGACTGCCAAGGTTTGGGCTTTCTGGACCACTCCTTTTCCCCCTGGGCATGAGCACAACCCCACAGCCAGAGCTAGGGCTGCCCCAGCAGGGAGCTCGGGGCAGTGGGGACGGGCACCGCAGGATGCGGGCACCGGCCCCAGAGCTGTTCCGGGAGCCTGGCAGTGTCCCAGCCAGACCATGCGGAGCCAGCACCCTCCGTAGCAGCAGGATGGGCTGCTCCTTTCTGAGCCAGGGAGATGCCATGACACCAGGGGAACAGTGGCTCAGGACTCCTCCATCTCCGTGCCCACACCTGCAAGGGTTCAGGCAATGTGCACCAACTGCATGACTTCACTGGGGGGGTGGGGGTGCAGGGAGGGGCAATGGCTGTGGAGGCAGCTCATCATGGAGCTGTGGAGTGGGGCAGCCTGGCTGCCCGGCTCCCTTCTGCTCGCCATGACCTTCTGTGTCGCTTTTATTCCTGGCAAAACGAATTTACTCTCCATGTAATTATAGAAAGAAAATAGTTTTGACCTCAGCTTCATACTTTTCAGCTTAATGTGTATAATTGCTTTGCCAGCCATTTATTACTGTCAACATTTCCAGTCAGGGGCAGTGGGGAGTAGCAGAAGGAGGGCATGGGGGATGGAGAGGTTGGAGGTATGCAATAATAAAAAGCTGTTTACAATTGCATATTAATAATAGATACGGGCCCGAACTGAAGAAACATCCTGCTGTCCTCAGGCACCAAAGGCTCACCGATGGGGCAGTGAAAGCACCGTGGAAATAAACATGGGCAGGTGCAGGGCACGGCGGGGCTGCCGGTGGCCGTGCTCCTGCAAGCCCTGGGTCCCTGGCCGCTGTCCCCAAATCCCCAGTCTCTGAGAGGCACCGCCTGTGCCAACAGATTGGGTAGACCCACAGGAGGGCCCCTTGAGACTGGCCTGAAACCACCCCAATTTAGCAGCCAGCGTCAGCACGCGAGAAGTTTGCCATGCTGGCAGGGATGTGTGTGCTGCCAGTGGGGAAAGGGAGCGAGCGAGAACTGAACAACCATTGCCCAGCAGCGTCCTCCCGTGAGGCATTTCTGCCCGCTTGCAGACATACCAGGGGGTGAAATAAGCAGCGGAGTCAAGGCTGCGTTTGCACTTGTGTGTGGTGGTGAGATGCTGCGTAGCGAAGCCCTTTAAGAGATGAGATGCGATTGCCCTTGGCTCTGCAAAGAGATTATCCTGCGGAAGCAGAGCAGTGGTGTGGGGGGGTCCTGTTCTGGCTGGTGCAAAGCAAGTGTCGGCGAGAGCTGCCTGTGCCCCAGGCAGATGGGTGCTCTGCAGCGCCGGGAAGCTGTGCCGGGGGTGTCCGACGTGGGGCTGCAGCCCCTGTCCTGCCCTTGGTCTGCCTGCTGTAAGCTCCTCTCCATACAGAGGCAGGTATGTCCAAGACTAATGAGTTATCGATCAGCAGATAATAGGAGTAGCTTTATTTCTAATGACTGGATTGCTTATTGATCACATTCACATGCAGGGGGTGGGAGGACCGAACGTCCACCACGCATTATTGCCAACGTACCCTTGTATAATTAACACCATTCTGGGCACCGCCAGCGCTCACGTCCGCGAAGGTGTGTGATGGGAGAGGAGCGTGTGCCCAGGATGGAGACCTGGGAGTGCCTGTAAATCCATCTGTGTTTAAGCATCATTAACAATGAAAGGAAAACCAACTGTTTAAGGTAATCCTGGTAACTGGAGAGACGGGAGAGAGGAAAGGGAGAACTCCATGTGACAAACAGGCAAAGCCTGGAAATTGCCCAGTGCTGCAGCACTTGGCATCACTGTGAACCCTGAAGAGCTGAAGTGAGAACTAGCTGCTGCTCAGTGCTCTGTGCTCTGCAAAGTACAACAGAGTTCTTGCTCCTGGTCCTGGTGGGCCAGGGGATTTATGAAAATCAGCCAGGTAGAAGAAACAAGGGCTAAATGCTGCCTGATAGTACAAAGCGTTATAGGGAAATAGATCTTTTCAAGTTATTACCTACCCTTTGTCCTTTAACCCGGAGAGACATGCAGATATCTAAGCTGTCATTAGAATTTGCGTTTCAAAGTAATATATGCAAAAATAATCATACATTTCAGCCTTTGCAATGTTGGGTCCTTGGCACTTATATCAAATTCATTCCACCTTTCCGTTCCCCAGTGCAGGAGGGAAGGGAAGAATATACTGAGCTAAAGTCTGCTCTGGGACAACTGGGGCATGTGCCCTTTTGGACAGTTTCTTCATGCGAGACAGGTGATAGTGAAAGGGAGAAGCAAGGGGGGCCAGCAAGGACTCACCAAGAGGCACAGGCTTTCCCAGCTGGACACTTTTGCAAAACCAGGCACCCGGGCTGCAGCTCCCCAGCACCTCCTGCAAATCCCCAGCGGTTTCCTCCCTCCTGTGGTTGCTCTGCAAAGCCCCAGCAGCCCTGGCACATTGGTGCAGCAGTGCGAGGCAGGGCTTGCCCACCGTCACTGGTGCCCAGCAGGCTGGACTTCCCCTCCCCAGTCCTAGGTCCGTGTTCATTCTCCCAGCCCGAGCTGTCCCTGCAGCCTGGCAGCTCCCGTCCACTGCTGGCACGGCCTTATTTTGGCACATGGTGCTGAGCTGTCTTCCTGCCACCGGCGCTGTGTGTAGGACGTGTCATTTCCTTATCTGCGGCACCCAAGAGAGGCTGCTGAGCCCTTTTTAATGGCAGGTGAATTCAGAAGAGGATATTCCCTCTTTGTCTGTAGATAAGCCTTGAAGTGTGGAGAGGCATGGCAAGCGGTGATTTGCTCAGGACTGTCAGTTTAGCTCTTCTTGCACTGCTGCGTGTTGCCTTATCGACAGCCTCCTGCTCTGGGCACAGCCAGTCCTGGACCTGCCTCCTCAGGTAGCTCAGACCTGTGCAGCAGGCTCCTTGGGTGGCTTTTGCAGCCTCCTCCTCTTCTAAGCCTGGTCCTTGAAGCTGCTGCCAGCCTGAGCACCCCAAAATGGTCCTGCCTGCTTGAGCAAGCAGGGCTTAGCAAGGACTGCTGTTTGTGTAATGGACTGCAGCTTTCTAATACAAGGCAAATTAAAAATACAGAGGGCAGTTTGCAGCTAAGTTACCCTTTACACTGTCTGCCTTATTGCTTGCCTCCACCTTGCCTTCTCCATCACAGCAGGGCTGCAAATCAGTTTCTAAGCAGGGTTGTGCATTCTGGTCTGCATACAAATCCTCAGGCTGGGCTATGTGAGGCATTTCCCAGTCTACATGATCACATCCCCTTCAATTAATGTCTGCCCTTAGCCTAACCTGTACATGCAGAGTAGCCTGCATGCAAGTTTCAGTTGAACAGTGCTCCTTGGTCAGACTTCAGCCTGGGGAGGAAGAGGAGGGAGTTGCACTGAAGTGAGCCCTTCCCCACGCAGTAGACTGCTGGAGGGAGCGTTGTGCCAAGCGAACGAAGCGCCCAGTGGTGTCGGCTGTGTGTGTCTGAACACACTGCTTGGGTTGTGCTAATCACAGCTGGAACTAAGCCCCAGGAACTGAAGAAAAAGCTCTGGTGTCCGCAGGGCCACACGCTGCCGGCGGTCTAATAGCTCTGACACGGATCAGACCCACTGAGAGGCACACAAGCTGTGCAGAATGCATCTCTGGCAACCCTTATCAGCACTGAGTTCATTCTGAAAAAATACAGTTCAGTTGCTCACGTTCACTGTAGAGTAACCGCACACCCAGTGTTTAATAATTTAAGAGCTGAGAAAAATAATTATAAATATTTAAAGCCTCTGGAGCTGTGATGCTTTTAGAATGGTGGTAGCACTGCGCCCCTTTGCTTTGCCATCACTTCCTTCCCTTTCACCAACCCGCTCTCCAGACACGGCTTTTAACTCACGCAGCAACAGGAGGCATCACTGTGACCGGCCCTGTGGACCTGGAAAGCATTTCTCTTTTGCATTAAGAAACTGAATTACATCTGAAATGGTTTGAGACCTGAAGGTTTCAGCAAGGGTAATGGGTTTTCATTCTGCAGGGATGCAAGCTGTACGTAAATGGTGTCTTTCCTATGTTGTAACTCTCAGGCCCAGAGATTAGGGCTTCTGGGCTCTGCTGTTTCCTTTCCTGTGGATCTGCTACGCAATGCACTTCACCAAAGCTGCTGAGTCTGCTGTGTGTAGGAATTCCCAGGCACTTGTGAAGAGCCACCAGCCACAGCCTCCGGCCGCTGTCCATCCCTGCCTATGCAGTTTGCCCATCAGTCTGTGTGACGGATGAGCTGCCTGCGATAAGGAGAGGGCAGGGAGCAGGGACAGCTCCTGCGGGGAGGCAGTGGGTCCACTCCCCCCCAGCCATGCTAAACCTCACTACAGTCTTTTTTTGTCACTGTCTTAACAGTGACATGCAGTGGCAGCATCATGCAATGGTGGTTTAGGAGAACAAGATCAATGCAAACAGGAACAGCACAAGTTATTTTCAAGAAGATACCATCAAGACAAGAATATTCAGTTGTTTTACATTGTAAAAGAGACAAAAAGACCATTACCCTGTAAAGGGCACTGAGCTGCTCCTACACTGCCCTTTCCAGCAGGGCTCAGGGGAATAATGACATGGAAAACCCTTCTGCTCCGGGTGATGTTGGATGTGTGGGTGCAGCCCTGTGTTTCCCAGGTCTCAAAAATGGTTGTATCAAATGTACATAAGCTTTGGGAAAATAACAGCTTCACTGCAAAGGGTCGCCAGCCCTTAGCTGCGCCAGGAGGTGGGAATCTCCTGTCCTTGTCCTTCAGGCTCTGGCCTGAGCAAGCGTCAGTGTGGCTGTGAACACTCCTGCTTGTTCTGCTGCCGTCCCCACGGCTGGTGGCATGGTCAGACCATGATGTGCACACCTCAGGGATGCAACAAAGAATTGGTGAGTGCCACTGGGAACAGAAACAGACCTGGGCAGGGCTATGGAAGGTTAAAGAGAAAGACACAGGCAGTGGAACAAGCAGCACTGCTCAGGATCTCAGGGATGACTTGACCTTCATCACTTTAACTCCTTCAGTCATCTTGACAAGCTGGATTGATTGGGTTTGCACGGTGAAGCAGGAACTCCCAGGCTGACATTTCTAAGGAACTCGCAGCTGAACAAGTGCTGACTGCAGCCCAGCTCCGAGGAGCAATCCCAGCCTCCGCCTGTGCTGCCCACAGCAATGCACAACCCAGCCCGCGTCTCTGCAAGCTCTCCCATGGCCTGAGGGGGCTCAGGGTGTGCGCGGGCAGCAGATGCAGGGCAGCGCCCGGGGGGGCGCGAGTAGGCACACAGGCGGGAAAGATTAATTCTCTTCTGCGGCGTGGGCTGTGTGAGGATAAATGGGGACAAAATTGCTACTTTGTCAGAATTCCCCCTGAGTCTACACTGAAAGTGTCTCATGTCCTCATTTTGTGGATGAATACGGTCATATCAGTGCAAACCTTGAAATGTCAGTGATTTCTGAAATCTTTGCCGTTCCCTGGTGAAAGAGAAGCCTGAACTATTGACTGGAGAGCACACAGAAGAGGACCCAAGATGCGTTTGGACACAGAGGAAATTAATTGGCTTTAAGATGGGAAAATAAGTCTGCTAAAAGGGTATGGCACAAAGTGAGATCGTGGGGCACAAAACCTTCGCTCAAGCAACAACAAATTGCTGTTCAGTAGGAAGAAGTTTCTTCCTCTCATCAGATCTGATTGCGTAATCCAATTAAAAGAAGTGTGTTTTCTCCTTTCTGATTAGCACTAGCCAGCCAGCATGCAAATGCCACCAGCCCCACACTTCATCATTTCCCAGTCTAATTACTGGTGAAGAAGGCTGGGGATGAGCAACAAAATTGAGTGCGTTATTGACTGCTGTGCGCTTCGCCTGCTCCACATACAGGACAAAGATTAGACATTAATCCTCCGAGCACTGGAGGTCTCCTCCAGCTTGTCACCAAGTCAAATGCTGTTCATATAACTTATTTAACTTGGCATTTGGTTACAGCAGCAGTGGAAAAGTATCCAGCTAATGAAGGGGTTTTGTTTTGCTTGCAAACAGAGCTGGTTTCAGTGCAACAAGCTTTCCCAAGGACAAACGAGTCAGGGAGCCAAGAGCAGGGGGAAGCAGGACTCGGGAGGGTGGCAAAGAGGGAAAATAAACCCCAAGCTGTGGCATCTCAAGTGACTATTGACTGGAGTGACCAGGGGTGCATCTGCAGCCCCTCTAGTGCACGTGCGGTCCAGGCTCGTGCCCTGCACCCAGCCCTTACTCGCCCAGCCCTCGGCTGGATGCGACGCTTGGCCTCGGCACTTCAGGCTGCCTTAATCCCCTTTCAGAGGCAGGAGCTCTCTGTGCCTCTGCTGCTCTCTGAAATGCCCCCTGCATCCCTCCTGCCTGCTCCTCCTGGGGCTAAGCGTGGATTAGCAGGGATCTTCCCTCTTGCTTGGGAGGATTAAACATGTTATCCCCCTGCAGTCATTATGGATTCAGCTTACACTTTTCATTTGAAAAAGCAGCTTTCATTTTTGAAACGTCTCTTTTTCGGCCCTTCAGAGAGGGGTTCAATGCATGCCCTAGGGGAAGCCAGAATCTCTGGAAACCACCTTTTCTCTGCCCCAACGCCAGCAAGGTTTTGGGTCAGGATGGGCTGATCCTGCCAATCAGGCCACCTTCTGCACAGTGTCTCTCTGCTGCAGTGCTGTGCCCTGGCCAGAGCCCAGTGTGTGGCTCATGGGCACCAGCCGCGCTGAGGAGCAGCCATAGCATCCAGTTCCCCCCACTACCACGAAAAGGAGCCTTTCCCTCCTTTGTAAAGCCTTGGTAGGTGGCAGGTTGCAGAAGGCAGCCCCAAGGTGGTGGAACTCACTGTGTCCATGAGCTCTGTGTGCTGGGGGGTACCCTGACAGGATACCCAGGCACGTACCGAAGGCATTGATTTTTACTCCCCAGGACCAGGCTGGGAGCTGTGCATTAACTGCTGATAAGCATCTATAAATAGAGGGGAAGTGATTTTTCCCTGTGGCTTCTGCTCTGCAGCTACATGGCCCAGCGGGCAGCATGCAGCACCGTCCCTGCCTGCCCTGCCTCAGTGCCTGTCTGCTCCGGGCAGGACGGGCTGTCAGGGTAGAAGCAATGCACCTTAATGAGCAGGGGAGGAGGAGGGAGGCAGTGGTGGAGCTTGGCAGGCATATTCCTGACTGCACAATTAGCAATGAACAACTCCCTGATGATTGTTATAAAGTTTTAAACCAGCTAATGGGTCCTGGGAAGAAGTTCATTGAAAGTACAAAGCATAAAAGAGCAAACACAAGCTGTGACATTTTAAATGAGAAGGCAGGAACCAGTCTCTCTGCAAGTGATTATGGAATTATAGTACTGCCGCAGTTATCCGTTAGCCAGGGATGTGCTGGGAATGCAAAGCCGGGACAGCGTGTATGGCTTCCCGGCGCTGCGGGCTGCCTCGTGCCAGGGGTGACAGCACCGGCGAGGAGGGCTGCCTATGGGGCCAGGTTCCTGCTGGTTAGACCTGACGCCGAGGGAGCCAAACCTCCCAGACCCACAGGGGTGCCCTGAGTGATGCTCTGTGACTGGGGATGGTGACAACGGGATGCCGTCCCGGTAGGATTGGTGCCCGCCTTGTTTGGGGCACGGCTGCTCAGAGAGCAGCACTGCGCTGCCTGCCCTGCTCCCCAGCACTGAAGCGGGAGCTCTCTCCTTAGCCCAGCGCAGAAGCCGGTGTCACTTTGGCCCACAAATGTTCTCTGGCGTCTGCAATTTCTGCCGCTCCCATCACAAGCCATCACCTCGTGTGCTGCCAAATCACAACATGCCATGCCGTGTCAGTATGAGCAGCTTCTTGACCTTTCTTCTCAGGCTTCAGGCGTGCGTCTTTGCCTGCAGCCAGGCACCCATGTGACCGCACTCCCTCTCCCTGCAAGGCTGTAGCCCTGATCGTGGCAAAAACCAGTGGTCCGGCAGCCTTGGGGATGGGGGTTGCAGGCTGGAGCAGGATCCTACCTCGCCTCCGCTTGCCGGACGGGGCACAAGGAGGGGGGTAAGAAACACTCAGTGGTTTCTGCAGAAGCCTCCCGGACCCTGCCTCGCCCTGTGCCCGCAGCAGCCGGGGGACATGGTGCCTGCCAGCCGCGCTGTGGGGCTGGGGATGCTCCACGGAGCAAGGGAGACATGGCAATAACCCAGCATGTGCCAAACCTGCTGGAGGGCCGAAGCAGGGAAGAAGGTTTAAATGCTTTCATTAGATTAATGTGCTGTGGCATTTTAAATTAGGAAATATTAATGTGGAAATAATAGGGAGGTGCGTGGGTTATTTTTCATTCCCCTCCATGCCATAAGAAAAGAGTAGGCTGAGGGAGAGCTGCTGTCAGAGGAGTTTCCACTGCCCTGGGTTAATCCTCCCTCAAGGCCGCCGGGCGAGAGCCGTCGGGGGGTGCGACCAGGGGAGCCATGCAGAAGCAGAGGCACACGCTGGCACCAGAGAGGCTCTGGATGGGACACTAGATTTGGGGGTCAGTGCCTAAGCTGTCACTCCTGGAGATTAGGAGCCTTCCCGATGGCCCCTGCCTGCCCACGGAGACTCCCTTGTCCCTTTGGCAGAGGGTCTCTGGCTGCCTCTGGACCCCGGGCTGCCCTGCAGCCCCCTGACACCCTGCCCAGCTGGGGGAGCGCTGCCAAAGTTTACACTTTCCTCTTTTATTTATGACTTTCATTCCACTTTCTGCTGACTCTCTGATGGCACAAATCCAATTTAATTAAGTAAATAAATAAAGTGATTAATTTAGATGCCATGGACTCTTCTATGTGAGCCTTGATAGCGCACATAGGTTCAGCGCACCCTGCAGTCCCCCCCGAGTCCCCTCAGTGTCAGACTGTGTCTCCCATGGACTCAGCACGGTGCTGGACCCACTGATACCCACATGCTCCCACGGTGTGGCCAGGACCAGAGGGGGTTCACGACATCCCTCATGCAAGTGGCCATCCAGCATCCCAGGCTCCAACAACAGGTAGAGAAGCTGGACCGTGAGGACAGGAGCAAATAAAGTCAGTTTGTGGCTTTGTGGATACAAAAAAGACTAAGCAGTATGTTTCCACTTTGTTTTGATGCAGAGCATTTATTTAATACAATTCAGAGGACAATGTGGAATAACTCTGTTAGTATCTAATTATCTTTGCTATTGACCCAGCACTCCCAAATAGTTCGGCACAGTATGGGATTTTTCCCTTAATGTGTTGTTTCCAAGTAGCCATGAAATTGCACAGGATTACAAACTTCCCACTTTGATGGAAACTCTTCCTACTCAGAAGGTTTCTGTGGGGAATAGAGACAAAATGCTTTAGAGTGTTAGTGAATTAGGAAGAATATTCCTTAGCCCAAAGGGTAAATTCATTTATTGCCTGTCTGTCGTGGGGCTGAAAAGGATGGTCTTTGCAAAGAGCACAAACAGCCCAGGAGTATGGCAAGAGATCAGTCTCTGAGGTGCAGGAAAAGAGATAAAGCAGGTATATGGAGATAAAGCTAATTAAATTGAGATTCATGGCTACAAAGAAAGACTAAAGAAGGTGCCTTATCTGGTGATTAGGGCAGGGGAGAGGAACTGAGGACACCTGGTTTCTAAACTCAAGCCTCCCCTTAATGCATTATGTAGCCTAGGGCAAGTCACTTAATTCCCATTTTTGCCATTTAACCCTGCACTAAGATAAACCCATGGTCTGCAGCATTTCTGAAGCTTGGAAATATTTGGAAATGTTCTGAGATCCCATGTACAGGCACTGGACAGCCATGACCACTAAGTCCAGCTGTAAGCACATCCCGGCATGTCCGAGCACTCGTACCCTCATCCCCAGTGCTGGCAGCGAACAGGAGCCTCCACCTCCCGCTCTGCCAGTTCTCTGCAGTGAAGAGATTTGGATGTGACTGCTGAGACATCTTGCATTTCTGCACGTCTTCTTGCCCTTTGGCAGCAGAACCGTCAGCAGCAGCTGCGATTTCATCCTGGGGAAGGACGGAGAGGGGAATGTCCTTTACAGCTGGGGACCGGCGGTGCAGAGCAAACGCAAATGATGCTCCACGCAGGCTCGGGCTCATCAGCAGGATTTCAGGGAAAGATGCAATAATATTTATGATATTAAACAAACCTGAGGCCCACCGCTAGCGGTAAAGGTAGCAAAAAGAAGATCAATATGATGGCTAATGGATACAGAAAGGCAATTTAATTGGGTGTTGTGTTTGATAAATTATTTGTAAAGTTAAACACACAATGAAAGTATTGCAGGCCTGCCTGCTCAGGAGGTAAATGAGTCAGCCTGCACAAATTGAGCCCAGATGATTAATGGTTATAAGCGCCATTGTTTGCTAAACTGACAAGTCACCGGGAGTAAAAACAAAGCTGGAATATTTTTAATTGGGTTTTATTTATGCCTCCCTGTTTGGAACCGGTTTGGGAGCAGCTCTTTATTTGAGACGGGGACTCAGCGTGCCGGGCTGTGATCACAGGCGTCATCCCTGCGGCACATCGCGCAGTGCCCAGCACCTGGCTCGCCCGGGAAAGCTGCCTCTCGTGCGGGATGCAGCAGAGGCACGTGCAGCATCCCGCTGGCCCGCGGCATGCCTCCCTCCAGCGCCGGTGTGAGGGCAGAGCCCCTTCCTCCAACCTGGCCTGACAGAGGAACAGGACAAGTCCCTGCCTCTGCAAAGCTTAAAATGAAAGTGTTATAATAGATTAAATGAACCTATGTTGCAGTGAGCTTTATGCTCATACAGTTGGATTAGTGTATAATGAACAACTATATGGATTTACATGTCAAATTAACTTTGGAAAAAGTATAGTAGCCTGTTGATTGCCTAAAATACGTAACAGTTCTTTGGTCTCACATTTAAGCTCATAAAAATGCTGCTGTTACTAAAAAATGGCTACTTTGGGAATTTGAGCCCCACATAAGCCAATTGAATTTAAATACTGACACCATTTCCTTACACCTTTTCCTATTATTTAAAGATTACTCTCATGCAGTTCACATGACTGGCATTTGAACAGTGGCCGCAGACACACCGGGGCTGGATGGTGTGTGACGGTCTTGTGCTCCCGCACACGGACACGTGTGCAGGTGAAAGTGATGTTGATTTAGCAAGTAATTTTTAAAAAATGCAAAAGATTCTTTCTCAGTAAGGACTAGGCAGAAGACAAGAGATGGCAGCTTTCTCCACCCTGCTTTGCTTATATCCTGAGCCAGGACAGGCATCCCTGGATATGCTCCTTAGCCTGTTATTCTAAGCCTTATTTATGTAAATCTATCATGAAAGCGCATGTGATGACGGTGGAGAACTTGTAGGCATAAGCAATGCAGCTGCGTTTTCTTTCCTCCTCTGTTTCCTGCAGCAGCCACACCTCCACATCACAAAACCATTACTTGGAGTTGTCTCTCCGTCACCTTCGGCTGCTCTTTCTTCTCCAGCCTCCTCCTTTCTTCCCCACAAGCCTCTCGTCCTCGTACACGCCAGCTGGGTGCTCTTCAGACACGACTGCACCTTACCACTTCTCCGGGCGCGGGGTCCAGGCCGTTGTGGTCCCGAGCAGATCAAGTGGGGGCAGAAAACCAGTTTTACGTGAGCATCTTCTGCAGATACTGGAAGGAGGTCAGCTGCCACCCCACCTGGGACCCAGTAATTACAGGCAAAAATGAGTTTGGAACTAATGAAAGAAGTGACGAGGTCTCACAATGACCAAGTCTGAATGGAGTGGTTTCTGGCACCCTTTCAAATTGATTTTAAATATGAACTCCCTTTAATCCTCCTCCCTATCTCATTCCCTACATCGCTGATTCCTCATCAAACAGTTTAAATTAATTTGAGCCTGCCGTTCTCTGCCCTGTTATCTTTCCCCCCCTCATTTATGAATTTTAGATCAACTTGTTAACAACCTACTTAGTTGCATAATTTTGCTATAATAATCCATGCCCCTGGCCGATTGCATATTAATTCTGGAGATAACATGCTCCGCAACCAATGGCACAGCAAACTCACGGCTGTGCTCTCACTGCCAGCGGTGGCTGCAGTGCCAGGAAAATGCCTTTGTACAGACCAGTAGCCCGGTGGCCACCGGGACTTGGGCTACTGGAGCTTTGCCTCCTGCTCCTGCCCGCTGCTCTCCAGCCCAGACCATTCCCCACCACGCTGGGGGCTGCAGCCCCCTGCACGGCCGGCATAGGCAGGAGCACAGGGGCCATGGCTTGGTGCTGCACAGGGACACCAGGGCGTGGGATGTCTTCATTGCCGGGCAGGTGGCCGTGCTGTTCCTTCCCCTCCGAGCCAGCACACACTATCTCTATTCATCCTCACAGCCCAGAGGCTCTAGAGCAAGCTGTGATGCAGACAAGTACTGTTTCCAAGATGGAAACTGAAGATACAATCTATAAATCATTTCCTAAGGGTTATGATAATGGGTTATTGATTAATAGGAGAGGGTAGAGAAAACATGGGAAGCACTGGAGGTCATAAATCCTGTAAATTGGGTAACCCTGCGTGTGCCAAGCGATGTGAGCTGTGTGCTCAGGTCCTCGTATGGCAGCAGCTGGATTTCCTGCCTTGGTGAAGTTTTAATTCTCAGCAGCGTCAGGGCCAGGCGCAGCACGGCCATCCCCGTCCTGCAGCACAGGGCGCTCGCTCTGGGCTCCGAGGGAAAGGCTGCAGGAGCAGCAATGTTGAGTTCCATGGGTTTTCTCCTCAGCTCCACAGGTGAAGGTCACTTCAATGAGATGCTCAGAGGAGCCCTTGCTCTCAGCTCCTCTGCTTTCCGTCCCGGTGAGGTTTAATTCCCCTCCCCTCCCACACTTTGCTTTCATTCCTCCTGTCTTGTCCCTCTTAAGTCATTGAAAGCAGCACTTCTTTATTCCATCATGCCGTGCATTAATCCTACTTGTTCTACTTCCATGGAGACATGCTGAGAGTGCTAGTACTTATTTTTCCTGCTTTTTGTTGTTGGGGTTTTTTTAAATTTCATGGCTAAACAAAAGCTGTCCGTTACCTCCAACAACAACAAATTAGCTAGAGGACTGCAATGAGTAGTGTGTTCCGGCAGGCAAGTGTTTTACCTTAGCTATAGAACATACCCTCTCTTTTTGAAGACCTGGTGACTCGTGGCTGGCTTAACAGTACGTGACCAGTGACCGCCCAGCATCGCTGGCCCCAGCCCTCGCGCCGGGGGCTGCCCCAGCCCGTCCTGCCGCGAGCCCCTTTTCCCCCGCGGGGGGGGCTCCCCCAGCCTGTCCTGCCGCTCGCCCCACGCCAAGGAACCCACTGGAGCTGTTGTTCAGCGCCAGGCACTTGTTGGTAGCCGGGTCTAGGGCATCCGAGGCCAAGGCCGTCAGCCCGTAAAGCGGCATCTCCGTGCCGGGGCGGCCGGGCGTCCCCGCAGCCTGCGCCAGCCGCACAGTGCCCTCTTGCGACTCCGCTGTGAAGGACTGCGGGGAGCGGCGAGGAAGAGGAGCTGAGGTCGCCTTGGCCTGGCCCCCGCTGCCGGGGGCTGCCCCTGCCCGGGCCCCCCAGGGAAAAGCAGAGGCTGAGAGAAGAGTTAAAGGAAAGTGGGGATGAAGGGACCGAGGCAGGGGCTGAGCGCCCGCGTGCCCCGGCCAGACCCTGCCTGGTCCCTGGCTCCAGCCAGCACCCACTTGAACAGTCAACACAGCAAATGAGACCTTTTCCTTTCCCCCACCGAGCTGAAAAGCAGGTGGTCAACGCAGGGACTGTTCTCTTTGCCATTAATGTGGTGAAGTCATTGAGGAGCAATTTCTGGGAGTCTTGTGTCCTTGTTACTGGTACCCCTTAGCCCGGTGTTGTGGAGATGCTCCTCTGTCCACCCGCAGTGCCCTGCCCTTGGAGGGGCAATCAGCCAGCCGCAAGCACCCCCGGGACTCCCTCGAGAATTAGCACTAACCAGGCTTCCCCGGGGTGTGGAACAATGGGCAGGAGATACTCTGGTGGCAAAGAGCTTAAGGGTCTGCAAGGGAGCAGAAATACAGGGCAGTAGGTCGAGCATCAGGGAGGGGTGACAGCCACGATGGGCTCTGCACCCGCCCCACACACCCACGGCCACAGCAGGAACATCTGCAGGCTGGCGGACGGGGTGCACGGCTGCTCCCCCAAAACTGCCGCTGTTCTCCCGCACAGCTGCCTCGTAAATGCACGAGCACATGCTTTCCACAAACCAACGGCCCTTCTGCCCCTGGCACGTGTGCCCAAAGGGGACAGGTCTGCCGCAGCTGCAGGGCAACACCCTCTCCTGCTTACCCCATCCTGCTGCTTCCCCTGGCCCCAGGAATGGGGGACGGGGGAATGGGGCCCTTCACCCCACTGTACCCTTCGGGCTGTGCTTGGGGAAGCTCTGGGTGCACAGCCGGCACCCCGGCGTATCACAGGGAGAAAAGGAAGCAAAAGCTGTTCCTGCCGTGGTGGTGTCCTTGCAGAACAGGGACCTCCGAGCCTGCTGGATGATAAAATGAGGCAGCGTTAACTCCTGGGAGAAACGGTGCCCAGCCACAGGAAAGCACCATGAGCTGCAGCCGCCCGCGGCAACTGTCAGTGCCCTGTCCAGGAGATTATAATGTGCATTCAGAAATCATTATAAATAACTAGTAAGCTGGTATTCAAGGGTGATATCCCATAATTAAACATAATGATTTCATAGTGTTTGGCTGAGCAAGAACCAGACATTTCAGGATAATGGCTTGCTTTGCCTTTTATTTGGCATGTATTAGATCCCCATATGGTCTCAAAAGCAGTTATTAGCACAAGTGTATTTCATAATTAGGTTTGTTCTGCCTTGTATGCTATTCATTACATACTTAAAGTCAAACCTGATAAGATCTTGGTTTTAGGACAGGACAAAACTATAGCTTCAACTAATGGGAGATCTTACCGGTTTTGACACAAGATGCGTCACAGAGCAGTGACAGCTGTCCCAGTATCTGCCACCTGCCCCCAAAGGATGGGGCCGCGTCGCAGTGCCCGGCGCAGGACAGCACAGACCCAAGGCTGCCGCAGGGAAGTGTTCAAAGGCAGCACCGCTCCTTCGAAAGCAGCAACAGCCAAGGCTGAGGCCTGGGAAACATGTCCACTGATCTGCACCTTGTCCCGACAGTGAAGCCAAGTGGTCCCAGCTGCCGGACAGTGCCGACGGACCCCGCCTGCGCGGGCTGGGACCAGCTCTGGGTTGCAGCTGCTGCTGAGCAAATTGCCCCATTTTACGGTTCCTTCCCTTTGTGCAGGAAGAAACTTGGAAGAGAAGCTCCTAAATTATTTTATAGACATTTTCAATCATTCCCTTAGCTCCTGCGTGCAATCTGGCCAGCACAGGCTGTTCAGAGCTGCTGATTTCAGCGCCACAGAACTGCATGTTTGGTGAGGATGCACTCTGAAGTGGCTGATGCACTGTAATGTGTCTGCACATCGCGGCTGAGCTCAGAGCTGGGGCTGCCTGAGCGCCTTTGCTGGGGGCTGGGACTGCAGCCAGGTGTGGCTTTTCCCCCTTCAGCTTTGAAGAGGGATAGAAATGGTTTAGGACGATGCCTGGCGCCAGGCTGGGGTTCGTGCTCTGACTGGCTTCTCAGGCATTTCCTAAGCTTGAGGCTGACCTGATGTAGTAACAGAAGTTGTTCTGGGTGAGACCAAGTGTTTTATTTTAAAATGTTACTAACGTATTAGTCCCTCACTGCTCTGTTCCTTGTTCCCACCCTGGCCCCGGCCCCAGCCCAAAGCCCTGTCACCAGCTGCCGTGTCCTGCACAGCCCCGCAAGGGATTTCCCCCTGGCCTCGCAGGGAGCCCAGCGCTGCTCTCAGCTCTGCCCGGGCCACGCTCCTGCTGGAAAACAGCTCCAAAGCCTGCTGAGTGCCCCTCGGGCTGCTCTGGCCACCCTGCTGCCCTGCCACAGGCACTGGTGCCGGGCTGCACGTACGTGCCGGGCAGAGCTGGGGCCCCGCAGCTGGGGATGGCTGGCGATGCTCCTGCAGCGCCCGCTGACGGTGCAGGACCGAGCTCTCCGCCGGCAGCTTCCCCTCCCACCCCGGTGCGCTGGGGTGGATCAAGGGATTAACCTCCGGGATGTCTCTGGGAAGGGGATAATCACCAGCCTGTTTGCTGCAGTCTCAGTTGAAAGCTGGGTAAATCTGCTCCCTCCATGCAGATAAAAGCAATGAAGATATCAGAGATGTGACACACCGCAGTGTGGGACTTGACTCTTCATTACTGAGTCATCCAACTGCAGAATTGATTCCATTTTCACATGGTTTATTGCAGTTCAAAGCCTGGTTAGCTTTACCATTTCATTGTCTGCAGGCTGCGGGCGCTCCTGAGACAGACATCAAAGGAAGGGGAGCGCTAGAGGGGTCAGCAGGGGGCTCAGGCTCAGCACCCGCACCGCAGGAGCAGCTTGGGCTCTCGGCCGAGGAGCCGCCACGACACTGCTCTGCTCCTCCATGGCTTGGCCACCCCACGCCGGCTGCAGGGGATAGGGCAGAGGGGAGGTGGGAGACCAGCACCACTGGAGGGGGATGCAGCTCACTGCCTGATGGCGAGGAGATGAAAATGAGACATTGATCTGTAACTGCAAACAATTAAAATTCACAAAAACAGGCTCATTCTTATGCACAACATGCAGCCTCTAATTAAATTTTAAACATGTTTCATTTTCTGTCTTTCCCCCCTAATTTTCCATAGAAGGTAATTAGCTATCTTTTTTTCTGTGGGTACGTAATTAATTAATACTTTGTTAATCATGGCTGGGATCATACTGTTTTGATTTACTCAGTGTTAATCTTTTCCTAGTGCAATTATTCTCAGCTCTCGTGCCCGGAGTCACAGGTGCAGGCAGGTTGGGTTAACTCGGCACAGCCCTGCCTGCATCCCGGCTTCCCCATGCCCCATGCCCTGCTGGCACCCAGCACCGTGCCCCTGCCACCGGCAGAAACGGCCTCGTCCACCTGCTGCAGGAACAGGCTCCAGCAGGGATGTTAGAGCTGCGGAAGCTGCCCGGGGTGCAGCGTGGGGCCCCCCTGGGATGCTCGTGGGCTGTGGGGCACGGTACGGATGCAGGGTGTGGGCATGCTGCTGGGGGAGCGGGGCCGGGGGGTGTTGCCACAAAAGGGTGCTCATGCAGGTGGATCTGATGCCTGGCTGCCTGTGCAGTGCTGTGCATGGCAAGGCAAAGGGCCTCCCAGCAGCCTCCTGCCTGCAAGCTGCTCCTGCCTGCAAGCAGCCTCCTGCCTGCACGCCTCGCAGTGGCCCATGGCCCCACAAAGGCCACCTCCCTGCACGGATTTGGGCAGCAGGTTTGCCCCTTCCTTGGGCTGTCTCCCACCTACCCGGGAGCGTTGCAGTGCAGTGCGGGAGCCTGGCTGGCCCCTGCCCGGAGCACTGGCCGCTCGATGCATCCGTGAGCCCAGAGGGGCTGCCTGGCACGGCACGGCCATGGCCCCGGCCCCACAGCCCCACCCCTCCACTCAGGGGCTGATGGACCCACTGCAGCCCCTACTCCCCCACACTCGCACCACATGTGGGGATGGTTCCTGCTCGCTGCTGCACTGACACTTCGCCAGTTCTCAAGCAAGAAGTGTTTCTCCCAGTCTCCAGGACTGTGTCCTGAAATGGGCACATCTTGGCACCATGCAACATCCATCATATGGGAAGCGGGGCCGGCAGCAGACCTGGCTCAGAGCTCCTGGAGGAGCAGGGGTTCGTGTTTCGCCATGCTGGGACCAAGCCTTTGTCCTTGCCATGGCAGACAGTGGTCCTGAGGCAGCCGGGCCCAGAGCCATCCCCACCACAGGTCACCGATGCTCTGCCCAGCCCTAATTCTACCAGCAACCGGCCGCTCTGGCTGTAAATCTTGGTAGCTGGCTCTGCAAGCCACCAGCACAGCCCCTTCTCATGATTAATAGTAATAACTAAATTCATATCAAGCCACACAGAAACATCATGGGGCAGCATGGCAATAAAAGCCACTGTTGAGATGCTGACAGCCCAAAAGGGATGAGCAGGCGATGCACTGCGGCCCCAGGAGGCTCTGCTGATTTACAGTGGAGTAAATAAGCTCACCCCTGTGTGCCCGGGGAAGCCGGCCTCACAACTCCCTCCTGCTGGGCCCGGTGGGGTCCAGGGTGGCCACGAGCATCTCCTCCTCCCCCTGCTGCACACCAGGGCACGGGACGGGCAGGGCAGTGGGCACGGCTCTGGGCATAGACGGGCATTTGGCCAAGGCCCTGGCCCTGGCAGCTGCGGGCACCTCCCGGCTGCCAGCGCAGCAGCCGTCAGCCAGCGCTGCAGAAAGCCTGGGGTGCTCGGGACGTGTCCAGGCCCATCATGGGCCGGTGCAGCCTCTTCCCACCGTGCGCAGTCATGGCACGCAGCACAGACAGGATCGGCCTGCCCACCATATGCCTCCAGCCAGCTTTTCGCACAAACACCTCCTTTGCCTCATTGGCCTGGAGCCACCCCGAGCACCCTGTGGCACCCCAGCTGCAGCATCCCAGCCCCTGCCTGGGCAGCACCACGTGCCCCGGATCTTGGGGCTGTTCTCAAGGCTGCACCTGAGTAACACGAGGAAGCCACAATTTACATGAAGCAGAGCAAAGGTCTCAGGTCCACCCAGGGAAAAAGCCCGGCCAAAGTGCAGCAGATTGTCCTTGGCAGTGTTTGCAGTGAACACAGCCCATCCGACCCGCGGGAGCCACCCCGGGGCATGCGCTGCGGCCTGCAGTCACCTCTCACTGCCGTGCAGCAGCCAAGCATCACTCACCTCCCCTGTAATGGCTCCATGACACTGGCAAAGGGCTCTCATTAACAGAATATAAAGTGCAGTGAAAATAATTGATGATCATCTCGTAGCAATTGATTATCTGTCTCCTGTAATGCTGCTTTGCTCATACATTAAGGGGCTGTTGCTTTTCCCTGCAGAGTCCAGACCAGGCAGCAAAGGCTGAGCACACAGCCATGGCTGTGGCCGTGTGTCTGGTCCTGCCCACCTCCCCCCATGCAGGGCTGTGGGGGGGCCGACCTCAGGGCTGAACCGGGGCACTCACTGCAGGAGCACAGGCAGGCAGAGAGCGCTCTGCCTGTGCCGGGGCACAAGCCCGGAGCCAGCCCTGTCCTGCGGGCAGCCCAAGGAGGAGGAAGAGGAAGGCTTCCCCGCGGGCTATGAGTTCGTCCTGCGGGTTCCTCCTGTTCCTCAGCTGCAAACTGGGGAGTTTGAGTGATGCTGGAGGAAGCATCTCTGCAACCATGGTTAATCTCAAAGCCTCGGTGGGAGCAGAGGTGGGCGCCGCGGGGCTGTGGTCATTCCCGTGCACTCGCCTGCAGCAAGAAGGTGGCAGCCAGCAGCAGCCACCCTGCCGCTTCTCCTTGCCCCTGTCCCAGCCAGGATGGGCACCTGCTGCCTCCCGCCGTGGTTGAGCCCGGGGGCTCTGCACACCCAGCCGGGCAGCCCGGGCCATGGGACAGAGTTGCCTTTCCCTGCAGCTGCCCTCCTTTCCCTGGCACAGCACTATCGCCTCAGCATTGCCCAGGCCAGCGCCTTCGTAGGCGGCTGGGAACGGCAGCGGTTGTTTGCAGAGCAGCAGCCCCGAACAGTCAGCTGGAGCTGCACACTCAGCAGAACCCAAATCTCCCGAAAAACCTGAATAAACTCCCTGGGCGGAGCGGGAGCTGGGCAGGGACCCAGATCCCCTCCTCATGCTTGTCACATGAATGAGCTCTACGGTCCGGCTCCCCCCTCACCGGGAAGGGGATTGTGCCGCATTGTGGGGAGGATTAGGCCATTTTGGGAGGCCGGGAGCGTCTGTGCATGCAGGGCTGCTATGGGACTGTCCTCTCCCCTGCCTGCTCTGGCCCCTCGCAGTACCACAGGCATCATGGCAGGAGCTTCCTGCCCCACAGAAAGGGGAAATGGGCCCAGGACACCCATGGGGCTGGGGTGCACTTGGGCACTCCAGCGAGGCAGTGGGCAGGTGGAGGGTGCCCCAATGCCAGAGCAGAGGCAGTAGCAGTTCCCCAGCCCCTGCCACTGCATCCACAAGGGGTCACCCAGTGACCCCCCCCACATCCCCCAAATTCCCTAAAACAGGGAAGAGGAGAAGGAAGGAGGGCGGCCCGCAACCTGGGTCTACCTGGCTCATCCTGCCCCCCCCCGGCACCCCTGCCACAACATCAGCCGGCCGGGGCTGCCACCAGCGGTCGGCAGCTGGTAGCTGTTCCCGGACGGCTGCTGGAGCCACCGCCCGCTCCTCTGGGATTTCCCCCCCCCAGCTGCTGCCGAGCATTTCTGGCTGGCGACCTCAGATGTTTGGGAAAACAAACTGCACGGGAATTAGCTCCCAAGTATTTCCTCAATTCTGCCCGCTATGAAGAGAATTTTATTTTGCTACCCCCGGGAGGAAGGAAGGCAGCCTGACGGAGCGCACAAAGGAAATCTGTGCAATAACTCACGGGGGCTGGCTCCACAGCGCTGCAATCAGCAGGGGCTTGCCAGCAATGCCCGCACTGCTTGGCCACTGCTGCCAGGACCTCTTGGCCTGGGGAATGGGGAAAAACTATGTCCCCACGGGCTTTCTGTGGCTCTTTGCAGAGGTACCATCTCAGCAGGTCCCAGGCTGCTGTGGTTAAGCAGTCCCCTGGGTCCAGCCCGCAGGGATGTCCCTGTGACACAGGCTCTCACAGAGCGGCACCTCCCTGAAGGGACCAAGGGCCGGTTTGAGCATCCACCACCATGGCAAAAGCCAGGGCTCCTACCAGTTACACCATGCCCCATGGCTTATTTTATCTCCTGTTTTATGGGTAGGTAACAGTGAGGGACTCTGGGAACCGAGCACCACTCTTGTACTTCCCAGTGGTGCAGACACCTTTGCTTACAGAAACAACGTGACTAAATATAGCCCTGCTCCTTCTGCGAGCTGAGCCACGAGGGAGGAACCAGGCACAGAGACAGCCCCTGCCCAGCCAGGCTGCTGCGGGAGGAAAGGCTTGCCACAGGGCAGAGTCTGCACCCTGCTGCAATGCCAGCCCTGCTACAGCATGCAGCAAGGGCCCCCGTGCTCCGCCCTTACAAGCAGGGCAATTATATGACTTCTAGCCTGAGTCACTTTATAGCCTAATACAGGGCAAGAGCAAACTTCTCCTGAACCCACGCACGCCTTCCTCCTTCACCTGCACTTCCACAGCAGTGGATCCTAGGAGCAGTCCCACAGGAGGTCCCAGACAGGGCATGGAGCCAAGACAGGGCTGACGCCCAGCTCTAGACAGCACAGCGGGGACAGGGCATGGAGGCCACCCTTAGAAAACAACCGAGGATTTACTACTGAAGTGTTCCCAGCCAGCCAAGTCCAAGCAGCAGGAAATTATTTAAACATTTTTTTCCTCAGAAAAGGGGTTGGCGCCCTGCCCCGGTTGCGCAAGCCTTCTCCCAGGCAGCCCTGGTTAGGGCAACAGCTGTGTCAGCTGCAGGGCTACCACAGCCCAGAGTAGGCAGGAGAGCCCCTGCCCAGGGGAGGTCAGGCACTGGGAAAGCAGAGGCTGGGGCTGAGGATTTCTCACTGCAGAGGACCGAGGCTCCTCTCAACACAGGCATCGGCAGTGCTCGGCAGCCCCTACCACCACAGCCCCCTGCCCAGAGCAGCCAAGTGACCTGCCTGCCGGGGAGACTCGGCCCCAGCGAACACCAACCCACACGCGGAAGGGAGCGGAGCAGGGCTGGCAGCTTGTCTGTACCTACAAAAACAGGGACGCCAGGGGCAGCTCCTCAGGGTTGATTTATTGCAATGTGAACCCGTTACTGCAGCTACAGACACGCCATTTATGAAAATACAGTTACTTGGCTTTACAGTATCACAGCTCAGCACTGTACAACAAAATCCTTTTGTACAAAATACTGTTGGCTTTATAAAGTTACTCTACAGTATGAAAACACCCTGGCCTGCTGTCTGTGAGGTTTGGACTGAAATGAAGCCCGAAGTGGCCTCACAGCCAAGGGAGCACAAGGAGAGTGGCTGCAGTGCAGGGCTTGACCCTGCCAGGGGCTTGGGGACCCCGGCGCAGCTCAGGCAGGAAGACTTTCATTTACCCCCTCATTTGGTTTCAGCCGCCATCAGTGCCAGGCCCGCAGGCAGGAGGCCCCTTGGATGCACACAGCAGTGGCCCTGCTCAGCTCACGGAGGGAGGCAGTGGGGACAGACAGCAGGAAAGTCTGCCCATCACTCATGAAACAGACATTTAAGTGTGTGTGTCCATCCCCCTTGCAATAAAGGGGGGGATCTCAAGGCTTTCACAGGCATCCTGTAAAGACAGGCAGGGGAATAGAAATGTTTCTAAAACCAGAGTGCATGGGGAGACTCGGCTGTGGCCATCCCAAACCCCAACCAAAGCCTCCTCTTGCAGAGGGAAGGGGCATCTCGATGGGGAGCAGCTTCCACAGTCAGTGGGACCTGCTCAGCAGGAGCCTTGGGGTGCTCGAGTGGTGGGTGGAGACCCAGGCTCTGCCACAGCCCCACTCACCTCTCCCCAAAACTGACCCAAAATACATGTCGTCTGGCACACAGAAGTGTGACTCTAGGAAAGAAGGTCAACATTTGATGGGTAAATTGTAAAAAAAACAAGTTTATTTGAAAAAAAAAAAAAAACAACCCAAACCTTAGCCTCTTACATTGATTTCTGATCAACATTTACTAGAACTTGAGAGCCATTATCCTGCTCCACGTACGTTGAGATATTTTCCAGCACTAAAAAATAAAAAATAAATACGTACAAATTCTTTCCTCCCCCTTACGTGTCCTAGATGCGAGTGGTTAGGCATCCACCGCCTTAAGATCTCAGTTGAACAGAAGCAAGTAAAAGAGGTTTCTCTAAGAGATAAAAGAGCGAAAGCAGAAGGCCTGTCTCAGGGATGTACCATCTCCACCTGCCCCACCCAGCCCCTCTGCTCTGCCTGGGGTCAGGCACCCAAAACACCCATCTGGGTGGGACTGATCAGCACAGGGATGCCCCGGTGGAAGCCCGCCCCGCAGGGGGACCGAGGCCAGCACCCTGACCTGGCACTGCCAGCCGAGCCCCTGTGTTCGCACCCGTTTCATATCACCCAGCATCGGGCTGGGAAGAGGCACCGCCAGAGCAGAGTTGGGGGGCAGGGGGGGACCCCAGCGCTCCCCAAGAGGGCTCAGCTGCAGGGGCCAGGTGCACAGGGGCTGCCACAGCCCCGGAGCAGGCAAAACTGCCCAACCTGAACCGCAGCCATCTTTCTCCAACCCAAATATCCCGTGAGAACACAACTACAAAAGAGGGATTTTAAAGAACTACAGTAGCTAAAGTGTTTTCAAAACATACCTAAAGACCACCTACAGAGCCAGGAGGCACCCGGCACAGGAGCCAAAGACCACCCTACCCCATGCCCGGACCTCCCCCTCCGTGGAGGGCCTGCAGTAAGAAGCGTGTGAAGCAGTATTCATCTGGGGCCAGTCCTGAAGCCCACCGTGCTTCAACAAATCCAGTATCCTGCTTTTTATGGCTTTTTAACAACAAAACTCCCCAAAACACACGCATACACACACACACCCCCCACCCCGAGCAGAATACAGAGCTAAAGCACGGTTTAGAGTTAAGGCTCGTCCAGATTCAGCTAGATATGGAGACTGTAAGGCACATATTAGTACATTCATGTTACTGTTAAAAAGCCAGACTATAAAAAGCCCCCGTCCCCCGACACACGAGGATACTGCGTGTGTAACCCTGTTACCTTTGTTGAACACAGATGGAAAGACAATTCAGAGCCTGGTTAAAAATGAACACCTGGTTTAAACACTTCTCACAGCTGCCCAGCGCCAGCGGAGCACTGCCCCAGCCACCGCGCCAGGGCAGCAGCACTTCCCCAACACTCCGGGATTGAGACCGGTCCCTCACATGTGGCTCTCCTCCTCTTTGACACCATCCTCCGCGCTCTTCTGAGGCGAGGGGGCCACGTCATTGTTTGCCTCTTTCTGCTTCTCAGCTTCGTCAACATTGGTCTCCTCCTCCTTCCCTTCGTTCCTTGCCTTCTCCTCCGCCTTCTGCTCCTTTGCCACCAGGCGGTAGTTGATGCCCATCCCGATGAAGAGGTAGATCCCTGAGACAATGAGGATGACCCCGCAGGCCCAGTACGTGTACTTGTAGTCACCATACATGTCATTGAGTTTCCCTGAGGGACAGAGAGGGGACAGCTTAGCAAGATACCCCCCAGAACTGCTCCAGGTTGTGGAGATCTTCCCAAGAGCAGCCCAAGCCCATCACCCTCAGCTTCAGGCCTTTATTCCTCCAGCCCCTGCTCCCCCACCCTGTGCCAGGGGCTCAGCCCCCTCTTCCTCAGCCATCCCTCAGATGCTGGGGCAGCCTCAGGGCTGGCGCTCGCCCCCCTCAGGCGGTGCCCGCCCGCCGCCGGAACGGGGCCCGCCGCCCCCCCCCCCCGCCCCTGCCCCAGTGCTGAGGGCTGCCCACAGGAGGGGACCCGCCACTGCTCAGCGAGGCTGGGCAGGACAGGCAGAGCTCCCTGGGCATAGCACACCCTACCTAGCAGAGGGGGTCCCAGAAGCACAGGGCAGCACTCCACGATGGTCACCAGGCCGACGGCACTGGAGAACCGCTGTGCTCCCACCAGGTCCATCAGGGTCTCAAACAGGACTGAGCTCAGCCAGCCAAAGGCAAAGCCGAAGAAGCCGGCATAAATGCAGAAGCCGGCATAGGTGGTGGACATGGGAGCCAAGAGGTGGCACACCCCATTGTAAATCACAGAGATGGCAAAGAAATACTGGACTCTGGGTCTGATCCACTTGGTGTTTGCTACCAGTCCCATAGAAGGTCTGGCCACCATGTCTACGAAGGCCAGGATGGAGAGCAGGAAGGCTGCAGACTCGTTAGCAATCTTCTTGCTCTTTGCATAATTGCTGAGAAAGACCAAGGGAGTGAACAGCCCGAAGAACATGATCACATTGCCCGACAGATAGAGCAGGAAGCCCCTGTGGGTGAATAGGGACAGGTCCAAGAACTTGTTGATTGTCTGGAAAAACGTGCTCTTCTGTTTCTTGGTCTTCCCGACGATGAGGTCTGTGCTGGGGTCACCATCGTCCTTTTTCACCGCCTTCCCAGCTTCCTGCAGCACCTCCTTAGCAGCCTCTTTCTTTAGCTGATCTGGCTTGGGACCTATGGGCCGCATCAGGGATCCAGCAACGCAGCAGTTCAGCAAGAGACCGCCGAGGATGAGGAAGCTGCCACGCCAGCCAAATATGCCAAAGAAGAGCTGGTTCACAGGTGCCAGGGTGGAGAGGAACACGGGGCTGCCTGCCATTGCCAGCCCGTTAGCCAGGGGACGCTTCTTGAAGAAGTACTTGCCGATCATGGTTAAGGCTGGGTTCAAGTTAAACGCGAGTCCAAGGCCTGAAGGAGAGGAGAGACAAGGGGCTCAGAGTTCAACCACCCCCACAAGCCAGCAGCACCAGCAGAAGGGCTGGTGGAACGAGTGGGAGAGCGGAGTTTCAGTTCTGGGGGTTTCACAGCTCCATTTTGGCCGTATTAACTTCCCGATTGTGTGAGCAGCACTTGGCCCCCCACTGCCAACTTGGGAGGAGATGCCAGGGCAGCAGCGAAGCCGCATGCAGGAATTCGGGAGCCAGAAGGGGAGAACTGCCCCAGCTCGTGACAAACCTTAGGTCAACTGGCGGGGCACAACCCCAGCCCGGGGCAGGAACAACAGATGCTCTCTATTCTCAGTACCAAATACTAGTCCTGTGTACAGTCACTAGTACGGTCTTCCCACGTTATGTCACCAGGGCCATCTCTTACTAGAATATGTAACAGGAATCAGGATTTATGCAAATTCATCACAGACATTCCTTAATAATTATTGGGTTTAAGTTGCTCCTCTTGCTGCCTCAGGAGAGGCCTTACCTCCATTGCAGCCCTGTTAGGGCAGAACCATCACTTACCCCCTACGACCCCAACGCAGAAGTAGAGCTCCTCCACTGTGTTGCAGAAAGAGGCTGCAATCAACCCACACCCGGAGAGGCAGCCGCCAGCGATCATGATGGGCCGGCTGCCGTATTTGTTCACCAGGATGCTGCTGATGGGACCTAGAAAGTCGAAGGAGATATGCCCAGAGATGAGTTATCTTTGCACGAGAGACAAGACAGATGCACACAAGCACACAGGAGGTTTATTGCCACAGGCTTCCAGCTTTCACACAGTGACACTTCACCCAGCAAGGGAATCGGGGTAAGGGGAAAGGACAGGAAGTTCAGAGGCAGCTGGAGATAAGAGTGACATTTGGTTAGAGCACACACAGGACCCCAGCTGGAGAAGTGAGCCTCCAGCCAGTGCCGGCGTGCTGCAGCTTCTGCTGAGTGCCAGAAGCTGTTCATGGCTGCAGAAATCTGTGACTTCTCTGAGCAAGCTGCCTTCTGTGGGCTAAGCCGGGAGCTGCCGGGGCATCAGCCACCCCCCAGAGACAGGGGTTTGGGACAGGGTGAAGCCACCTGCCCCACACAGTGCTCTGCTCTGGGCTGGGGACTCTGCCCTGCCCACCCGCCTGCCCACCATGGGCTGGGGTCTCAGCAGCAAAGCAAGTTTACAGCAACTGCCCATCTCCAGCGGGATGTTTCTGATGGAGACCAGACAAAGCTGTGAAGAAACAGCTTCAATGGGCACAGGCGAAGCTCCCCGAGGGCTTGCAGGAGGAGCAGCACCGTGCCGCCCCAGGTAGCCCCAGGGAGAAGGAATGCTTCTGTTTTCACTGCTACCCCTATGGTAGGAAGAGCCCAATTGCTCTGCACACCTGCCTTTTAAGTGCTTCATTATCAGGAGCTTTAATCCAAAGCAAACAGTGATTAGATACTGTGAAGCATGCTCTACAGATACTAAAATGTATTTAAATAAACTGAATGAACATCCATTGAATATTAACAGACCTAGTTTTGCCATTAACAGATAGCAAGGTTGTCAACATGTTATTCATGAGTCCTCAGATGCTACTTGACCTTTTTGCCCAGTTTAAACAAAGCCTGGAGAAGGTTACAGAAGCCCTGCTACTGCAGAGGCTGCCCCCAGCCCCGCGGAATCCTGCTCTCCGCAGCTGACGTGGTGCCTACATGCCAGCCAGAGCAGCCCACGCCAGCGGCTCCGACCTGAGGCCACCAGCAGTTGGGAAGGGGCCATGGCCCCGGTCCCGCGAGAAGTGGCAGCAGCACCCAGGGGCTGCCACATCACCCCAAGCCCCACACGCTTCCCCACAGAGCGCTCAGCACTTTGCAAAACCTGTACCTTGAACTCAGCAAATGCGATGCTCCTGGACAGAGTCTAAAGTTAGCAGCAGCCTTTGCTCCGGGAAATCCAGCCAGGAACGGCAGGCTCCAAGGGCAGCTAGCAGGAAGCCGCCCAGCTAGGCGGCACCATGTACCCTGGTGGCAATTCCCCCCTCTTTTTTTTAATTAAAAGAAAAAAGAAGAATTCACACCCACTCCTATTTTATAGATTCACATGAGGCATTTCTGACCACATGTTAGCGATCAGCTAACATTTTGATTATTTACGCTATGAAAAAAGTCTGAGTAATGAAACCAGAGTCCTCCCTAATCCTAATGTGGAGCTGAGAAAGGGGTATTTGAGATCATTACACCCACGTACCCTGATGGTGACTGCATGGGACGGCTGCGTGGGGCTGTGGGACATGCTGCTCCACCACCCCCAGCCCTGCCCAGGACAGGAGCTACCCCAGCTCTGCAAGATAGCATCAGCCCAGGATGTTTTGCCAGAGCATGAGCTACTTTTTTTGCCTCCAAGCTAGTGCGCAGTTCCCGCAGGAAGGTGCCCTGGGGGACGGGGAGAATAGCATGCACACTGTGACCGCTCCAGCACGATTCAGACCCTGCAAAGGGTCTGGGCTCAGGCTGCAGGAGTCCTGAACAAGTGAGTAGGGCAGCAGCATGTTCCTGTGCTCTGGCAGCCAGGGGATGCACCTGGGCAGATCTGGCATCCCTGCCAACGGCTTACAGGCAAGTGGTTCAAGACCAGCAAGCTGCTGGGATTTAATGGCAACAGTTCAAGGGGAGTGGGAGAGACAGTGTCAGCATGGAGGGAGGGGGACAGGGGGACAACCCCAGGACTGGAGGAGGGAGCTCTCACCCCAGCTACCGTGCAGCTCCAGGCAGTGCTGCCTCCGGGGCAGCCAGAGGAACCAGCTCTGAGCTATCAGGAGAGGAGGAATGGCCCAGATTGAGTCTCATTAAGGCAGTTACATGGTTTACAAGCTTGTTATAACATCAGAGCAGGGAAATGTGCTGGTCGCTTCGCTAGCTGAGCGAGGACAAAGCAGAGCCTGTTCCCCCAAAGGAAAAGCCTCGTGCTTAGCCGGGTGCTGACGTCAGCTCCTTTCGATGCACAAATGCAGCAAGGACGTGGGCAGTTCGCCAGCTGGGGATGGCAGTGGTACAAGCTCCAATTTGCCTCTGAAGTGGACACAACAGCAGGGTCCCAATAAGAGTTTCTTTCAGCTGAGCAACCCAGTGCAAAGCTGCATTTGCAGGCAGGTATGAGACACCAGGGTTTGGAGACCAGCGAGGCGAGGGCCAGGAGCACATCGCCCCGCAGGGAGCGCTCTGCCTGCTCCTCACCAGTTAAAGACAAGCATAAAGCAGACAGCCTGGGGATTAAAAGACTTCAAAAAGCAGTTTCTGAACGATGGGGGAAGGGAACTGCTTCAGTTTAAGTAGTTTAGCTTTATTCTGCTCATGTCTCTGTACTTCCAGTGCATGCTGCCACCCTCAAACAGCACAAGCTGCCTACAGCGCTGCTCGGCACCAGCGAGGAAGAACAGGCAGCGCCAGGTTTCAGTGCACTCCAGAGCACAGCTGAGCCATTGGAACTGATAAGAAACTGCGGACAGATCCCTAGATACAGCCACTGTTTGCTGGATTAAAAAAAAAAAAAAAAAGAAA
>NW_008794598.1:732348-741918 GCF_000699145.1 Aptenodytes forsteri | reverse complement strand
ACCAAAAAACAGCCCCTGTTTGTTTAAAAAAAAAAAAAAAAAAAAAAGAGATGTCTTATCTAAAAGAAAGAGACCCCTGAGCGGGGCTCCTACACGTGGCACAGCTGCTCCCCTGGCCTTCAGGCAGGCGCTGGAAGCAGACACAGCACCCACAGTGCACTGTAACAAGGACAAGGGCAGAATTACACAAGTCATAATTCCCCGGAAAGATTTTACTTACAGCTTTGCAGAGGAGGACAGATTAACCCAGTTTTTGCGTTCTGGGCATTAAATAGAACTTTTTGAGCAACCTCCTTCAAGCAAACTTACTAAGGAAAGTTTTGCTCTGATGTAAGGAGAGAATTCCAACTTTTGGCAAAGTTTTGGTTGTCATCACTTCAGCAAGGTGTGAATCATCAGACCCAGCAGAAGAGCTGCATCCTATACTGCAATGCACGAGCACTGCTGCCTCCAGCCCACTTACCTCCTGCATACATAACAGCCAGCATGATGGAGGAGATCCATGAGACTTTGCTGCTGGATGCATTGAAGATGACCTCAATCTCTTTGAAGAACACGGTGATGGATTTGGGGAAGGCATAGGAAAACCCAATGGAGATGAAGGCTCCGATGACCACAGCCCATCCCCATCCTCCTTCAGGAGGAGTGTATCCCACAGGGCCTCCGATGGCCGGTGGCATCTTGAACCAAGTTGGCGATGACTCAGTTGGGGTTCAAATATCTGCAAAGGACAAAGTATTACCTCAGCTGAAAGCAGATGGCTGCATCCCTGCTCCCTGACACGCAACAGCACAGCTCGAGCCCTGCTCACAAGGCTGGCACGGCACCAGTGTCCCGGATGGACCACCTCCAGGAGAGCTGATCCGAGAGGCGAGCACTCGGGCTCACCAGCACACTGGCCTCATAAGGCTGTCCCAAAACACACGCTCAGAGCGTGGCTGGGCTTTAAGAGCCCTGGCTAGCAGGTACTTATAAGTAACAAATTTAAGACACGATACCCTGTCCTAAGCTGAAAAGGGCAGGCAATGCCCTTGCCAGCAGCAGCCAGGGCAAAGCAGTGAAGCGGGCAGGGCTACCGGCAGCACGGGGCTGGACCTGCGGAGGGTTGAGCAGGGCAGCAGCTGGTCTGGTCGGGGCTCGCCTGCCTGGGGCAGAGCCCCTGCAGCTTCTCCAGGAGTGCAATCCCAGCACCGCCCCAGCACACCGCGAAATCTTGGGAAGCCCCGGGCCAGCAGGAGCAGCACACCCAGGTTATTAAATGCAGACACACCAGGGGAAACAAGTCCACACGCACAAACCAGGACACCTCCATTTCTGCAAATAAAGAGCAGGCAGGCAGGTGTCGCAGCACACCCACCAGCCCAGTCGGCCCTGAAGGTCACGGGCTGCGGCTAAATGTAGCCTGAGTGGTGACCAGGGAAGGCTCCCAAATGCTGCCAGCGCTGCCCAGGGAGGTGAGGTGGGTGCGCCCGGAGCAGCCCCAGCCCCAGCAGAGCCCGGCTCCCCAGGGGCTTGGCCCCAGCAGGGCACCACTGACCCAGCTGCAGCCAACCCTTCTTTCCCTACTGAAAAGGCTACGGCAGGTTTCACCAAAGTACCCAAGCGTAAAAACAATTCACCTTAAAAGCTCAAAACCAGAAAGGATTAGAAAACAAAATAAATGGGGAAATGTCACCCAGGCTTGCTGAAGTGTGGGATCCCCTTAGAGAGGCTGAACAGAGAGAGGCTGATTCAGAGCGATGTGGAAACCGGCAGGGTCAGGCTGCTCATGCCTTCCCCATGCTGCAGCTGCTGCACAGCTGGATCACACCCTGGAGCTGTGGTTACTCAAAAAATAAGGCTGCTTCAGGCAGCAGAGAGCAGCGCAAGTCATCCCAGGGAGGAAACGCAACCAGAGCAGCTGCTCACAAACGTGGTTTACAATATGCAAAGCAACAGGAATCGCTACAGTCCCCAGAACTCCTGTGTGCCCCTGTGATTTTAGAAGACACTTTCTGACACCCCATGGCCCTCCCCAGCCTCGCAGCCAGAGCCTCCCCCCTCACCCCCACCCATACTAAGCACCATCAGCCAAGGTGGGGACCATCAGGCTCCTTCGCCAGAGCCCACCCCTCACTCCGCAGTTCTCTGCTCTGCTGCTCAGGCTTCCACTTGAGGAAAAAGCCACCTTCAAGCAGGAGAGGTTCCTCCAGAGCTCCCCCGGGTCACACCACGCACAGCGACAACATCAAAGCAGTGTGCTGGCTCAGAGAGGTGCAACCTCCTATTTATAGCACACATTCTTTCAGACTCACAGCGATTACCATCTCATCCACGGCTGCTGACATGCCAGCATCTACCTGGCACGTCCCCTCGTGCCCTCGGCACACCACACAGTACTGTGGGCGCCCACCTTGGTTTCGCTCGCTCTGTGTCACTTCGGTGCGCATCCGAGGCCAGGATCCAGGCTTCCTGGCTGAAGCGCAGCCGGTGGCCCTGAGCCGCAGGGAGCCCCCACTCCCACCTGGCACCAGAGGCACAGGCAGCAAAGTTACCCGATATGGCACTGGGTTTGCCAGAGCCACCTGACACCCGGACACGCTCAGGTGATGCCTCAGACCCACACGGGGCAAGAGGAAGCAAAGCACGGGAGGCCGGTTTCTGTAACCCGCTAAGACTGGTTTAGCCCGACCCAGACACCGATTTTTTCGCTGGCAGGGTATTTTCCTGCATCCTGGCCAGTGCCACACATGACCATCACGAGCAGATCCGAGCCACCCCGCTGCTCCAACAAAGGAATCATTTACAAGACACTGCCCCGGGCACGCCTGCAGCTGAACTATGCCCAGGAGCCAGAGGAGCTGATTTCCTCTCCCCGACCCCCGGGGACCGCAGCTCCTCTGAGCGGCCCGTCCAACACCGGGCCAAGCCCACACCGGTGGAGTCTGGCTGCGGGCAGGCCCCTGCAGCAGAGCCCGCAGCCAGCACACACCCACAGGCACCAGGCAGTCGGGGAGGAAAGTGCCAGGCTCTGCAGAGGCTCACCACGTACCTTTGGCCTCTTGGTACGGGGAGCAGCCCACCTGCCCGTCATGCTCTTTCTGAAAAGCCAGTATGAACACTGGGTTTTGCTTAACATCACTCCCCCAACGCGAGCTGCACACTGGAGTTTCCAGCCACCTCTTGCTTTGAGTCATAGTGAGCTTTCACAGTGTTCAGTGAAATTTAAAGCATCATCTAACTACACTGATTTGTCTGAAACATTTTTAAAAGATGAGACTACTAGGTGTTGGCAATAAAAACTACCAGCAAGGAATACAATCTATTTGTTAGCACTAATTAAAACTACTGGCAATAAAAACTATCCAAAGCAAAAGCCAGGGGTGCTGATGAGGTGTTGGGGATTTTTCCCTTTTGCTCCCAAGACACACACACACAGAGGTTTAATTCTTCCACCACTCCCGAGGAGCTCGACTGCACCAAAATTACTGCGGCTTATTTCATCTATTTGTTCTTTCCCTGCGAGCAGCATTCCTCCTCCTGTGGGTGCTCAGGTGGCATCTCTAAAAAAAGACTTTTGGCAGGTTAGACATGACCTCTCTTGCATTGCTGAGGCACAGTGAAAAACCTTGAACTGTACAAGGTCTGAGAGCATGAAGAAAGATTCCCAAAGCCTGACGCCAGAGGCTTTACATGATGAGTTCTGCATGCCACAACGTTTTTCCCTGACTCACTGAAAATCCTTATTAAGAAAGACCAGTTTTAGAAAGCTCTTCCTTCAACCGCATTAAGGCTTCTTGCTGATTTCCTCCTTGCCCCCACACAGAAGTAGTTTCAAACAAGAGAAAAAAAAAAAAGCACATGTAAGGCAGCCAGTTCAATTGGAAAGCTTCCCTCCCCTTTGCAAAAAGGAAAAAAACCCCACACCCAGAACATAGTTATGACATTTACAGCTCTGTTTTGGAAGAGCTGCAACGTGTAAGACGTGTTTGGAAACCAAATTCACAGCTGCCAGGCAGCCAGCTACAGTTTGCCCTATTAGGAAATAAAATAACCATATTCGCAGTAATTAAGACTGATGAGACCAAGTAATGACTGCAAGTATCACATCTGCTCCCTGTAAACGTCTTGACTAATCTGCAGGAATGGGTAGCCTACAGCAACCCTCCTCTGCGCAGCAATGGCGAGAGCACAAATTTGGGCTACTCAGGCAATGAGGACTGCATCATCTCAAAACAGATCCCGCAGAAGACTAAAACCCTTTCCATCTCCCAGGTCCTATACACAAGCACTGTTATCCCTTCTCCGGAGGGGCCTGGAACAGGAAGATTTCAAGACTTTTAGTTACATAATGCGGCAAATTGCTGCACTTTTAAAAGCCCCGGATTGGCAGGACTCCAGAGCAGAAAGACAGAGGCTCACATTTATAAAGAACTGCAAATGCCGCAAAATATTTCTGGGGCAAATCTTTATGAAAGTGTCCTCACACTGCTCCTTTTTGGGGTCAGAGGAAGGGGGATGTCCCCCGCCCACGCAGGGGGCCATGCCCAGGCACCACGCACCTCTGCCTCCCCTCACACATCCCTCCAGCTCAAGGCTTTCCTACTCCGGGCATACGCTCACCTGGCATTTGCTGCCACGTGAGCTTGCAAAACCTTTCCCACAGAGCAGGGCACTCGGAGCGGCTGGCAGAGCTGAGGCTGGAGAAGGGCAGGCTTCCCCGCTCGGCCGCAGGGCAGGCAGCAGAGCCCCAGCTTCTGCTCCCGCAGCCCATCATCACCCTGCAGCCCGCACAGGCTGGCAGGGCTGCCCTGCGCCACCGCAGGCAGAGACTCACCCAGCACCTCGGCACGCTCTTCCTCGGCAGGCATGAAGTCCACGGTGGCTCGTCCCAGCACTGCTGCAGGCAGGCTGCCTCCACTCCCAGCCATCTGCTCCTCCTGCACTCTCCCAGCTCCAGAGAGACGCGGCAATGCCTGGAGCAGGATCTCAGCAGCAGCAAGATCTCCAGGGACATCCCTGCTGTATGACAGCCATTTGGGCTCCTTGTGCCTTTGTCAGCTGGACCCGGCCTTCAGACAGCAAACACCGACACTGAAACACCCAGGCCAGGCAGGACCAGACCCCACTCCCTGAGGGGGCTCCCACCTCGAGCCCCCGGCAGAGGGGAGGGACGCAGGAGGGGGACACTGCTCCCTGGGAGCCTGACGAGCACCCGTTCCCACCAGCCCCATCCTGAAGCATTATCCGAACGAGAGCCTGAAACACATCTACCCCTCCCCACCCCAGCCTCCCAAACTCAGTTCACAGCAACAGGCTCTTTCAGTGATCAACATGCAGCGGGATAGCATGGGGCCATAAACACCACCATGGGACATTTGTCCATGTGGGGAGCCAGCAGACCCCAAGCATCCCTTCTGGTCCCTGAAACTAAACTGAGATCTCATACTTACTGCTGGGGAAATGGAGGTGCTGGCAATTGCAAGCTGTTTACAGCCAGTAACACTTTATAGCTTCAAATTTGGCCTTTTTCTGGCCAGAAGCAAGATGAAATAGAGATTGTTATGAGCTAATGAGACACCACTTTCACCAGTTTTAAGCGGGTTTATAGCATTAAGCATGGAGCTGTAATTCCAGCGAGCACCCATAGCCAGGGTTTAACCTGGCAGCACATGGCCTACGTGACTCCCCAACACTTGCAAGGGCTCTGCACCAAGACAATAGTCGATTGAGGTCCTGCTCAGCCGAAGCATTTGCTTGCGGGGTGAGGTGAGGTCAGCAGCACGGGCAGGGTTTGCTCAAGGCCGGCAGCCCGCACGGGCGAGCTCAAGGTTTTTACCAGAGGCGGCACGGCCCACTCAGTGCCTCTCCCCACCGGGGACGGCCAGCGCACCTTTAGACGTGCCCTGGTCTGCCAGCCTGGTGAGCTAACCCGGGCACGCAGACAGGCAGACGCCACGGGGCACGACGGCCGTGCTGGCAGAGGCAGCATCGGCAGCTGCCCTCCTCCAGCTCCCAGCTGCACCCTGCCGCCGGTGCAAGCCCTAGCCTGCAGAGGCACGGAGCAGCCCACTCACCCTGCCGGCTGCCGGCGCTCCCTGGGCAGGGCCAGAGGCCTCCCCTGGACACCCGCCACGGGTCTCTCCACTGGACAGAGCCCCCCAGTCACCCAAGGATGGCTCCCAGCACAGCAGCCATGGTGCACGGGCTGTGAAAGGCTGCGAGCCGCCTTGCGAAGCGAGACATTGGGATGGTTTGTCAGGAGTTTTGGGGGGAACAACCAACCAAGCAGAAAGACAGGCAGCTATTTCTGCCTACCAGACAGATACCAGACAAGCTCCCATCCTGCGCTGCCGTACCCAGTTATTAGCACCAGTGATGCTCAGCCTGTCTGAGCAAGGACCAAGCATCTTACTGGTACGAGAAAGTGTGAAGTCAAGCTTAAGCAAGCTATCAACAAGACCAAGGCAGAAAGCCTGGCTTATTTCTATACCAGAGCCTAGCTGTGGCCATGGCTCTCTTGGAGCCCTCTGACCCAAAACCCTGCAGGCGGACCCAAAAGGGTTTGCAGGCAGTTTACAAGAATGTTATGTGAAGCAGCTCTTATGGGCATCCTCTGGGCTCACGTCGGCTTCAACCCCAGACACAGCACCCAGAGCCCCCTCTCTAACCAGCCCCATGAGAGGACGGCTCATCCCTGGGCAGCAGGGTCTGGCAGCTGCTCACCCTGTGCTCACAGCCCGTCTTGCTGCTGACCCAGCTCTGCCGGTGCTTCACACCAGGGAGCTGCAGGGCTGCAGAAAAGCTCGGCTTTGCTGGGGAGTTTCACAGGCAGGTTTGAAGGGACTCACCCAAAAGGAACAAGCTTAAAAAGTGCAGCCCTTACAGTACAAGGTACTGTCCCTCCAGCTCAGAGGAACTGGGGATGGAGCAAAGGCACTGCTGGAGATACAGCCCCAGACTCCGCTCACGCCCCTGGCCCTAGGGGAAGGGCTTCCTGCAGCACAGGCTGTCAGCCCCCCCAGCCAGCCCTGTCTGGGGTCTCAGGAGATGACGGGGGCTCTCAGTCCCTGTGCCAGGTTTCACAGTCCCACCCTGAGCACAAGCCATGCTCTGCCAGGGAGCAGAGCCAATCCTCCCTGCACTAGCAGTGCTTAGGAACGCTCCCGGGACACCCCGTGCCGGCCAGGAAATCCTCAGAATGAGAAAAATGTGGTACCGAATAGCACCAGCATTCTTTCATTAGACACCCGCGCTGCCAGCCAGGGACGCAGCCACTCCAGGTTTCGTGGCAGAGCAGGGTAGGAGGAGGCTGCAAAACCCCAGAAAGTCACAGCCGTCACAGTCAAAACATAACTGCTGCTCTCCTCCCTAAAAGCAAGAGTCTGAGCTGTCTTTGTTCCCAGCCACTGCCATAGTACCAACTTTGTTAAAGCCCTCAACCAAGGCCGAGGCATTACAAGGATGGAGATGGGAGACTCTCACAGACGACCCAGCAGCACTCAGGTGACTGCAGTTTCAGGAATTAACTACAGCCCCACATGAATTTTCTTTGGCTACAGTACAACTACACTGCAGCAGCTTTAAGGGCACATTTGAAAGTGAGTCATACAGACACCACTGGTGAGTGGCTCGCACTTTCTTAAAGTTACTGCTATAGGCTGATTCCACAGAAGGAAATAGGAAAAGCCATAAAAGTGCAACAATAAGATTAGCGCTATAGTGCTTAATGGGATGCAACTCACCTCCCTTAGCCTACGTGCAGCTTTTCAACTCCTCATAAAGGATAAATAAAATAACAGCGTGCAAGTCACTGGGTACTTTCCACCTTAGCTGCCAGATAAATCAGGCCAATTGTGTGAGATAGGAGCCAACAGAAAGCACGTGCAACCATTCGCACCTTTTTCAGGAACCACCTGGAAGGGGAGGATGCTTCACACCTTCCCCGGGGCCAGGACGGGGCACAAGCACCCCTGTGACTTTGGGGCAGGGAGGTTTGCAGTACACTAGCAAAACATTTGTTTGTAATCAAGAGATCCATCACCCCAGTGATTAATCTAAGATTGAGAAAGCCCCTTCTCACAAAGCCACCGAACTTGAGCTCTGGGGGTTTCTCTATGCCTGCTCCCCACCCCCAGCACACACCAGCTATTCCATGCACTGGCCCATTTCTCAGCCCTGCTCCTTCTAGACACAGCCAAAAAAAACCTCAGAGCAACAACACTCGGGGGAATCAGCCAGCACTAAATTACCTCACTTAGCATGAAAATAGGATGCTTGTGCACCACAAAGAGGCTTAAGGCTCACAGAAAAGCACAAAAACAGTATCATTAGATTTCAGGTTTCTCATGATGCAACTAAAAAAAAACACTGATCTTTTTTCCTCAGAAGAAATTTAAAGTTCAAGAACATCAGTAACTCTTGTGCAAAGTGCCCGACCTCACAGGGCAGGGTGGGAGCCCGGCAGAAGGGGCTGTGCAACACTCAGGCAATTTGCTGTCACAGGGAAGGACACAAATCCCACCTCTCCCACCTGCAGCTACAGGTTATACACCATTTCCTTGTGATCTTCCAGTTCATGCTCATCCCCTTTCCTCAGGTCAACTTCCAATCCCGCAAGCATTGCTCACCCTTTTGTGATGCATTTGCACATCCCTTGCCCACAGGACTCTGGCCGGAGCCAGGACACCCACCCTGGGTGAAGCACCCCAGCAGCATGTCTGCTGGGGTCCACTCACCCTCCACAGGAGCCCAGCTGCCACCCGGCCCTGCTTGGCTCCCCAAGTATCTCACCCCGGTGCTAGCAAACACCTGCCACAGGCCACCGGGCTTCGCACAGAGCGGACCCCGGGACCCCAGGCCGCGGCGAGCTCCCGCTGCACCCAGCTGCAGGGGCAAGAAAGCACTTTGCAGGAGTCGTCAGCTCCAGGAGCATTTCAACAGCCCCTCGCTGCCGAGAGTGAGAGCACACCGGCTGCCAGCAAGCTCCAACGGTTCCAGCTTCCCACTGCCCATCACTGCAAGACCTCGCCAGCTGGGTGACAGCCTGCCTACACACCTGAGGGCAGGTGTACACCTCGGCACACGTGCACCGCTGTTGGGGACCTCGGTGTGTGCAGCCTCCTCCCTGACCAATACAAAAACGCACATTAAAAGGTGCCTCTCCTGGGGCTCGAGCACAGTCCTACGGGCTCCTCCAGCACAGACTCCTCCCTGCAAACGCCGATCCCAGCAGCAGATCACAACACTGTAAGGACTTCAGCAACTCACCCACCCAAGTGACTTCAAGCGCCCGAGGTCCAGCTCCCAAGCGCCTGCTAAGAGGAAACACCCGAGGGCCAGTGCAAGCATCCGAGAGGGGAGCGGCATCTCGATGTCGACCCCAAGCAGTCGCAGAGGGCTCCAGCAGTGATCCACACAAACACTGCCCGGCGGGGAAGGGGAGAGCCCCCTCCCACCCCCGGGATATCCAGGACCCACCCTCGCTTGCAGGACACACTTCCCACGCGGCTCCCGGGGACCTCGGCCAGAGCAGCCTCCCCGGAGCTCCCCGGAGCTCCCCTTCTCTTATCGGGTGCCAGAGACTCGGGT
>NW_008794598.1:730394-730745 GCF_000699145.1 Aptenodytes forsteri | reverse complement strand
ACAACACAACACTGTAAGGACTTCAGCACCCACCCATAACACAGACTTGTCTAATTCTGAACTGCAACTTCTGCAAGATGGAGAATCCACCACTGCACAATTAACTACGTCATGTAAGTTCAATAGCAATCCCATTTTCTATCCTTGGGGGCCTCGGCCAGAGCAGCCTCCCCGGTGCTCCCCGGAGCTCCCCTTCTCTTATCGGGTGCCAGAGACTCGGTTTAATCACCTCTTCCCCCTACACCCCACCGCTATCAGGCACCTGCAAGACGGTGCGGATGGACGCTCCCGCGCAGCCCCTAAAAACAAGCCAGCCGTGCCTCCGGCGGACAGAGCGGTCAAGAGCGGCCG